>NW_019272021.1:5030916-5065762 GCF_002738345.1 Cucurbita maxima | reverse complement strand
TTTTTTTTTTTTTTTTTTTTTTTTTTTTTTTTTTTTTTTTTTTTTTTTTTTTTTTTTTTTTTTGGGTTCAATGGTCACTAGAGGAGCTCAATTGATAATAGAAAACTATAATTATTGTTATTTTTTTAATTAAAATTCAATACCGAGGGTACTTCCAACCGGAACCAAGATTTTCATGGAGTTGCCACAGGACAATCTAATAAGTCAGGTGCTGGTAGCCTTCTTTGAAACTGTTCAGGAACATAGATCCATGGGTATACCTATAAAATGGCCTTCTCTACGAGCCTACAAACATAGTTTTGGTTTAGCTTCCCAACTAAGACTTGAGGAGTTCTTTCCCTGGGATTGAGTGAACAATTTCATAGTCCTCCATGAGTCGCCTAAAAATGCTCAAACTAATAATTGTAGAAAAATAAAGGAAAAATTATTATTATCTATTTATTTTATTTAATTTTTACATTTTATATAATTTGTGTAAAATTTGCATTTACCCCAGACTTATCAGCCAAAATACCACATGCAAATGAAATGGATCCATTTTTTTTTTCATTCGCATATTTTACCTAAATCTTCTTCCATAATGGTACGGAACAATAGTATCATTGGAGTACACGACTAACTTTAAGTATAAGAAGCTGAGTAGGCGGATTGGTCCGAGTGGAGAAAAAAAAAAACAAAGGATTGAACTCAAAATATTTTCTGGTTCTGAGAAATATTTACCATCCAAAAAGAGGAAAAAACGGAGTTTTTGTCTAAAGAAATGCCTACGAATTTGATTGGGAAGTTCAGGGAAAAAAGAAGGAGATTCATTAGCTCGTCAGACTTGGTGAGATGACGGAATCCATAAAAATTATTCAACAAGCTTTGGAAGGAATTCCAGGGACCGCCCGAAAAAGGGCCTAATTCAAGGTACGTAAAGGGAAGGGTGGGGTAGGTCTTTCACTCTTGTTTTTTTTACGTCAATGGATGAGAGTGAAGCGAAGGCACGAGAGGAGTTCCTTCCTGCCAGGAGAGCATGTAATTGAAGAAAATCAAAACCACACCAAGCTAGGCTAGGGGCAATCATTACATATGACTCTTGACTATCAGGCCTGTCCTTTAGTTACGGTCGAGAATCTATCTTTTCTTTCCTCTTCTTTGTCTCGCGTCTTCGCCCCTTAACTAAAAGCTTGATTTTCCTAAATATTGATTAGCCAGCTCAGATAAAGATTCCAGCTATTTTAAAGAAGACGAAAGTTATGTCATTAAGCGTTAATGAAACACTAATCAATGAATTTGGAGTTGGTTAATTAGTTTTGAGATACCAAAATCGTATTTTATTTACTAATTTAAACCAATTGAATAGAGTGAGAGGGTAACTTATCTAATTTATTTAAAACATTATAATACCATATCAATAAATAATAATAATAATAAAGTAATAATTTAAGAGATGGTCGTTGGTTTTTATATTTTAAAATGGAATTTGAAGTTTAATTAATGTTCTCTAATAATTAAATTATGAAACAAATAAATTTTTAATTGCCAAAGTTTTAAATTAAAAAAAAAAAAGAGATACATAGAATCCATTTGATAATGTATAATAATAATATTATTATTATTATTTTTCTTTTTCTCTCTTTTAAATTTACCAATCAACCTTTTGGATATATCAATAATAATAATAAAAAAACATAATTTATAATATATCAATAAAAGGAGATTAATGTGTGTTAGTTCATGTACATTTTATAGCACACGAGAATCCAATACAATTGTGTCATTAAAAAAAATAAAAAATAAAAAAAGAGCAAATTTAAAATGCGTCTACTAAGGAGAGGTTTCTACACTCTTATAATTAATGTTTCGATGTGAAATCTCACAATAAAGCGGATAAATAGTATTAGAGTAAGTCACCAGACAGTGTAAAACACTGATTAATGTCTTCTTCATAATAAACGCGTTTTAAAATAGAGTTTGTTTTTGTGTGGATAATAAAAAAAGAAACGTAGATAGTGGAGTACAGCATTATAATGTATGAGAAAACAGTGGATTGCCCTCTAATTATCTCTAAATTAATCCCATTTTTTTAAAATTAAAGTTAAACCAATCAGAGATTAAGCCACAGGTAGTGGACATTGCATTATATTTTTCATTGGTTACTCTTTAAAGCATATTTCTAATGGAAATGTGACCAACAAACCCTAATTCCCTTTATTTCCTTTAATTTATGAAATTAAATTCTTCATTATTTATTCTCCTTTAAATCTATGCATTAAATTAAAAAAAATATCTTTTAAGTCAAAATTATCCAACTACTCTATGACTTCGTTTCGACAGCCTAACGTTTAAGGGGAAGAAGTTAGGTATATATCGTACACCCCTTTATTTCCCACAAAAAGATATAGTTTAGGCATATCGTACATTCCATCAAAATAAACAGTTTTGATAATGACAAAGTGATCGAATCGAGTAAGTTTTTTTTGGATCACTTTTCTAATATATATATATATAATAGGAAGGTGGAGGTCAAGTTGAAAGGGCATCCCTTCACTTTAAGGGTTACTCTATCTCGACTTCTAATTGACGTGAGACATTATGGATAATTAGCTCAATATTCTGCTCCAATTTGCTAAATCTAATTTTTTCGTTAAATTATCTTTGACATTTCTTTAGTCACTGCAACGGAAAAATAATACTCAATTTTTTGAAAAATAAAAGAGAAAAGTTTAGGGTATTTTTATTTTATTTTAATTAAATAAATTAAATAGTTATAAAATGGTTTAATTATTGCAGTTGCTTAGATTCCATGTTATCAACATGTTTATATGATTAATATAATTTAAAGACATTATTTTTTTTCTTTTTCTTTTTGTTGAAGAAATTAAATAAATTAAGTTTTTTGAAATAATTATATATTAAGTGGTTTAGGTTATCCTAATGGATGTCTATTTGAGATGTAATCTTATCATAAATTCTATAATCTTCCTTCCTTCTTAAAATATCATATTCAATTTCACATTCTAATACCTTAATGTCTCTCCATCATAATCCAAATCATTATTGTCATTATATTTCTTAATCAACCTATCATTTATTAACAACATCAAAACGTGTTCCGATACAACGCTTAAATCTCTTCTAATTTGTAACACGGTTTGATTTTGACTATAACGAACTTTCGCACCCAATCGTGTTGGTTCATCTTTAACCTTTTTGGACTTGGTAGGTTATTAGGTGAACTCCTTTCGTGACAATATGAGATGAAAACCTCACCCTAGTAGACGCGTTTTAAAACTGCGAGACTAACGACGATGTTAGAAATCACGGGTCTTCACAATGATATGATATTGTACACTTTGAGCATAAGCTTTCATGGTTTTGTTTTGGGATTTCCCAAATGACCTCATACCAATGAAAATGTATTCCTCACTTATAAACCCATGATCATTCCCTAAACTAGCCAATGTGAGACTCCCTCCTAACAATCCTCAACAGACGATACGTAACGGGCCATAGCGGTCAATATTTGCTAACGATGGTCTCAGGCTGTTATAAATAGCTTCAGAGCTAGACACTGAGCAATGGGTCAATAAGGACACTGGGCTCCCAAAGGGTGGATTGTGAGATCCTTGGTTGGAGAGGGGAATGAAACATTTCTTATAAGAATGTGGAAACCTCTTCCTAGTAGACGAAAACGGTGGTCTCGAGCTGCTACAAATGGCTTCAGAGGCCAGACAACATGCAGTGGGTCAGTGAGGACGCTAGGTCCTCTAGGGGGTGGATTATAAAATCTCGCATGAAATGGAGAGGAGAATGAAACATTTCTTATAAGAATGTGGAAATATCTCCCTAACAGACATGTTTTAAAACCGTGAGGCTAACAGCGATACGTAACAGGTCACGGACAATATGAGTATGTACATACAGATATGACTTGTTATTAAAAAGAGAGTTGAATAAAGCAAACTCCCTCCCGAAAGAAAAGGGGAAAGACGAAGAGAATAAATGTAATATATAGCCGTCCAAATTTCTTATATTAAATTAATTTATGATATATTCATATTCCGAATTATATTCTATATTGAAGAATTAAGCGTATAAAAAAGATAGGTTCATAAAAAAAAAGAATTATATTCTATATTGAGGAATTATTTTGTAAGCATCATATATCAAATCAATATTACTATTTTCAAAATAATATTAATTACGAAATATTGTTTAATTTTTTTATTTGATGTTTTTTTTAATAACTTAGTTTTATAAATTATATTTATTACATCCTCTTGTCTATACTTTCAACATAAACTTAAATGATCACTTTACCTTAAACATAACTTATTGATTAGTCATATTTTTTTGCATTAACTACATTAATGCCAAAATTATTTAGTAAGATATTATAGGTTTGTAAACATTGTCACGCCATGTTTTCATTCAAGTTGATATCGAGTTTAATTATAATCGAGAATGGTTTGTCGATATTTAATCTATTTTTTGAACCCAACTAGCCGAAAGAATAGGTTTTTATTTATTAATACAAAGATTTTTTATATTATTAGTAATAAACTTCTAATATTTGAAAATGAGGATTAATTTGAGAAAAGGTAGAAACTTTTTAATATAAACTTTTCTCTCACCTACTTATGGACTGTTTCTCTCTCTAGAAACACACTATATAATTCTCCAGTTTCAGCGCATTGGAATCTGCCTAAAATTTCCTCCCATTTCTCTCTCTGAAACAGAGAGAGAGAGAGAGAGAGAGAGAGAGAGAGAGAGAGAGAGAGAGAGAGAATGGTAAAATTCTCGAAGGAGCTGGAAGCTCAGCTGATTCCTGAATGGAAAGACGCCTTTGTCGATTACTGGCAACTCAAGAAGCTGGTTAAGAGAATCAAGTTGTCGCAAACACCTAACCCTCCTCCACCCTCCGTCGCCGCCGCCTTCATTTCTTCCCTCGCCGGAAAGTTCCGCAGCCTCCCTTCCGACCACCAACTCTCTCAGGTACCCATTTCATATCCCACGCCGTTTTTAATGGCTATACCAAATTTGACGTTGGGATTTAAAATTGAAGTGATATTATTGTTGGGTATTGGGGTGGCATGCTTCCTCTGTTTCCCCGGAATCTGAAACCGCCAAGAAAATCAATATGACAATTAAAATAAATAAATAAAAAAAAACCCTTTTTGATTTATATATATATATATATGTTCATGATATCTCTCCACGAAACCATCGTGATTCATTGGAAAATGACGCTTTTCTCCACCTAATCAAAAACCCATAGCCATCCCAATTAATGTTCTTTTTCTTTTGGTAATTATTTCAGGTGAAGAAGAAGAAGAAGAATGACAGCTTTGAAGATGGTGATCCTAATGAACACCATGAAACTGAACTGTCTCAATTCTTCTCCGAAGAAGACGAAGTAAAATCTTTGATCATTTTTATTTATTGGGTTTTTTTTTGTTTTTTTTTTTTTTGTGAAAATTAAAAAGTCAAATCTAATTATTTTTCAGGTGAAGATATTTTTTGAAACGTTGGATGAAGAATTGGAGAAAGTTAATGAATTTTATGGAAGTAGAGAGAGTGAGTTTATGGAGAGAGGGGATAGTCTTAGAGAACAGCTTGGAATTTTGCTTGAATTCAAACGGATTCTTGAAGATCGCCGCCGTAAAATTTCGCCGTCGGCATCATTTTCCCGTTCCTCCTCTACTTTTTCTCCACGTCACTCCAGTTTTTCCGGTGATCCCTCAGATTTGTTTCCATTTTTGGTTTTTTTTTTTATAAAGTTCGGTCAATTACGTCACTCTCCATACTTATTTTCCCGCCAATTATTTCTAAGCTTTAATGGTTGACACGTGGCGGGTTAATCCTGAATACAGAGAACACAGAATCAAATGAAACGTCAGCAGAAGTATCGGAGACGGATGAAGCAATAGCGGCGCTGGAGAAGCACGGCGTAACGTTCATTAACGCCGCCGTGAGAGGCAAAACGAAGAAAGAGAATAAACCCATGATGGCGCTACGAGTGGACATTCCGGCAACTACTCCGTCGAGAACAATCTCCGCCGTGATGGGGATGTTATGGGAGGATCTCATCAACAACCCAAAAAAGGACGTCTCCGGCGACTCCATTAGCCGTAAAAAAATCCAGTGGGCCGAGAAGATGATACGTGGTGCCTTTGTTGAGCTCTACAAAGGCCTCGGCCTCCTCAAAACCTTCAGGTCCAAAATTTTATACAAATCTTTTTTTGTGTGGGGCAAAAAACAGAGCTCATGGTTTGATTTCTGTGTGGCAGCTGGCTCAACATGAAGGCCTTCGTCAAGATCCTTAAAAAATTCGACAAGGTAACCACTTAGGCACACCGCTAGCGGATATTGTCTTCTTTGGTCGGATTTTTCCCTCAAAGCTTTAAAACGCATATGCTAGAAGAAGGTTTTCACAACCCTTATAAATGGTGTTTTGTTCTCCGAACCAACCAACTAAGGTAGGACATCACATAATTAAAAAAAAAATTATGATAATTTAGGTGTTTTTGGTGGAACAGGTGGCGAACCAAAAGGCGTCGGCGAGCTATCTTCAAGGAGTGAAAAAGTCGGCCTTTATCAGCTCCGATAAGGTATGCCTGAAAAGAAGGAATTTAATTAATTAATAAATGAATATTAATTTGGGAAATGATGTGTTTAATGAAGGTGGTAAGACTAATGGACGAAGTGGAATCCATATTCACAAAGCACTTCGCCAATGATGACAGAAAAAAGGCAATGAAATATTTGAGGCCTCAGCAGCCTAAAGATTCCCACATGACCACTTTCTTTGTTGGTAATTTTGTAATCGTTTAAACAATTTGAACATAGCTTAGCAAAGATAAGATATTTACCTTTTGAACTCTCGAATCGTTCGTTGGTTTCAGGGTTATTTACGGGTTGCTTCATGTCGTTGTTCATTGTATACGCATCGTTGGCTCATTTGTCTGGCGTCTTCTCTGGTCCAAATGAAGTTTCTTATATGGATGTTGTCTATCCTGTTTTCAGTATGTTTGCATTGCTAAGCCTGCACATGTTTATGTATGGCTGCAATCTCTTTACCTGGAAACAAGCAAGAATCAATTACAACTTCATTTTCGAGTTTCAGTCAAGTACGGCACTTAAGTACCGCGATGCTTTTCTTATTTGCACTACCACCATGACTGCTGTGGTTGGAGCTCTTGTCATTCACTTAATCTTAGGACTCTCTGGTTTCTCACCTGTCCAAGTTGATTACATTCCGGGACTTCTTCTTCTCGTTAGTTCTTCGATCTCGAAATCACGACAATTTATCCGTCTCTCACATTGTTCTGGTTTTTACTTAACTTCCTTCTTCATCTTGTTCTTCAGATTTTTGTTGTCCTTCTCATATGCCCGTTTGACGTGTTCTACCGACCGACACGCTATTATTTTCTACGTGTGTTTCGAAACACGGTTTTCTCTCCTTTTTATAAGGTAGGCAGGCAACAGCAGTTTCTTTCTCACTACATCATGTGTTCGTCTTTTACAACTTTGAAACGTGTTCTTCTTTTCAGGTTCTGTTAGTTGACTCTTTCTTGGCAGACCAACTTACAAGCCAGGTATATGATATGATATGAATGCTTACACAATGAGTAAGAACTTACTGTTGCTGCAGCTTGTTAATCACTTTTGATCTTTGTATGTTGAAAGATCACTCTGCTGAGGCTCATGGAATCCGCTATCTGCTACTTCACTGCGGGTTCGTTCGGCATGCGTCGAGGTGAGGTCTGCAAATCCGGGACATTATACTGGGAATTGGCTTACCTCAGTTCATTTTTGCCGTACTATTGGCGTGCAATGCAGGTGATCTCTGAAGTTCTATCATTTTTCTTACTAGCTTTTTAATCGATAATTCGATATACTTGAACTGACACCGTGTTCTTTCATGTTCTATTCTGCGGGATCAAGTGTGCAAGAAGATGGTTTGATGATAATGACTTGGACCATTTGGCTAACTTGGGCAAGTATGCATCAGCCATGGTGGCGGCCGGTGCCAGGCTTACATATTCTCGGCAAGACACTCACTTCTGGTTCATAATCGTCTTGGTCACTTCCTTTGTAGCAACAATATATCAGTTGTACTGGGATTTTGCCAAGGACTGGGGAATTCTCAACCCGAAATCTCGAAATCCATGGCTTCGAGACGAACTCATCTTGAAGAGCAAAGGCATCTACTACCTGTCAATTGTGAGTTCTATCTGCAAATGTGATTATAAATTCCATTCAGTACAGTAAGGTTATTCAAATCAGGTGATAAATGAAATTTATTTGCAGGTTTTGAATGTGATCCTAAGAGTTGCTTGGGTGGAAACAGTGTTACAGTTGCATAAATTGCACATTAGAAACATCGAGTCGAAAATGCTCGACTTCCTGTTGGCTTCGCTCGAGGTTATCCGACGAGGGCATTGGAATTTCTACAGGTATAGCACCTATCTTGTGTACAACCATCTAACAACAACAGAGCTATAGGCTCAATCTTTCTTGATTTGCTAACCACACATTTTATACCGCAGATTGGAGAATGAACAACTAAACAACGTTGGAAAATACAGGGCTGTGAAGACAGTTCCTCTACCATTCCTTGATGCCGACTCCGATGGCTAAGACCGATTTATGAATGTACAGGTCTGGTCCCTAACAAAGCTGACCTGAAGGAAGGGATGAGGATGGTCAACATATACTAAACTATAATTAAGCTCCATCTCATTCATCCTATTGTTCCAATTCACACTTGTAAAGTACAAAGTGTAATTTCCGACGCATGGTCCCAAGCGACAAAACTCTCGCTCGGCTCCTCGACACATAGTAATTTGATTGGTAAGTGTAAGGTAATCCTATTTTCTCAAATTGTAAGGAATGCTTGTTTCTAGTGAAACGTTAGCTCTGCTCGAGCAGCAGTTGAAACTACCCCGAAATCTGCCCCCTGTGTGTATATAGTACGTGCTCATGACAACTCCAGAAGATACCAAGTTAGAGTTGGCTTACAATTGCAATATCCTAAGCAACAGAACTCATGTACCTTGGAGATTGAAATTCAAAACAATGAACACCAATTTGGGAGCACTTTCTTCTCCTACCTTTGCTTTAATCTGTATGAATCGTTTGGAAAATTTTTTAGGGTTATAACAGAACAGACATAATATAGCAGAATTAACAACAGTTCATGAGGAAATAGAAAAAAGAGACTGAATGAACAACAATAAATGGATAAGACATATTTAACTGCATGATCAAGCAAACAATAGACATCTGAGGAACCTACTTCAGTAACAATGCAGCTAATCTGTTCGAGATACAGTAAGCAGTGGATTGGATAGTAATCATGGGATTGACACCAACAGCAGTTGGAAGAACACTTGCATCACAAACAAAAAGCCCTTCAGCATCCCAGCTCTCTCCATTTTCATTGACAGCGCCGTCTTTTTCAGAAACCCCCATTTTGCAGCTCCCCATCTGATGAGCTGAGGTATAGATATTCCAATTTTCTGTCAGTGATAGTGGCCCTCCCTCTGCGGATATCATATCCAAAAACTCATCCAATTCCTCCTTCCCAATCCCTTTACATTCAAGTCTCTGTCCATCACTCCTATGCGTGCCAACTTCAGTAGCTCCTGCAGCTACCAAAATCCTCAATGACTGTCTTAACCCCCTCTTGAGGTTTTCCCTGTCTTCTTCACTCAAATTGAAGCTCACCCTTCCCTCTGATCTTACTGCCCCTGATCCCGAATCCCGGACGATTGTTATCAAATGGGAAATTCTCGAATACTTGAGCATTCTTTGCTTAGTGTCAAGTCCAGATATCCAAGGAAACAACACAGAGAATGATCCTGGTCCTAATGAAGGAGTCTCTATGATGGTTTTAGAATTTGATTCGGATCCTTCAGAGATAACCTTGTGGAGTGATGTGATTATTCCACCCTCATAGGATTTTCCCTTGAACTCTGAATTTGAGTCTGGAAAGTACCCCCAAGCCATCAAAACAGGGTGGAGATGAAGATTTCTGCCGATGTGTTTGTTCCTCAGCCCACTTGAAATCATCAATGGCGGTGTCAAAAGAGCCCCACAAGCTAAGATGGTAGCTTTGGCTTTGATTTGCAGTTTCTTGGTGAAGTTGTCACTCCAAACATTTGCAAGCACTCCCAAGCACTTGCTCTTCCTCACACTTCCAGTTTTGTTCCTTTCCAATATGAATCTCTCAGCCTTACAATTTGTTATGATCACTGCCCCATGATTCACAGCATCAACTAGCCAAGTAGAATCAGTCCCTTGTTTCTCCCCCCTTCTACAACCATAGCCGCAGGATCCACAATAATGACCGCTTGGGGAATTTCTTGGTACTTTTTCAACTTTAAGCCCCAAATTTTCACACCCTTTTCGAAGAACTTGATTCTGAAACCCCTCTTCATCACAGTCTTCTGAAACCCCAAGTCTCTTGCACACAGCATCCATTGCGCTTTGATATTCAGAGGTTCCAAAGAACGGAATCTTGTGGCTCTCAGCCCATTCCTGCAAAACGTGATTTGGGGTTCTGATGCTCGCCGACCAATTAACGGCGGAGCCACCGCCGACGGTTGAACCTGCCAGAATCAACATTTTCCCATCATTACTTGTGAAAATCCCACCTGCTTCGTACAGTTGATTGAGGGAAGGGCCTTCAAGAGATGAATAATCAGATGCAGTAAAATAATTCCCCTTTTCGAGAACCACCACTTTCTGGCCGGAACTTGCGAGAAACGCCGCCGCAACGCCTCCGCCGCAACCGGACCCAACAACCACCACATCACATTGGATAGAAAGGGTGTAGCCGTCGTCTCCAGTGACTCTGAGACCCTTCTGTAAGAAGGATTTTTTAAAGGATGATTCGGTTTCCTTGTTGGGTTCTATGATTCCCTTCTGGAGAGGCCTCTCATCGGAGGATTTGGACGGATTCTCCTCAATACCCGGCCGGTATTTTACGGCTTCCCATGCTGGGAAGCCGCCATTGACATCAACCTGTGTCAAAGCAATAAAAGTTCATCCAACGATTATGCCATATTTTCCCTGAAATTAAGGATTTGTTTTGTTTACTAATTTCACTTATTTGTGTCTCTGCTCCAAAAAACTGTATTTTTAATCATGAATTTTACATAAAATATTGTAACAAGAAGATACATCATAGTTTTTCTGGTCTGGACCTATCTTTAATGTGTGAAATAAACCCTCTTGAATTTGCTGAACAGAAAGTGAAATATATTAAATGCAAATATATATATATATATATATGTATGTAATTTCATAATATATTTGCTTTCTATTTTCTAATATATATTCAACTTTTTTTATAAATATATTTTCATGACCAAAATTTTAAAATTATATGGACTAAAATTAGACACATATGAATAAATTTTAACCAAATTAAAAAAAAAAAAAAAAAACCTTAGTATTGTACAGTACTAAATATGTATAAAAAAAATGAGTTTCTACAAAAAAAAAAAAAAACTCATATTTTTTAATAAGAAAGTTATGACATGGTAGCCAAAAATATATATATCTTAACCATTAAAACAATAATAAATGAAACTCATAGTTTGAGATGCCGTATTTTAGAGTTCAATTTCCTCCCTTATTAGCATTTAATGAGTTTACTTTAAATGTGTGTATATTAGAAGTTGGGTATTAAAATCAACACTTTATTAAGTAGGTATGTCTCTGTCCCTCTTTATTGCATTTTCCTAACAATACTCACACATTTACATTTTATTCAATAATTCCATATATTCACTCCTTTTTTTTTAATCCAAATTAAAAAAAAAAAAAAAAAAAAAAAAACAATTGTAGAGAGAGAGATGGAGAGATTACCCGAGAAAAGAAGGTATAGAGGACAAGAACTCTGATGGAAGCAAGAGCAGCTCTAATGGGCGTGAAAACCTTATTCTTAAACCATCTCCTCAAAGCTTCCTCTCTGTTCTCCAATGGCATACTCGAGAAATTGCAGATATAAGGCCATTTCCTGCAAAAACAGAGCGATCCACAGAGCAGCAACGTCCCTAGCCTCGTACCTAGCAACCACAGCACCATCCGCACCAGTATCACGAGTTCAGTCAATCCTCTTTTCGCCACTGTCTCTGCAACCTAATTTCAACTTCCATAAACCTAACTTAAAATCCACATCGAATCAAAGAACAATATCTACATCTTTTTCCGCACCTCATCCGGAATCGGAGATCGCGAACCGGACGCCGCGTAAAACGCCTCGACTGCGGCCGCGTCGGCAGTATCAATCTCATCGCTGCCGTTGTTGTTTGATGAACCGAACGGCAGAGGAGGAAAGATCGTGTCGCAGATGGTGGCTAAAGACTCCATCTCCGCCACGGAGAAGCCATGCGTGAACTTACCGCTCCTTGTTCCTCTCAACAGGGGATGGCACTCCGATCTCCGCATCATCGCTCTGTAGATTGATTGAATATGAATATGAATATGATTATGCCTCTGCTCCGAGACGAGGGGTCTCTATATATAGTTGTGTTGTGTTGATCACAATTCAAAATTCAACGGATTAAAACATATCTTATTCAACAAAAAAAAAAATTATAATACTAATTTTTGTGTCTTGATTGGTTAAAACAAAATGAGTGATGGATACATTCTCCAAAATTTAAAAATGCTAGAAATAAATTTTTTTTTTAATTATTTGTTATTTTAATGACGTATATGCTATTAATGTTTATTGAAATATTGAACAAATAAAACATACAGAATTAAATAGACACAACAAGAATTAAAAGAATTAAATAGACACAACAATTGTTAACCATTAATCACTCGACTTCAACCCAACTAATTAAACATTACTGCTTCTTATAGTGAATTTTTAAAATTAAGTTTATAAAAATTATTTTTATTTATGGTTTTATTTTTACATATCGTATAAAAAATAAGATTATTTTTATTGAAATAAAAATGCATCATTTATTCAAGTAAAAAATAATCATCTATTTAAACATATTTTAATGGATAGATTTTACAATTTTGAAAATCCATAATTTGACTATCCTACCCACGTGGAATAAAATTTAAAAAAAAAAAAACATAATTGTTGTGTTTTATATTTTCAATATTTCAATAGACATTCAATAGCATTTATGTTAATTTAAAATAACAAATAAAAAATATTTATTTCTAGCATTTTTAAAGCAGAAATGCTCATTTTATCTATATTTTCTAAGTCTACCTACAAATACAACTACATGACTTTATATAGTCTCAAAATGAAACTATTAAAGGCCTTCTAAGAGTGTAACATTCATACTTAATAACCATAATTAACGATCATGTAATTGTAACTAAAGTAAATAAAAAGTCTTAAAATACATTAATAAAATACAATAACTCTAAATTACTCTAAATTGTAATCCACCCAAAATTTATAACATGAAACTTCATTCTTCTTCAATGTGGCATGAATTAAAATATGTTTGATAATTTCAACAATATTTTCTTCACATATTCATTAAAGTATATTGTATGATTGATATTTCTTGGTTCATATCAGTGGCTTTAAAGGTGGTGCATTATGAGATCCCAAATCAGTTGGAGAGCGTGAACGAAGCATTTTTTGAAAAAGTGTGGAAACCTCCTCCTAGTAGACGCGTTATAAAAATTTTGAGAGAAAGTTCGAGAGAAAAAATTCAAAAAAGATAATATCAACTAGCGGTGAGCTTGAACATTAATCAACTACCTCTACTCATGTCTACGAACATAAGACATCCTTAATGGGCAGTTAAGAAGTAGGAGGGATCCCAATAAATAAAAGAGAGGGCTGTGGAAAAAGGAGGAAGGTGGGGGACTCTTCTTGAATGCTCTACTTTTCTTTTTGTTGCCTCATCTCTCACAAAATGGATTGCTATTGTTCTTGTGATTATTTCAACTACTTTTTATACATTAATTTAAGATTCATTTTAACGAATACGACTCGTCACTATTAATAGGGCGGGGCAATATTTGGCCTTCTTGTGTTCTACTATAGTCCAAACCTCCTATTATTTGCTTGCATATCAATTCACGTGCTACGTAGGAAAATTGTGACTTTAAGGATTTGTCTACTTTGCCATATAGGTCAAGTTTTTGTTAGAAACCACGATTTTTTATAACAGTATGATAAATGGTATGAAGGCATTTGGGAAAACCAAAAGTAAAGCCATGAACACTAATGTTCAAAATGGACAATATCATATCATTGTGGAGGTTCATGACTTCTAACATAGTATCAAAGTCATGCTCTTAACTTAGTCATATCAATAAAATCTTCAAATGTCCAACAAAGAAATTGTGAGCTTTAAAGATGTAGCAAGTGTCGAACAAAAGGTGTAATTTGTTTTTAAGGGCTCTAGAGAAAAAGGCCTCAAAGAAGGCTATATGTTGTATTTTGATCAAGGGAAAGATTGTTAAAGATTATTGAGAAGAGTAGTTCTCACGTTGGCTAATTAAGAGGATTATAAGTAAAGAACGTTATCTCTAATAGTGCGAAACATTTTTGTTAAAATCAAAAGCGAAACCATGAAAGTTAATATTCAAAGTGAATAATATCATATTATTGTTGAAGTTCGTCGCTCATAAGCAGAACTCAAAACATGATCTCATTAATCATAAATGCAGAACAATTGCTCTACCATCTTACATAGAACACTAAAAATAAGACACAAACATCTTATACAGCTTTTCAAGACAGATCAAACCAAACATCATTTAGCCAGCAGCTTAAAAAATAATTACCTATGACAATTGTTTCCATGCTGCAGGGCGATCCCTTGATATGAGAAGCGTACGAGATGTCGATGTCGAATAATCGAACGAAGGTGAATACAAATCATCTGAACCAACGACTTCCCTGAACACTTGGGTGCTTTCAGTATGAACTGAGGAGGGTTGTGAGGCTTCATCGTTTAAGGCATCAAATACAAACAGCCCCAATCCAGAGACAGCCATGACAAGATTAGAATTCCCCCAAACTTGAGTTACTGCTGTATGATGGGCGTGTGCATTGCTTTCTGGTAATGCATAAGTGCAGAAGAGGCCCTGTTTTCTAATAGAAAATTGATGTACCACTGAAGAGGGTTGCGGCTTCCTCCCTCCTGACCTGCCACTGGAGCAACCAACATACACAGAATCTCCTCGAGAGAAAACAGACTGTGCGCCAAGGCTGGGTTTAGGCAACTTTAGGCCTATTCCTGATGGGCTGCGGAAGTCCAGAATATTTACAGAATCTGTTGTGCAGAATACACCATCGTTTCCTTCTGCTTCTGCTGAACTTATTCTGCATATACCAAACCAAAACCTCTTAGAATCACTGCTCACTAAGAAATATAAATCAGAGAGAATATAAAAAGCTTTTTAGAAGGAAAGCAGGCTGATGGGTTAACCTATTTTAAGATCATATGAAAGCCGCTTATGGGCAGGTTTGCTGGTTATAACAAATTTGAGTATGGAAAAGGTTTAATTTTCAAGAAGTAATAGATTATGGCCACCCCAACTCGTTCCCTTCTCTAATCGATAAGAGATCTCCCAATTCGTCCTCCTTCGGGACCTAGCGTCCCGCTAACACTCGTTCCCTTCTCCAACCAATGTGGAACCCCCCAATTCACCCCTCTTTAGGACTCAGAGTCCTTGTTGACACACCGTTTCATGTCTTCAAGACCCAGTGTCCTTGCTGGTACACCGCCTCTATGTCTTCGAGATCCAACGTCCTTGCTGGCACACCGCTTCGTGTCTTCAGGGCCCAGCGTCCTTACTGGCACACCACCTCGTGTCCACCCCCTTCGAGGCTCAACCTCCTTACTGGCACATCTCCTGGTGTCTGGCTCTGATACCATTCGTAAGGGCCCAAGCTCACAGCTAGCAGATATTGTCCTCTTTGAGCTTTCCTTTTCGGACTTTCCCTCAAAGATTTTAAAACGTGTATGCTAGGGAGAGGTTTCCACACCCTTATAAAGAATGTTTCGTTCTTCTCCCCGACTGATTGACCGATGTGGGATCTCACACATTTCAAGTATTTTCAAACCAACCAGCTGAGCAGTAAAAATAAAAATAAAGGATCATAGTACCTTTGTCGAACTCCTCCCCCTAATTCAGCATCCATGTTGTTGACGTGAAGAGCAGAGATTTTGCGGCCAGATGAATAAACAGAGAGCAATGCATGAGCACTTGTAGAAGCAACATCCCATAGAGATAATGCTTCTGTTTCTGCTACAACTACTTTTCCTCTGTTTCTCCACTGCAAGGGACTAGAATAATCCATTGCTGCCACAGGCTTCTGCACTTCCCAGTTCATAATTTCGTCACTGTCACGGACATCAAAAACCTTTACAATCTTTTGACAGGTAGCAGTTGAAACAATCAGAGGTCCGCACGGCTTGTACCACCACTGTTCCGTTTCAGGCACCAGCATATAACTTGGAGCATAACGCTTTTGCACAATGTTATGGGGTAAGGGGGCGAGTGCCGTCCTTGAAGAGGGCATTGCACCCTCAATCTGGAAAGCTCGTAAGTTCTTGCTGTAAAAATCCCATGAGCAAAAACCTGCATCCATCGTATTCCCAGCTGATGCTGCCACCACATATCTTCCAGCGCAACCATCTGCTCCAGGGGCACGTATTATCCAACAGTCTCTCCAAATATTGGGTGAGATTCCTTCTGGTGGCTTGTATACACATTTCTCCTAACAGATGAACACAATAGGTAAACAATAAATCTCAGCAAACATCTAGCAATTTGTACAACAGGAGGCATTCTCATAAAACCATTTCAAATCAGTCAACCATTGTTCCATGGGATTAGCCTAAGTTGTATGAAAGATGTATTAAAATTATTGAGAAGTAGTTTACAATTGACTAATAAAGAGAAAAATCATGGGTTTATAAGTAAGGAATACTATCTCCATTCGTTTGAGACCTTTTGGGGAAACCAAAAGTAAAGCTATGAGAACTTACGCTCAAAGTAGATAATATCATATCATTGTAGAGCGTCGTGATTCTTAATAAGTACAATCATGACCAATGAGTGTCCATACAGTTAAAAACGAGCTAGCCTTTACCAGAGACTAATTTAAAATACCTCTGTATTAGTAACATCGTAAAACGAGCATGAACCATCGTTATGAGCAAGAAGGACAGCCTCTCCCTCCGACATAAACCATCCACCTGTTGAGGTTCTAATTCCTATTTCATTCATCGGGTAGATGCTAGTATCATCTGTCTCCTCGCCAATCAGACCTCCCTGTTTATTCTCTTGATCATCAAAATTATCAAGAATCTCATCGTTTGTGAGAACGAACTCAGCCTCTTGCTTACCCATGAATTGGGTTGATGATTCTTGCAATCCTGCAGAAGTATTTCCTTCCATTTCTTGAACTTGTTCGCTCCTCATGGTGACTTTTGTTTGCTCCAAAAACTCCAGAGCAACTGGGTTCTCTTCAATTGTATGGATTTCATTGCTCTTAGAGCTATCTGATGCTGATTTCATTGACATCCCATTCCCGAGCAATCTACGATGAGGAAATAGTCTCTCCTCCAATTCCTTGGTGCTAATATCTGCCTCATTGGCCTCATCCTTCAGACCCATTTTGATATCTTTCTCGTTTGTACCAGAACTGACTGCACCATGCCCGATCGCTTTCTCAATCCCAGAAATCTTCTTCTGAATATCTGAAAGTATCAGCTTAGATGAACAAGTACCATTCAAATCCAACATTTCCTTTGTCTTCTTAATATCCGATGCTATCCTCTTTACCTTACCTTCCAAGAAAGCAAGTTTTTCATGGAGCTTGCTTGGATAATTGTTACCCGTACACTCTTTGACAATCTCCAAATCTTTCTGCTCAGACTCCAAACTAGAGTTAACACCACGACGATCTACAATGCTCGACTCGGCAACGATACAAAAATTTTCTTTTCGTGCTTCATTAACTGCGAAGCCGCTCTCGAAAATAATCGAACTTCTACCATTTTCATCGCTTCGTAATGTTTTGTCAATACCTTCCCCACTATGGCTTCCTAAAACCTTAATCTCCAGTGGTTTATCCTCAATTTTCTCATCATCAGCATGTTGCTTAGGCTCAGAAATCCGAAGCTTACTATCCATGCTCGCTCGAAGCTTTACATTTCCCTTCAACTCCCTATAAACCCTTAATTCAGTCGGCCCTCCTCCACCCACCATCACATTCAGATCCTGAACTCCTACTATCTGTTTATTACTCTCAGAACCTCTACCACGCGAACCTCTTCCACCGCCCACAGATCCTCTCACTCGATCAACCGAAACCCTCCGGTTCATACGAGAATCAACGGAAACCCTAATAAACTCAGAAGGACTAGAGCATCTACCTCTCGGAACCGAAGACGTGGACCTCCGAGCACGACTTTCAGCATCGGTAACAGCAATCGCCGCAGCCTTGTTCACTAGCGGCACGGCCCGGATCGATGGCTTTTGGGCCATCATAGGAACCTTAAACGTGGACCTCGGATTCTCTTTCCCCGCCGACGAAAATCTGCAGGATGAATCGGAAGTAGCCTTTCGATTGGAACAAGAAACCGGTGTCAGGGGTTTGGAGGACTTGATGGCGGCGTCTAAGGTAGCGGATCCGCCACTGCGATCTCGAAGCAGGCGAGCGGATGGAGCCGACATGGGTGGCGCGGAATTGCCGTGATGATGGGATGGAATGGAATGGGAATAGAAAATGGATTAAAATTGTGGATTTTGAGTGGAAAGTGATTCGAGTTTGGCTATGGATATGAATTTGGGAATGCAACAATGGCGAACCCAAACTGAGAGGGATTCCATTGTGCATTTGGGCGGGAAATTGATATCAAATTTTGAGTTTTTGAATTTAATTTTCTTGAATAAATATATTTTTATTCCCTAAATCAATGGTTAATAATTATCCATAAGAAAAAAGATATTGTACGTTGAGATCTCAATTAGTCAGTTCAACCTGGCCAATCATATTGTTGGATTTGAATCCTATCTGTCCCACCATTTCATACTTCCACTCCTCACCTCCATCTCCTCCTCCGATTTCCAGAACATCCACTGCAAACCATTCAATTGATGGTTCATAAGTTTCGCTCGCCATTCAATTAGTTGCCCATGGCTGCTCTAGCAAGCTCTGTTCTTCAGTTTCCACTTCAGATCCGTCCTTCCGATACCTTTTCTGGGTGTCTTTCTCCATCCAGGATACATCGGATTGCACCCAGTTTCAAGGTCAAGTGTTCCCGCCGGCTGCCTTTGCTTTCCGGCGACGGTGTACCCAGAAGAAATTTCTCTTTGAAATCTGCTTCAGACAATGTTTACTCCGACCCCTCGTCGGACTCTCCGTCTGTTGATGAATACATTGGCTCACAAGTTTGAAATCGTGGGTTAGTGTTGTTTCCATTTTGGGTTTACAAAAAACCAGAATAATTGATCTATTGTCTGTGAATGCAACTGGGAACTTGTCACAGCTTCCACCATTAGAGGTAACTCGGATTCCAGATGTGTTGAAGCCTCCATCTAACACAGGAAGTGATGACTTTGAAGTCACTTACGTTGATGATGAGTCGAAACATTACCATCCACAAATTGCTCGCCGCTCATTAGTTTCGTTATCTGACTCTTGGACACCAGCTTATACTCGGAGATCAACTGCTGTAGCCATAGATAGGAAGAGAAAAGCAAGAAGTCTCTGGTTTAAGGGAGAATTGAGAGAGAGAGAGAGAGAGAGAGAGTATATTATAGACGTAAAGAGAGTTGTATTACTTGAGAGATGAAATGTTTCATATGGTGCACAAAAGTGCAACAAATTTGACGAAGTAATAAGCTCTATCTAAGTGCTGTTATTGTGACTACAAAGCTTCTGTCAATAACAGTGGTTTATGATGATCATACTAAACCCCACTGCATTGAAAAGGGATGCTGAACAATGTAGAAATCCAAATTTCAGATTACATGTGGGACATTATTTTCAAGAAATGGCTGTTCGCTCATGTTACAGAACACCCTTCTGCTTGGTAGTAAAACAATAACCGATTACTGAAGCTAAAATCATTTCATCTCCAAGGTAACAAAATTTGGTCCTTATTGGGGCAAGGAACCATTTGAAATGCCGTTTAGTAGTTCCTTGTCTGGAATTCTGCTCATCCCTTCTCTTCGTCCACTGCTTCCAAAACTGGTAGAGTTATGTCTGTTAAAGAGTCGTTGTTTCTTGATTTTGATGATTCACCACCGTCCGATGACCCCTTAGATTTCCTCCGATGAGAATGTTTTGGGACAGGATTTTCTGTGCTTGTTTCATTTCCGGGAGCTGAACCACGACGACGTCGTGCATGTCGCGAACTACCTTCCTTGCACGAACTACCTTCCTGGGGTCCCGAGTCACCTGAGGGGCATGATGATCGCTGTCGCCTGGAGTTCTTCTCCGAGTTCCGCCGAGCAGAAGAAGAGTCTAAGGATGAGGAAGAGTCTGTTGAAGTTTGGCGTTTTGACCTTGGAGCTCGACCTTCCTTTTTCACATCTAGCTCTCCAGATTCTATATTCAAATATCACTCCCATTACCAACTTCAATTCTACATCCTCAGGAAGATTTCAAACATACAAAAAACCGCTACCATTCTAAACCAAATCTCAGCCACCCTCAAACTCTCCACAATGGTATGATATTGTCTTCTTTAAGCTCTTATGGCTTTGCTTTTAATTTTCCAAAAAACTCTATACCCAACAGAGATAATGTAACTCATGATCTTAATAATTCTCTACATAAATGGTGAGATTATAATGGTTTGCCATCTCAGTCACCCCAGAATATAGATTAGAAGAAGAAGATGAAGCATACCTCGGACAGAAGAAAGAGCAAGTTCCCCAGTAGAATTAGCCAAATCGCCTGAGTTTTGGGATTGTGGCGAAGATTTGAACTCGTTCATCTGTTAAATTTTGCATCACACATACAATTCAAATCGATGTTCAGAAAACTTGAAAACAAAAGATGAAATCAAATAGGGCTGAGATTATTCATACCCAGGTAGGTGTATTATTCTGATTAGCAGATGGACCATCCCATCCAATGTGAGCGACATGCTTAACATCAGTGGGAAGCCCAATCTGCATTTCCTGTTCTTTTTCATCTGCAAGAATTTCGCTCAAACCGATCATTCAATATATTTTACAACCCAGAGCAAATTGGGGGAAAACAAAAACGAAAACGAAAATGAAAAGAAGAAAAAGAAAACATACCGAAAATCTGTGAAATGTATTTAATTCCTTTCATGAGGCCCTTAACAGAGGTACCCATTTTTCTTTCGTCTTCCGATTAGCTATAAACTGAAACCCTTAACTACCCGATCTCGAGAGGAAAGGAAAAAAAAAATGAAAAAACTCCAACCTAAATAATGAATGGTCCTCCGCCTGCGATTCAAGCAAAATTCACAATTACAGCTTAATTCAAAGCGTGATTTGCAAATAAAAGTGAGATTAGAGAACAAGAGTGAAACCCGGTTGAGCGTAAGATTAAGGAAGGTAGACGTAAGAGAAAAGGGGGAGGAAATGGGCAGGTTTTGATCGACGGTGGCCGGAAAAGGAAAATGGTGGGGGAAACGGAAGCCGGAGACCAGTCAATCAAAACCTGGTTAGTTAGGAGAGGAATCGATTATGACGGAACTACGGAGAGGGAGGCGTAGAAATCCGAATGGAAAACGCAGATTGATGAGCTAATCTTAGCGCAGGTTTTCAATGCCTGTTTTGTGAAAGCGCGGGAACAGCGGTTGGGATGCAACGGTACGGCCATCCATCTCGCAATATTTTCTCTTTTTATTTTTAATCACACCTTTTTTTTATTACAAATAAATTTTAAAAAAAAAAAGTTTTATAATATTAGTTTCTCTCTAGATGGAGCTTTCTGAACCAGACGCTTCTTTTTAATTTTTAGTGTTTCAATTCACAATGCTATTTTAAATGACACTTTCTAAAAACAATATTTAATTATTTTAATTCTTTATTTTTTAAATGAGACTTAATCTTTTTAATGACTTTATACGGTATTGTTAATTTTAGATGAAAATGTTAATTTTAGATTGAAAAAGCTAGGTTAAGAATGAGAAATATAAATAGAAATAGAGAAAGAGAAATATAAATAGAAATAAAATTTTAAAAATAAGAAATATAAATAGAAATAGAGAATGAAAATATGAGAGAAATATAAATAAAAATAAAATTAGAAATGTATGTTCTGATTGATATTCATAATCTTAAATAAGATACTAAGTTAATAAGTAATGCGTACCCATGAAAAAAAATATAAAATAAATAAATAAAATCATAAATAAATAAAGAATATTAAAATATAATATTTAAGATATATTTCATAAATAATATATACTCTAATATTATAACTCAATAGGTAATTGGTAAAACAATAATAGTGTAGATTAGTCATAATGAACTTTCCAATATGTAAATGTCAAAGGGATTTAAAGAGAATTCTACAAGATTCGAACTCCCGTTGGGACATAATGTGGTGATGAGCTAGTTGTGATTCAACGCACAACAAAAGCACATACAAAAATAGAAACATAAGATTATCAAATCACAGACAGAACTTTAAGGCTTAAGGATTGTCTGAATTTGGATGTTAAAGGGATTTCAAATAAGCTATAACATATAGGTAACAATATAATCGAGACGGTCACTCGATTTTCAGCAACAATCAGCCTCTCTCACGAAGCCTTGAGCTCGTCCATGCCAACACTAGCCTGTAAAAGAGAGTATTTCATTGGTCAGGTTCAGGGATGTTTTAATCTACTGTTTTATAACTAACTGATGATATACATAATTCAAGATGAAAAAGTAAAAGATTGAATAGACTTGGAGATTCAATCTAAAACTAAATTTCAGATCGCCCAAGGCTCAGAAACTTCAGTTAATAAAAGCATAGCCATCTTGCAAAACTGAACTAGTTGCATCATCAAGTTTGAAAGTTTTAAGACAGCCCCTTCAGGAATTTGAGAAATCTTACCAGAAACTTGTGATTCTCTTCGAGGAGAGGTGAAAATTTTGAACAAAATTGCTCTATATCAGCTTCAACATTGCCATTGCCTGATATAACATCCATAAACTTCTTACGATCGGGGGCAAGCTTCATGGCAACCTACAATTTCAGTATCCGATTAAAATCCACATATAATTTCTCATAACACAATTCATGGATTGAGCTTAACGATATAAAATACATTCAGTTAATTCACACGTTACAAATGTGTTTGCCACGATTCTGTAGCTCGTATCTTTTGCAACATGGTTTTGTTTCTTGAAAGTTTCAAGTCATGAAATGTCAACTCATATACTACACCTTGCTTGTGAGGGATGAAAGAGTTTTAGATCCAAAGAAGCTGGACAATATATTCCAGAAATAAAAATGTAGAAATATGATTTGGCATTTTTTAAGCTTCAATCGAATTCCTAAAAGCACAAGTGGAAGGAAAATGAAGAAAGTGGGGAAAAACACAGCTGCAACTAACAAACTGGGCCAAAAATCTCCTCATGTACCAAAGAATATTAAAATTAAATTAGTGGGGGCATCAGAGGATTACAGTGAAACTTGAACTGGCCAGCCAACCATGCCACTTTTTCAAGGTCTTGCCATAGGCTTCTGTACAGGCACGGGACATTGTCCAATCCTGATGCTCCAGTAAGTTGCGGAACAGTTCTACCAAGAAATCCATGGCTCTGAAAAGAATCAAAATATGCAAGTAGAACCAAAGTGTGTGTTAATCAAATTGATCCAACTTGCAGGCTTATCCTAGATGTTTATATCTCTGGGTTTGGTTAAAAAGAAAGATTTACTACATAATTTTCTACAAAAAAGAAAAGAGCAATTTGGTTCAGTCATTCATTCTAGATGCAAGTAAAAACTCATTCCATGAATTAAGAAGTACGAAGAGCTACATTAAAAATGCTAACTCGCAGGTCACCTGCAATGCAACAACCAAGAAAAATGCAAGGATACACATCCAGATGGGGCAGGGGAAAACTGAAGTAGTTCATTTATAACAGAAAACTATTTTGCATAATTTTGATAATCCCTTAAAAGTGTCTCATGGATGATGACGGAGGCTTCATCACCAGTTAGTTTTTGGTTCTGTAACCTTTAATGACAAACATTATTAAAATTTTACATGTTTAAAAGCATCCTCGATAACATTCAACACGTGGATCTCTAGTTGTGCCAGAATCAAAAGGAAGCAACAAATTCACCAGACATTGTCTAACCTTGTCAACCAAAGAAGACCATTTGTACAACTGGATGATCCTTTTGCAGTCTTACTTTCAATCTCAGGTTTCACCAAGTCGTACAAGTAGTTGAATTCAGATGGGTTGGTAGAGTACTTGGACTCCAATCTCTACAGATACAAATAATAAGGTGAATAAAACATACCCGCTACAAAACTGAGTGCATTTCGACAAAAACACAAGCAATATATGATGTCAAAAACTTGAGAGCCGCGAAGGCATTCATTTGTCTACCTATCAGGAGTACAAAAAACACTCGCAGCTGTATATCACGAATGCACGTGAGATGGATGCAATTCTTTCTTTTTCAGGTACAATACATTTTCCTTTCACTACTTTTCCATATATGTTATTCGTTTACTCCTATCTTATTTGGCAAATAAACAAAAAATAATAAAAAATTAGCTAGTCCTGTGTTCAGTGATAGTGATTAGTAGCCTACAAAATAAAATAAGATACACATATAAAATTAAGTAAACAAATGCATATTATAAGCTTTGAAGTTTCCCCTCGTGTAAAACAACGTGGGCAGCTTACCGCTATGTTGCCTCCAATGTCACTTTTAACAAGTGCCATAGCAGCTCCAAACTTGTCTGCATTAGAAATAATTGAGATTAATTTTAAGAATGACAATTCGTAAAACTGATCAGTTAGTGGTAATCTGATTATGAGCTTGCAATTATTTATGCTATGTTTCAGCAGGAATTCAATTTCGGTATGAAAATATATGACATTAAAAGTTCCAGAAACCTTAGAAAGACAAATCTAGTTCTCTAGTCCACCAACAGAGAAATGCCAGTCAACTAACTTCAAGCAGACAAATCATAAAGTCCACATTATCTTCTTGATAAACTTTTCTCTTCACTCAAAATTAAATCATATGCAGGCAAACTCCAGGACACTAGAGAGAAGTTTCGAAATTCAAAAGGGATCGGGGGGGGGGGGCGCACCGATAACAGGCAAAATATGTTTGCACACTTCCAAGAAAGGCTTGGTCAAAATCTCCCCTGCTTCAGATTTGACGTGCTGAATTCCTTCCAGGGCAGGAGCGAACACAGTTCCCTCCATTTGTATTCTTTGCTGCATTCAAAACAGAGATCAATCACAATTATTGATCAGCATCAAGACAGTCAACTTAAATTAAGATGAAAGTTCTTATATGATTAAATCATACTACGATTTCATCTACCTTTTGCCTGAAACGAAAAGAAGCGGAGAAAACACAGGGGAAATGAGATCAAGAGACGATTCAACCAGATCACAGCGGAAAGCCGGAAACAAACCAGTACAATGAAGAAATCCGACAAATGAAGTAAGGAAATGCACACTTACGGTAAGAAAAGATCCTTTGTGCTGTGGTTTGTGCGGCTTTGAGATCTCCGATCGAAGCAATGAGAGTTGAATTGAAAGAATGAGGAAATGATAGAGGAGGAAGATATCGGAAAACGCGGGATTCGAGCAGTAAGATGTTCTGAGAATCTCTCTTCTAAATTTAGGGGTCCCGTTTCCACGACGCGAGACGAGAATCTCAACCCATTTTATTATGTGTTGGCATAAAAATATATCAAAATTAAAAAATAAAAATATAACAAAATTACATTTTTGACCTTCCAATTTAAATTTGATTGCGTTTTCATCCCATAATCTTTTAAACGTTAATTTGGCACTAAATTCTTAATTTTTTTTAATACGTTTCTTCGATGCCTCCCATTATATTATCCTTGTAGTAAATAATAATATTATTAATAAATAAATAATAATAATAATGCCTTCACGCGTTAGCCGACCAATTTTCCATTAATCACGTCCAATCAAATCGTCTACCGCTGCCAGCTGTATTCTTTTTGCTAAATTATTTAATATTTCATTATATCCACAAACTTTAAGTTTTTTTCGTTTATGCAAGCAATTTTTAAATACATTAAAAAAATTAATTCTCAGAGCATTTAAGATAATTAAAAAAAATGAATTTAAGATCATTTTATTTAATCAGATTAATTGTTAAAATTATACTTAAAATGCTATTTAATTACAAATGAGTTCTAAGTTTGTCTGTGTCACAAAATTAATATTTAAAAAATACCTTAAATTTTAAATTTTATGTTTAATAAATTTTTAATATTAAAATTAGTATATTATACTCTATGGTTAAGACATTTAATTCTTTTTTCAATGTCAAATATGTGGAACTAGCGAATGATAATAATTAATTTTATTTACATATTTATATTTGAATAATAAATTCATATTTAACTTAGATAATAAATTTCAATTTTTTTTTTTTTTTTTTTTTTTTAAGTTCAGCAAATATGAAAAGGAGAGAGGTATTCTAAAAATTAAATAAGGGATTGAGAATGATATTCCTAGGAATAAAATTTTTGGAATTCATGTAGTTTATGTCTGTGGTAGATAAATTATTCTTCTTTAATTGAGAATAAGAACAGAACCAAACCATTTAAAAATAAATAATTGAGAATTCATATAGTATATGTCTAAATTATTTGTCCCTCAAAATTGGTACTATTTGTGATGTAATAATATATCATCGTATTTATTTTTATAATTTATTATAAAAAAAAATTATTTTTTAGAATAACTATGAACAAGTGTAAAAATCTTTTTTTTCGAGATTACCTTTTATAAGGCATCATATTCCAAGTGTCAATCGATTGTAGTATCATACCGTTAATGTCCTACATTATACAACCTAGAAATGAATTATTTGATTCTAAATGATAGGTCGCCGTATACCTAAATTTCTAAATATATTGTAATAGATTAATTATATAAGAACGATTGTTTAGGAACTAAATTCGTAATTTAATAAAATTTGAAAAATTTAAACTTTTCGGAGGCTGTAAACTCTAGTCGAGTTATTAGAAATTAAAGAGGCTGGGATGGGGGTGGGTATTTGATGGAGTTCTTAACAAGTTTCTTAGTAGCAGCATCAGGCAGGTTGATTCCACAAATATCAGCCAATCTGATGAGATAAAGCAACACATCAGAAAGTTCTTCCCCAAGATGCTCTTTATCCGATTCCTCCCAATCTGGCAGCCCTTTCTCCACCTCCCCTCTCCATTGGAATATTTCCGATAGCTCTCCCACTTCTCCTACCTACAATCATACATACCATTCAACTTCAAGAGTTCGATTCTTGAATCAACGTAAGTATAGTTCAATAGTTAAGAAACGAGCAGAGAAAGAGAAAATGACCATAGCGAGGAGAAGGTTTCTGGGGCTGTGATACTTCTCCCAATTTCTGACTTTGGCGAACTCCTCGAGCTTGGACGAGAGGTCCTTTAGGCTAATGTCGACGACACCGACATCGGCTTGCTCGCTGCCTCCCATGGCTGTTGCTGCTGCTGGTGGTTCAGAACTTTGTGTTGCTTTTGTGTGTGTGGGCAATGGGAGAAGGAGCAGCCCCCTTGGCTTTATAGGAAACAATTAAGGTTTATTTGGCAACATGAGGAGGAAAAAGAAAGCCAAGTGGGAAAGCAAATAACATGAGATTCCTCCATATGCCTCACCCCCAATATTCCATTTTTAACCATAGTTTTTAATATCTTATTTACGGGTAATTAATAATAATTTTAGTTTGAATTAGAAAATTTAAAATAAATTCGGAATTTTAACCAAAATATTAAAACAATAATAAATAAAAAATTCCCTTGCTTTCNATATTTATATTTATATATATATTGCAAAAAAAAAAAAAAAAAAAAAAAAAAAAAAAAAAAAAAAAAAAAAAAAAAAAAAAAAAGTGCTGGAAAATAATGATGATTTTTAAAATAAAATAACAAAATGAGTAATGTTAAAAGCTTTATTTAAATTCCACCATTTTAATTTTCGCCTCATTTGCATTTAATTTATTTCCAATTCAGACTAAAAGCAATAAGCAACCTACTATATTAGGCTGTTTTTTCAGATAATTATGACATATTTCATAATACTTTTGAGCCAATTACCATATTTGAATTGATTTATTCGAGGATAGTGTAGAAAAATGTCCATTTAAAATCATTTTAAAATATAAATTCAATTTAATCTTTTAATTATAATTTGCATAAATTAAAAAATGTTTTGAAGTAATTTTAAATTCAATATAAATAATTTAAGCAATTTTAAAATTACTTTTGAACTTAAAATAATTTTTTTGTGCACTCAATAATTACTAAAATAAAAACTACAAATAATATATAATTAATATTCACATATAGTCTCTAATAGTAAATATGTAACACAAATAAATGATTTATAAAGATAATATATATTTTTAAAAATTGGTATGCTTTTATAGATATTTAATAGCATATCACAAATAGATCATTTTTTAATAATATCATCAATAGAGATAACATAATACTTTTAATCTACGTCATAAATATTTATTTTTTTTATAAAGTTTTAGTAATTCGGTGGCCGACTTTAAATTCTTTCCTCCTAAAAATACTTTTGTAAAAAGAAAAAAATTAAAAAATAAAACTATGATATCTTCTTTTAAATTTTAAATGGGAATCGAACATTTTCTCTAAATATTAATTTAATAGTAAAATATTAAGAGATTTGCATACCAAATATATTTTGACTCTCATTAATTAAAATAGAGAATATATTCTAATTGAGAATTATTGGTTGATTTGTGAATAATCCATACAATTTTATTGCTAATTAAAATTTAAAATATAATTTTTTATTTTTGGTGGAAAAGTTTTAATCTCGCTATATTTGGTAATGCTTGGACCTTGTAAATAAAAATATAGAATAAAGACTACTTTAAAAAAAAAATAAGCGAAGAAATAAAATATCAAAATTAGTGGGAATAATCAATTTTCTCTCAAAGGAATTATTATTATTTTTATTTAGATGGATATCTTAAATAAACTAAAATATAAATTAAGAAATTATTATATATTATCATATATAATATATAATAATTTCTTAATTTAACTTGGAAGGTACTAATTCACAAATTAATAATAATTAGGGACTAAAATCGTAATTTCAGAGAGTAATAATATGTAGAAGGAATGGATTATATGGACCCAGTTCAAAGAGGAAAGAACCCTAGGCTCGTCGCTCCTCTCTGAAAAACCCTACAACTCGAATATGGTGAGGATTTTCTTCCTCGGTTTTTCTTTTCCTAACGACGAATCTATATTGTGTGGTGTTATAATTTGTTCGTAGTTTCTGTCCTGCGAATTGTCCTTTAATTCTATGTTTTCTTTCTTATCGGTTCTGTAGCCGTTCAAGAGGTACGTCGAGATCGGGAGGGTCGCTCTTGTAAACTACGGCGAAGACTATGGAAAGCTCGTTGTCATTGTTGATGTCATTGACCAGAACAGAGTACGTTTTTCTTGCTATTACTTGTGATTTTTATCGATGAGCAGTAATTTATAGTTTGAAGTTGTATCCGTCGTCTTGGATGTTTGGAAGACACGAAAACAAGAAGATATATATTTAACAGGACACAATGTTTGGTTCTATTTCGAACGTATTCCTATAGCTATGGATTGATTTCTTCTGAATTTGATGTTTGTGTCATGATCTTAACATACATGTCTCATCAATTCCGCAATTTATTATCTATGAGAATCATTTTATGGCTTCCACCGCCCTCATTGTAAATTGGGAAGGTCTTTTGTAAATATTATGGAGTAAATTTCATGAATGAAATTGTCTCATGTATATGAATAAAACATTTTGTAGCTTCTTCAAGTTTGAAGTGTTAACTTATGAACAATCTATTGCATTTCTTATTTAACGTCCCGCTTATTGATTAGGTCATTAAGTAGTTGTCATTAAAGCGTTAATGGGGTTGAGGATGCATATTATCACTGATAGATGATTAAATTTGTAATAGTCCAAGCCCGCTAGCAGATATTGTCCTCTTTGGACTTTCTTTTTTGGGCTTCCTTTCAAGGTTTTTAAAACGCGTCTATTAGGGAGAGGTTTCCACACCCTTTTAAGGAATGCTTTGTCCCTCTCCAACCGATGTGTGATCTCACAATCTACCCCCTTGGGGTCCTAGTGTCCTCGTTGGCACTCCTCCTAGTGTTTGGCTCTTATACCATTGTAACAACCCAAGCTCACCGCTAGCAGATATTATCCTTTTTGGACTTTCTCTTTTGGGCTTCCTCTCAATGCTTTTAGAACGCGTCTACTAAGAAGAGGTTTTCATACCCTTATGAGGAATATTTTGTTCCTCTCTCCAACCGATGTGGGATCTCACAAACTCCAAGGCTTGAACTATTTTCTCTGACTGATTCCCCACCGACCCCTAATGGATGTTTGGCGGATACTTTAAGTGTATGGTTGTTTGAAGTTCCGATGACTCGAGTTGTTTTTATCTCCCGAATGAATGTGACTATATATTATCCAATTGTCCCTGTTGTGAAGAACAGAAAGGATTTTAATGGATTTTTCACATGTATCCATTTTTTGTTGTCATTTCCTGGTGATGAAGTTTTTGTTTCAATATTTGATTAGTTGCTTCCAACATTATCTTAGCTCCGCTATTAAAGCATCTCTACTTCCTCTTTAAGAGGTTTGTACTGCATCATTCTCAAAAAAAGCTTTGGTTAGTTGCTCATTCTATCATTTCATTAATGCTACTATATACAGGCTTTGGTGGATGCCCCTGATATGGTCAGGTCTCAAATGAACTTCAAGAGACTTTCTCTTACTGACATTAAAATTGACATTAAGAGAGTTCCTAGGAAGAAGGAACTCATTGAAGCTATGAAGGCTGCAGGTATGCTATTCATTTTTCAACTTATTTCGCTTTCAAATACCCAATTCCTTTCTACCTACCCCCGTCCCTCCTAGTTGTCATCTTTGTTTGCTGCAAGTTTAACCCGTTGCCTCGATCATGTTAGATGTTCAAAAAAAGTGGGAGGATAGCTCTTGGGGGAGAAAACTGCTTGTCAAGAAAAGGAGGGCAGCTCTTAATGATTTTGATAGGTTCAAGCTAATGTTGGCCAAGATAAAGGTCTGCACTTCCTGTTGTATACTTTTTAGCCCTTTCTTATGCTCTAGTACGTGTAGGAGTTTCAAATCCTCATGGATTCCCAATACAAGTTTGAATTTACTAACGATGGGCATTATCATTTTGCAGAGAGGTGGATTGGTCAGGCAAGAGCTTGCAAAACTGAAAAAGAGTGAAGCTTAGAGTAATCGCATTTCTTCTATAGCTTCAAATTTTGTTAGAGAACAATTTATGAGGTGTGGATTGTTATCCCTTTTGTTCCTCCCGCCCTTGGGAGTTGGGGGTGTATCTCAAGTACATGGAAGTTTTGGACATCAAGTTTTAGTGAGTTTTTATACAGAGTTGGGTTAATCCCAATGTGCCAACATTAGACGAATTTAATTAATATATATATATATATACAGTCAAATACTGTACTATATATATATATATATATTTTTTTTTTAATTAATTTATTTATTATTATAGGAATTCCGCTTACCACAAGCACCCCACCTCATACGACTAGGGGGTGTTCTTCTAGATTATCAATTGAAAAGGGAACTTGAAAAAATAGTCTTATATTATGAATTCAATTCATTTTTGTTAAATTACGATATGTATAAATATATAATGTAATTATGTGATCATACAATAACAATTATGCAAATTCTATAAAAGAATAAATAATAATAGTTTGTATTAAATCCAATCTTTAGTGGATAACTATGAGTAATTAATGATTTTTTAATATATATCAAATATAATTTGTTTGTATTATTTTTTTAAAAAAATTGGCTACAAAACACAAAATTGTGGTTGTTTTTTACTATTTTATAATCATATTTCTAAATTGGTTTATTTTTTGAAAGTATTCTTAAAATATAAAATAAGAGTAAACAGATTGAAGTAATATTTGTACTCTTAGTTAAAAAAAAAAAAAAAAAAAGATTATCAAAACTGGGAAGGACTAAATCGTAAATTTAAAGTTATAATGAAAGAATTATTTGGAACTACAGGGGAATAAAAAAAACCCCTAGTTTCGACATCGGCACTGTAAACCCTAGTTTCTTCTTTCGCCCTTCTCTGAAACCCCTTGCACGCCGAAGATGGTAAGCATTCCTATCCTTCGTTTCTCTCTTTCTAATGACGAATCTACAGTTTTTGGTGTCATAATTTTCTTCCCCTTCTTTCTCAATTTTGCGTTCTTTTAATGTTTCTGTAGCCTTTCAAGAGGTACGTTGAGATCGGAAGAGTCGCTCTTGTCAACTACGGTGAAGACTACGGAAAGCTTGTCGTCATTGTCGATGTTATTGACCAGAACAGAGTATGTTCTTTTTTTTGCTATTGCGTGTGATGTTCATCGATAATTGCTAGTTTCAGTTTGAAGTTGTACGTACCAATTTTCTTGGAGGAAAGTCCCGGAAAACTTAGCATTTCTGTTTCCCGACTCTTTACTTAGCATTTCTGTTTCCCGACTCTTTGTAGACAAGATTTGGTTAGTTGTTTGTTCTATCATTTTATTAATGCAACTGCATACAGGCTTTGGTGGATGCTCCTGATATGGTCAGGTCTCAAATGAACTTTAAGAGACTTTCTCTTACTGACATTAAAATTGACATTAAGAGGGTCCCTAGAAAGAAGGAACTCATTGAAGCTATGAAGGCTGCTGGTACGCTTCTTAATTTATTTTTCATGTACAAATACCCATTACACCCTGCCTTTCGTGTTTTTTGTTTGCTTTAACCTGTTGTTTTGATTGACCATATCAGATGTTCAGAAAAAATGGGAGGATAGCTCTTGGGGGAGAAAACTACTCGTGAAGAAAAGAAGGGCATCACTTAATGATTTCGATAGGTTCAAGCTTATGTTGGCTAAGATAAAGGTCAGTGATGATTTGATGTAATCTGTAGTTTGTACTTTCTCTTGTTTGATTTTGACCCTTTTCTTATGGCGTTGATGCATGAAAGAGTGCGAAAGAACTTTTGTTTTATTTATCATTTAACAGTAACTTTCTATTGTGCTGATCAGTCTTCTTTTCTTTCTTTGTTTCTTTGTTTTTTGTCTTTTGTTTTTTTTTTTTTTTTGGTGTGCAGAGAGCTGGATTAGTGAGGCAAGAGCTTGCGAAGCTGAGAAAGAGTGAATCTTAGAAAGTACATTCCTTTGGCTTCAAATTTTGTTGTGAGTTTAAGTTTATCAGGTTTGGATTGTTATCTCTTCTGTTTCTCTAGCCCTCAGGAGTTTGTGATTGTTTTGAGATGTATGGAATTTGTACTTCCAATAGTGAGATTTTACCTATCTTTACCACAAGATGCCTATATTACTCCAATTAAGCATGAATCTGAATCTGCTGAGTGCTGATGTTTCTCTGTTCAACTGTTAAATTGAATATCTGTGCCACTGAGTATGGTTTTGTTTTCTATTTGTTTTTTTGAATTTTTTTATGTCTGTCTTCCCTTGGATGCCGCTGCACTGTTGAAATATTTGATACCGTAGTTGTACTACAAAATGAACATTGCTTGTTATTCATACGTCTAAGTATGCTATCAAGCAGTCTTGGCTCGGCCTGCTTCATTTGCCTTAACTTTTACTTAAGTATCCTCTATAAAGGGTACCCTGTTTAGAAATATAGTTGCTAACAAAATCTTAATGTAGTATCAAATACTTCTATCTTCAATATTCAATCTTCAATCTTCAATCTTCACATTTATTAGAAGCTTTTCCAAATCCTGCTCCCTCCAGACTGGTAGGACTTAACGCCACGAGCTTTGTGCAAACTTCACTCAGTAAACTTGTTGGTTTCTTTTCCTCATCCTCAGGGTCAAGTAGAGATTCATCCTCTTCGATTAGGAGGCATTCCCAAAGTTGTTGTCCTTTGATTGTAAAGTTTTTTTCCGTATAGTTGTTGTCATTTCCCCTTCTTCCCCAAATATGGCTTTCAAAGGCATCATCAGCGGATGGGGAGTTTTCAAAATTGTTTCCCTCATGTAAATCACTCCATGCGGGGCTCAAAGTAGTAGAATATGAACCAAATGATGAAGTTCTTGTTGATGCAAACGAAAAGCTTGGTGAAAAGTTGGGTGACAGTATTGATGATGACGAAGAAGGTGATGAACTACTACCAAATCCTTGAATTTCTCTCGTTATTTTCAGAGCTCTCAAACGTGATTCTTTTAAAGTCTGGCCTCCTTTCAGTAGTTGTAGTATCGATTGTGACTTTTTGTGCATGATTTCACCCCAGTTGAACCTATCATATCATTAGAAAATCAAATATCCCTTGAGAATAGCTGTTACTCTGATACTATTTACAATACTGATTTGGTTAAATCATTTTTACCCCCTTTCATCTACATGCTTAAAAGTTCCAAGTGCTTCGATGATATATGAATCTCTCTTGAACTCGTCAGCTAACTCTTCTGGTCCGTGGGTTAACAAGAACTCAAGGAGTACCAGTGATTTGTAGGATTGTTTCCACTGCTTCCACTCAACACTACGAAGCCTGAAAATTGCAGTCACCACAAGTATGATAACACTTTTTTTTTTTTTTTTTTTTTTTTTTTTTTTGGG
>NW_019272021.1:5025222-5030745 GCF_002738345.1 Cucurbita maxima | reverse complement strand
TTTTTTTTTTTTTTTTTTTTTTTTTTTTTTTTTTTTTTTTTTTTTTTATGGGGATAGGATTTTGGGTCCGTCACATTTAGAGAATTATTTCAAATGGGAGATTTACTCCTATAAATTCATCCAAACATAGGCCAGCAGTGTCAATTTTGCTTACCGATTGTGAAGGACATCAACAATTCTCCAATAGTCATCTATCTCAAAGGATGCCTCAGCTATGGTTGTCATTGTTTTAGCATCAGGGGTACATGGATCCTTGTTTGTTGCTTCCTCTGCCAACCTTGGAAAATACAGGAAAGTACACACTAATTAGAATGAATGAATGGATGAATGAATGAATGATCTCAAATATGTATTCACAAGAATTAGAAAAGTGCATTCCTGTTTAAAAGTTGTATGATGAAACCTTTGTCAATTTTATTATGAAGGATCGGCCATTTTAGATATTGGCAGAGAATGGAAGCCTCTAAAATTATGTGATCATTTATCTGTATGTTAAAGGAAGAATACTTACAATTCTGCGTGGGTAACGTCAGTGAAGACGAGCCTGGCTACTTTGAATCTTTCATTAAGGAAAGAAAACGCTTGCTTCTTGAGCTGCTCTAGGGACATTCTTGCCTCTTAGCCCCAAAATCCTAAACCAATCTTCAAAGTTCCGAACTGTTACTTGAAAACCTTTCTTGGTTGTTAATTAATTACAAAAGAAAACTTCTTGAAGTGGTGGTCTTCGGACATTGTTCAATTAGATAGATTATTGTATGGACACCCTTGAGTGTAGCTCTGAAAATTGATACGAAGATATTCTAATAATAGAATTATACCCTCCTTTTCTCCTCTATCTTTAGGGGGGGAAACAAGACCACCAAATTGGAGTGGACTTCAATTCAATTCTTACAACAACAAAAAAGGTTCAATTCGATTCTCTATCCTGCAATTATTGTTCTAAAAAGATCAGTTATATTTAGATTGAGTTGGAGATTTATGATAAATTAATTGCATAGAAATAAAGCAATAGTAATTACGATCCCTTTGGTGTAAGGGTGAAATATATTTTAGTTCATGAGATTTAGATTTGGTAGCTTTTGGTTCTTGAGTTTATAAACTTGATATTTTAAGTCAAAGTTTGAAAAAATAGTTTGGTCCTTGCGAGTTTATGGTACTGGAGTTTGAGCCTGTGGAGCTTATCGGCGATGTGGGAGTCGGTGAATTTTGGGCGGAGAGCGGTCTCGATGCGGTCCAAGGCCGGAGAGTCGAGAGTGGGCTGAGAATTGCTGGTGAGTTCATCTTCTTCGGAGAAATGGGTTAGGGTTTCGGGAGAGGCGTTGGACGGTGGGAAACGGCGACGCGTTGACATGCATGGGGTGATGGCCTGTGGGAATTGGGATGAGATTGGAGTTTTTGTGGGCCTTCCTTCCTTATAGGGTATATTTCTTCGAAATTTTTCATGAACATTTGCCTCGACAATGTCAAAAAAATATCGATTGTTATTCAATTTTTTCACACCCGTGCTTTTTGCTCTTTTTCCTCGAAATTTGAGTTTAAATACTTAAATATTGACATTTTCCACAACAATGTGGAACAATATCGATCAATATCGATCGTGACTTGTGATTTTGAAGAACAATGTGGAAATACTTAGGATGCATACACATACTTTGAAGAACACTTACTTTCTCCATTTATAAACTTAAGAAATGTTGTAGTTGTAGTTTTAATATTTTTAAATTTTGAGTTCAACTTGAAAATATGTGGCTGTTTATATGACCTGCATCAAATTATGTATAATTATTTTTTATTTATATATATTTACGTTTAATCTTTTATTTAGAAAATAACATAAACTTCTTTAGAGAGACAAAGTCAAATCCAAGTCTTCTGAACCACCAGAGCTAGTCATTATTGAGATCAATCCCATCTTGGGGTGGATGCTGCCACGGCGAAACCTGATTCTATTGAACGTTAATACCGTCGGCGGTGGTTGGGCCAACAACGGATGAAGCGGAAGCCAGTGGGCCATGTCGACGGTGCGCCGGAATTGCTTCTTACAGACGGTGGCGGCATCGTCATGTAATCGTAAAGTGTCATTTGGGGTTTTCGAGAAGCAGAGGCTAGGCCATGGAAATAATTGGTCCCAAAAGAAGCAAGCTCATTCGACAAGAAATGGTGCAATGGTGATTAAGAGTTTCAGAGCCAAGAATCCCTTGGCCAGATGGGTTCCAGCTAGATTTATCAAAAGGGGAGGACTTCCATGGGAAAGACGGAGGAGCTTTAAGGAGGAAGGCCATGGCAGAAATGAGAATGGAGATGGAAAGAAATGCAAATAATAGAGGAGGTAGAGAAGAAGAAGAATAATAAAGGGCATTGGGGAAGCCAAGTTTTGAATAACACAGCTTCGCCACAAATGGATGTTTTTGTGTTATCTTAGCACTTGGTAAGTAAAAAAGAATAAACAAGAGAATTTTCTCTCTTTCTTTTGAGTTTAAAATCAAAATCATATACATATCATATATGGTCAAAACAATTATTGAGCAAAACGACTACAAGAAGCAAACATAAGAACTAATATTAAATTTGCATATATAATAAAAGAGAAAGGAAATGGCCAAAACAAATGAATAGAGGACAGGAAAAACCATATTTGAGTTCCAGCAGGGTTCCATCGCCTGGAAGGTATATTACAACTGTCTCAAATGTATTAACATCTTCCTACAACGAAACAAGCACCATTGTAACCAAGAAAATCCATGGAGGTTTCGCTTCCAACCAATGTTTCCGGTGGAGATTTCATTAAATTTTGTAGTGTGGATGAACCGAGCCAAACTAATGATCGATACACATATACATGTTCAGTCAATATAAAATACCGTAGGAGCTGGGGCATTTTACAGAAGATACATAGGGTGCTATATTGACCATTCACACGGTCACTAGTTACCCAGATAGATCTGTTTTTCCTTCTCATTTCCTCTTGCCAGTTCCAATAGACAACAGCTCAAAGCTCCGGAGTGTATCATCACGGCCACCTTTTGTAGTTGAAGAACGGTTAAGAGCAGTCGTTTTGGTCTCAAAACCAGGTTGAACCCTTTGGCCTGCAGATAGACGACTACTTGCTGACATCAGGCGACTTGATCGGATTTCACTTGGCTCCCCAGAGGAGCTTGGTCGACTGCTTGATAAAACAGGCCTCTTCGAAAGGCTTCCATTCCTATAGCTACTGCGGGCCCTTTCTGAATCAGGTTGCTGTGAGAGAGGGGTGGGAGAGAAAAAACACGTCATTTTATCAAAAGAAGGAAGCAGCAGAGTTGTACAGAAGCCCAAAAGAATAGTAACCAAAACAAAAGTTTGTTGAGATTAACGAAAATTGAAGATTAGTGCTTGGAACAGTACCACATCCTTGGAAGATGGTACATCATCAGATGATCTGTGTCTGGAATGATCACCATGCAAACCATGCCCACTGGCGTTCCTTCTTCCGAATGCCTCAGTTCCACCAGAGAATCTATCTCGAATATCTTGGCCCACTAGATGGCATAGGAAATAATATATCAATTTTCCAAAAGACTACCATTTCATCAGTTCAACATTTGTAGCATAAATTGGCTAGGAATCTCTATAACATGAAGAGAGAGCTCTCAAACCCCAATTCTCCAAAATGTTTCTCCCAACAAAAGAAAAATATATATCATATCAGTTGAAAGAAGACAATTGTTTTAAACCCCAATTCTCCAAAATGAACTACACCATTTGGCCTCTCTATTGCTGGCTTTGGGTTTCGTTGTTAGTCCGTTGTGCTGTCTTAACCAGGTATTTTTTTGATTTGATTTGAGTTCATGGGGTATTGATGTTACATATAATTAAAGCTGGTTACTATTCTTTCATTTGAGTTTTTTACTGTCAACATTTTTTTTTTTCCGGTAAGAGTCAATTTCATAAAAAATGGAAAGGCAACAGCCTAAAGGTCGGGGGTAGAGATAACCCCCACACAAAAGAACTAATACAAAAAGCTATACAATCAAGGATAACTAAGATCAAGCTGATTTTTTTTCTCTCCCTCTCTCTCCCCACTCCTATTGTCACAACCAAATCCCTGTCCCTTGTATGCATGTAGATCATTAATAAAAAAACAGGTTCTAACTGAGCCGTGGAAAAATGAAGTTCGGTAAGAAAGCCTCTCTCCAAGCACAGGTTAGCTATAGGAGGTAAAATACAGCCAATTCAGCAAATTATAGATTATCCTATCCTTCCTGAGTAAAGGAACGGACCTGGGTGCTTTTCCCCTCTTTCAGCAGATGGTCCTGGGGCGAGACCTGGTTTTCCACTGGGCTGCAGAGAAGCAACAATCGAAGAGTATATTAGGAGCAATGCACTTTTATTTTCCATCATTGGTCAACTATAATATAAGCATCTAAACAAGTAAAGTACAGACTCGTGGTTTCGAACTGGAGCCAATTTGTGGATATTTCAGTATAGTCCAGTCAAATACATAGTCAAATTGATATCCTGCAACAAAGACCAGTGTGATGCCGTTAGTTAAATCCCTTGATGGAGTAATAAAAGGATTTCGACATGTACCCTGTGTGTATCAAGAATTCATTAATACAAGGGCAAGGATTTCGACAGTTTTAAACGAACCTTCACGGATGAAAAGGTCTCGGAATAATCTCTTCAGATACGAATAGTCAGGTTTATCTTCAAACCTCAGTGACCGACAATAGTGGAAGTAGGATGTAAATTCTGATGGATAAGATTTGCAGAGGACCTAGACACATGTAACCATGTCAAATACGTTCATAAAAAACTTCAAACAAATTCAATTACAATTTGTGAGGGACAAACTGGCATATGGCAAGCACACTGCTTGATACAATCACTTGTACTCACTGTTTGTGACTTCGCATTTATATTTTGTAAACGTTAATATGCCACAGGAAGCTAGTAATAATACCTCTACTGGAGTAAGCATCTTCTTTTCACTGATCTTATCATATTTTTGCTTTTTAGTCCCTGCCTTCAGTCCTTGCCAAGGAAGGCTGAGAAAAAGATATATGAACTCAGGTAAAAATCTGGTGTGTCAAAGAGATATGAGTACCAAAAGCAAGCATCAAGGAATATGTGTGCAACCTTCCCCTGAGAAAATACATAAGCACGTAGCCCAGCGATTCTAAATCATCCCTCCTGCTTTGCTCTGCAGTCAAGTTGAGTAGTTTTATATAAAAGGAATATGGCTGACTTTGAAAAAAACAAAAATGTTGAATGACAATATTTCCTCACCAACTCCAAGATGAGTATTGACACTTGCATAGCGAGCTGTTCCAGTGAGATTCTTATTTTCTCTGCCACAGAAGCAAGTGAGAGAACCCACCAAGGTTAATTTCACAAAATAGCATAAAGATCAACTCAAAAAATTCACCACAACATATTGGGAAACAATTATATCATAGATGCAAAATTATATCAAAAGAGGAGCATTCAGACCATGGTCAAGGTTGTGCAAAGAAATACACAAAAAAGGGGGGGGGGGGGGGG
>NW_019272021.1:5019372-5024772 GCF_002738345.1 Cucurbita maxima | reverse complement strand
AAAAAAGGGGGGGGGGGGGGGATTCCCAATTCATTAAACACTTGTTTGAATGATCCAGTCACTTCATCACTAGACTCATCATTGTACTGTATGACAAAGAGACATCAGCATGGAGCAGTTCAAATGTTGAAGGATAGAATAAGGTTATGAGGCATCTGTACTGATAAACAAATCCACCTTCTCTACCTGTTCATAGCTACGCACGTTTAGGGGACTGAAAGCTGAAGCTTCATGACTCAATATGGTAGCAAGGAGTGTCAAGATTGGCAAAGGGAAAATGCAGATAAAAGGCATGCCAGAGTCACAAAAAGGTAATAGATGATAAGTTACCTGTATGGTATATGCTTGTGTGTCTGAAGATCTCTGTACTTTTTTGCAAGACCATAGTCAATGATGTACACCTGTTCAAAAAAGCATGGTGGTTTGATTTAATAAGGTATAAGCCAAAGAAATTAACTTTTCAATCAGCAACCCCCTTCCTCAATAAAATTCAGAGGGAAAATTATTTGTTTTTAACTTTATAGAAATAAGTTCAGAAACGTATGAAGTTTTTCATGACAGCTAGAAAGACATTCTAACATGCGAGAACTTAAATTGAAGTCATTTTCTTTCTTGCCTCTGCATTATGACCTTGAGACAGCAGAAACTACAAACTTCAGATAGGATGGCCACCGACAAGAAATAAACTTAAGCACCAAAAAACGATAAAGTACTATTAAGAAAAGAGATTTTAATTGACATCATTAAAATTCTCAAACGTTAAAATTCCCACCAACTCTCACAAGTCTCCGCATATATTTTGTAGGGACATCAGTTTTTCCCCTTGGAAATGAATAGCTTCAATGTTGGGAACAAGAAAAAACTCTAGAGATGTACAAAAATGTTGTCCAATGCATTATACCTGATTAGCCTTTCGCCCCAAGCCCATAAGAAAATTGTCTGGCTTTATGTCACGATGAAGGAAACCGCGTGAATGCATATATTCAACTCTGTTTAACTACAGGGGAGAGGTAAATGAATGAGCATAGAAAAAACTCAGTAAGATAGTACTTAAAAGGATGGGCAAACTAACCAACTGATCTGCTAGCATCAAAACGGACTTCAAGGACAGTTTCCGATTGCAGTAGTTGAACAAGTCTTCTAAGCTTGGCCCAAGGAGATCAATAACCATGACATTGTAATCACCCTCAACTCCAAACCATTTGAGATGAGGTACACCGGCTGGATACATAAACAAAGTACATTAGAAGAAATACCCCTACACGATTGGACATAGTTCTAAGAAAGTATTGTTAGCATCATTCAGCATAAATGAACAATCGAGAAAACCTACTTCCTCCTTGAAGAAGCATGTATAGTTTTGACTCATAGTGAAGCTGAGGGTGCTTGGTCTTTGCAGATTCCTGAGGAAACAAGAATCTCATAAATAAATCATCAGATTCTAAAATTTTGTCAATGTAGAATATAAAACAAATGGTGGATACAGTTAACATGTATCGTAATGAACAACTTATGTATCAGACCAGTGTAAATATAAAACATATAAATTCAGAAAGACATCAAGATTTTGATGCGTTATTTTTTCCCTTTCCACCACTCCTAGCAATGAGCGGTAAGATAAAAAAGTATTTATAATGAAAACGTCTAAATGGTAATGTCAAGGAGAGGAAATTTGATAAGCAATAAAAAAAAAGGCTTTCATCCTTCCCTTAAATTCTGGAGACAACAACACTCGAGATGCTAATGTGTTTGTTAAAGTTTCCGGCCATATTGCTCAACTTGGTGTTCACAACAAAAGTTTTAAGAAGCCAAAAATCAATATCAAAACTCGAGAAATTAGAGGACAATCCTTGTTGAAGGAAAAAAATTCGTTTTTAATCTTGATCGCAAAATTTCACAATTCTTTAGAGCGCAGAGGAGAAAAAACAAAATCTCCAAATTTCCCAGTAATTAGTATTGGAAACACAACTGAATGATCTACTTACCAGTTTGACAGCCACTTCCTCTCCAGTTTGTACATTTGTACCTGTATAAACCAAACGAAACACCATCAATGTCCGCCATGTTTGTCATACAAGCACGTGAATTGCAAGAACAAACGAATAAAAAAACACATGAGCTGAATACCCAAATAAAGTTCGCCAAATGATCCGCTGCCGATCTTCCTTCCAAGCTTAAACTTCCCACCTATAATGCGCTCCATGACCTAATTTACTAATCCACCAAGTTCTCCCTTTATATATCAATCAGCTCGAAATTTAGTCCACCATACAATATGGCACACAAATGCTTCCCCGTCAAACAATTCCGTTCCCAATCCAGGTGCCGCATCGATTCTTCTGAGGATTGAAATAATCAATACTGCCTCTGATCCACACCTTCCAGCCCGATGATGGTAATGATCGCAAATTCCATTCAAGCCTCAAATCACGCACAGCACACGAACGCCTTCCGTATCCAAATCTCACAACCTACATTCCCTGTACATAGAAATGCAAGTTAACATCTGGAAACCGAATTAAAAGGCATGTAACGAGGTACAAGAAAAGAACTGCAATTACATGAGGAAAAACGAATTGGAGATCAAAAGGGGCGAGGAAAAGGACATGGTCATAGTGAGATTGAATAGAACAAGAATGGGATTGGAACACGAGGTCGCAAAATAAGGTAATGGCAAAGATTTTAACGCCAATGTGAGCGAAAAAAACAACAAAAGAAGGGGGAAAAACAAAAAACAAAAACAAGGTTCAGAATACATACTGGGATGAGATCTTCGGATCTGAGTTTTGGAAAAGGATCAGTTTCTTCGCGAATTAGAGGAGGAAGAGGAGAATATTTGGTGGATTTCGACGGAGTGAAGAAAAGGAAGCGAGAAAATGAAGGAAAATGGATGAGAAAAAAGTTCGGAAGATTGGGGGAAGAGGAAGACAAGGCCAGGTGATATTGTTTTCCTTTTTCAATTTTCTTTTAATTAATTTTCTTAATTCCATTTTAACACACTGTTATATGTTTTATTAAATTTTAAGTAATAATCTGCTGTGATGCACCCATGATTATATCCTAGACTCGCCTCTAGTCCCTTCAGAAGAAGCCACGTCTCGACCTGATCTTTCACTGTCCCTTTTTTAACTTGTAAGCTGGATTAATACACGTGTCAATATTTATACTTTTTCCTTTTCTTTTTCTTCCATCTTTTAATTAATTGCCTTTTTTTTTTTTTTTTTTTTACTATTTTCATCGCTAGTTGATAGACAGACCAGCGATCAATCCTGTCGTCCGGAAAAACAATAAAGAAAAAAAAAAAAGAAAAAAGGAGGGATCATAAATTTGGGTTTTTTTTTTTTTTTTTTTTTACTATTTTCATCGCTAGTTGATAGACAGACCAGCGATCAATCCTGTCGTCCGGAAAAACAATAAAGAAAAAAAAAAAAGAAAAAAGGAGGGATCATAAATTTGGGTTTTTTTTTTTTTTTTTTTTTACTATTTTCATCGCTAGTTGATAGACAGACCAGCGATCAATCCTGTCGTCCGGAAAAACAATAAAGAAAAAAAAAAAAAGAAAAAAGGAGGGATCATAAATTTGGGTTTTTTTTTTTTTTTTTTTTTTTAAATAAAAACATTGTATTTTTAAATAAATAATAAAAATTATGTAATTTTTCTTTCTTGCAAATTAAGATACATGATACTCTTATTACTTCAGAAAATAGAAAAAACTAAAAACTTTCATTAAATTTTTTTAATTATTGCATGGATTAAATTGAACATTAATTAAACTTAAATATATTAGAAAACATGATTATTAATTAAATTAGCAAGACTTTTACTAGCTTTTTTAAATTAAAATTAGTAGATGAATATGATGAATTTGAATTATGTAAACATTGCAACTAAGCTTAAACTTTAATTTGATAAAATTAAAGTTATTATATAAATTAATAAAAAAATCTATCCAAATTTAAAATACATACTCTCTAGGAAAGAAATGAATGCATATTTATAAAAGTCTTTAAAAATGTTTATTTTGCAATAAAAAAAAATTGAAAGGTTTGTGAAAATGAAATGAATAATAATGTAGAAACTTAATGATATAAAAATGGAAATGTGACAGAAAATATGAAAGGCTGTAATTGAGAGGAAAGTGGTTGGTTGAAAGGAAAGGAAAGCATATGGTTTTTCATATTTTAAAGGAATCTATGAAAGACTCAATCCACCATCTTAACCAATTCACTTGGACTCTTCTTGGATTTTATAATCATAAAACCCTCAAATTAATTATTACATAACAACACAACTCCAAATAATTCAATCTCAATAATTATCCTTTTGTTCTTTTGAAAATAAAAAATTATTTCTTACCTTAGGAACATAAATAAAAATATATTTATAAAATTTAAATAACAAAGTCAGAATAAATTTGATTTAGTATAGAAGTTTAATCGTATTAGGTGCACTCATAGATATTGTTTAGGTTTCTAAACCCATATAAACAATGTTTAGTTCCCGTCTCCAATTGACATTGGGATCTCACAATCCACCTCTATGAGATCTAGTATTCTCGCTGACACTTGTTCTCCAATTAAATTGATGTGAGATCTCACGTTAATAAACTATCTATGAACTAAAACACCCAAACTTAGTAAGGTTTGAAATTAGAAACCAAAAAAAAGGGTTGCATATGAAGTAATGATGCTCGGAGAGGAGTTGGTCCCTCACTGGCAGCAGAATCCAAGAAAATGCCATACTCCTATCAAAACATTTTTGACAAACAAGGATGAATATGAATGTAAGAGAACAAAAAGCCAAAATGGGAAGTTTGGTATCAATCATTAAGGAAGATGGAGAAGGTAGAGCTTGCTTTAGCCACAGACATTCTAAAGTACTGTCCAACTTAAAAAAATTAGCTAAGCATACAACATTATTGGTCTCTTTTATATTTATCTTTAAAATCAAATTAATATTGAAGTAAAAACGTGCAAAAGGAGTTGAAAACATATCATATCAAATGATTTGATTCGTCGTACCCTAGAGTGTGAATGTCGATATTCATGATTGGTCATCCAACCACCTACAAAATAGGAGGAAAAAAAAATTACTCAATGGGTTAAAAAACTAACACTAATATAGTACTCATTGAAAAATTATTCAATGGGTTAAATAAACACTAATGTAGTGCTCATACGACAAAGTCTGATGCTTAAATCAAATGTGGACAACAACGACGAAATGAAAATTCACGTGGGCTAAACATGTGGTATCCCTAAAAGTTATGAAAGATTCCATTTACAAGGCAAAATTTTAATCGTCAATCAAAATATAGCTCCATAGATGAAACATCAATAACAATCCCAAAGGCAATGATTCAATTATTGTTAAACTAAAAAAAAAAAAAAAAAAAAATTT
>NW_019272021.1:4973180-5019237 GCF_002738345.1 Cucurbita maxima | reverse complement strand
TCAATTATTGTTAAAAAAAAAAAAAAAAAAAAAAAAATTTGAGTATTGCTACTAAGTACTAGGTCATTAAAGATTTTCTTATAAAGTTCAGTCTTTTTGGTATAAGAATCATGATTGGCATGAAATTCTAATAAAAAAAAGTTTGAAATACAGCTATGATTTACAAAGATATATCATGAGTTAAAGAGATGCCTATTGAGTGCCATACATCATCGAGTATAGGTTCATAGCTTGACGCTAAAATGTTTTCTATGATAGTAAGCATATAAGACCATATAAGAGTTGGAAGTAACATACCTTGTCAAAGTGAATTGATGCAGACCATATAAGGTTACATGATCGCATGTGATAAAAAAATATTGGTCCAACTACGGGTATCCATGCTGACAAAATTTGCTCAAATACATGGTTCACGGTTTTGTGTTAAGTAGTGAACTAACAGTCCAAACATTCTAGTAACTTGCATAATCAAAGTAGAAACCTGATTTAGCTCAATTTAGGGGAGCCTGCAAGGTTCTATTAGCCATTAGCCGAGAGTTATTGCAATTTCCTGACATCATAAACATGAAGAGTCCCAAAGAAATCTGAAAGCGTACCTTTGTCAGACCGAGAGCATGTGTGCTTGCATTTTCCACAACATGAACCGTAGCTTTCGTTAGTGAAGGGACAAATCAAACGTTGAAACCAGTTGGACATTTAATGATGTATCGAATTGGTACAGACCAATGCTGGACCCACGTTGTCCTCTCATTGACCCTTCACTTCAATCTGCTTTCCATTTTGTAGATTCACACCAGAGAACTGATGAGCAAGAGCGTGGGATTAGGAGAGGCACTCTCCTGCCAAACCAAAATGTTCCTCAAAGTTAAGCTGGAGGCAGTTCCATGAGCGAGCTACTTGATGGTCCTCCTCCTTTCATTCAATACCATACTGAACATGGAAATTTCTCATTATCAAGGACCAAATAAAAAAAAGGAGCCCACTCGTATTAATTAACACAGGACGTATCACATAATTTCGTTACAGTCCTGTTACAATTAATTCCTGAAATTGTGAAACTAACTGAACCAAATCCAGCATCCATTGCTATCAAATTAAATTCATGGTCTTCTCAAAAAATAAAACAATCAATTCAAGGTTAAACAGAACTACACATGTAAAGATGGGAGCATTCTCCAGACTATGACTAGAGTGGACATATTTTTCTTGAAATAAAGGATGATAGCGACTGGGTTTGGAAACTGATTCTTAATCACTTCCCATTAGCCAATTCGTAACAGAATTAGCAAATCAAAGGTACAATCTCTGATTACAAACTAATAAAATCTCAATCGTCTTCCCTTTCTGGAGGAAGGCCACAAGGTAATAGCATCTTCTGCGAAAAAAAAAAACAAAAAAACAAAAACAAAAACAAAACAGAAAAAGAATGTTAAGAATTGCCTTTCTTTATCTCATTAAGTTGTAAACGAAATCCACGAAGAACTAAAAGGAAATTTCCATCACTCATTAAGAAAAAAAATTAGTTACACATGGGCACAACCCCACATTTCAAAAGTGGTAGGACCAATTTATTCTCGACACTTCACATTGTGAAGAATGAAATAACTTGGGCTACTGTCTTGAGTAAAGATAAAAAGCCACATTAGAAACTAAAAATTGGAAGGAAAAATGACCTAATAATCAAATTACAGGGACATGAAAATAAGAAAGCACATTTTATGTGGGTGGAAGGCAAGTGAAGTATAATGAATGCATGCAGAAAGCTCAGAAATGGTTGGCTCAAATATAATAATAAAAAAAACAAAAAAAAAAAAACAAAAAAAAAACTGCCCATTAATAACAAAAAGTGTTGCAACCCATCTTTCATCTCTCTCGTTCTCTCGTTCTTTTCCATTTCTCACTTTTTTTGGGGGGTGTTAATCCGAAAACAACAAACATGGATATCGAAGCTTTATTATTTTAATAATAATAATAATAACAAAAACAAATACCAGCCATACCTGACAGAAACAAATAATATTGGGATGGGGGGAGGCAATAATAATACTAGAAAAGGAAGCTCGTCAGTGAAAAGACAAATAATAAAAAAAAGATGAGGCAATGTATCAACCTGCATAAAATTGTAGCGTTCCCTTCCGATGGATTCATTTTCTGCTATAGCAAAGTAAGTCAGAGCGGGGTAGTGACCAACATATGATGCATAGCTATCACGCTGAATGTTCACGGCCCATTCACTGTACACACAGAGATGTGAACTGAGGTTTACACAATACTATGCAAAGCAATATAAGATCAAGGCTCCAAAGGAATAAGGAAACTAACAATCTATTTAAGTCAGCGTGCCCAGTTCCCACATATTTAGCCTGAAGGTGCTCAAGTTGGGAATTGATGTTAAATCTATCACTGGCCTGTAGTGAACATCAGAAACCAATATTAGCGCCCATATGAGACAACCTCAAGCAAAGACAGGAAGCCATGATCAGCTCTTGAATTTGAAAAATGGATTACTGATTCAAAGGTTATCACTGCCTATGACACAATGGGAAAATTACTATATAAACTAAGGACTAAAGAGGTATCCTTTCCTTGGAATGAAATGAATGAAAGGATTTCCAGAGGCAAAGAGCACGCTTCTGATAATTTCTTCGATGCTATAGTCTATCATGGTATCAATTGGTGTAACTCGTCTTCACTATTTCAATTCTGTAGACCTGCACTTTTTGTCCAATTGGAAAATTTTCTTGTACGGCGCTTTTATAAATTTCATATCAAAACATTTGTTATCTATCAAAATATATACATATATGCATTTCCCGTTCTTGTTTGTTCACTTCAAGCAGAGCTGATTTTCATGATTGCATCAGGGTAAGATAACTCGGATTCATATGGCAACTAAAAGTAAATAAACTAAAGCGGAAACCAAGTGTATGAATGAATGACAAATGGAGTTACAAATACCACGAAGAAACGTCTCCCAAGATATCAGAAACGCGACAATGCAGAACAAACAAAAATCTCATATAAACTAAATGGAACGGTCGAATGTTACTACGAACAAACGTGTAAATTAGGCTCTTCCGAAATGAAATTGCAATGAGTTCTAGGTTTTGAAATTACTGCTGAAATGAATGAAAAACAAAGACCAAAATGCGCACCTGCGTGTTCGATTTGGGGCAGATGCGATAGCAGAAGAGCAGAGAAATAGCGCGAGGTTAAGGTTGAAGCCTCTCGCGCCATATAATTCTTAAATCCGCATATGACTTGATCCTCAAAATTCAATGCATTAACAATTATTAAATAAATATTACCCTAAATTATAAAAAAAGTAATCTCATGTTTTTTTTTTTTTTTTTTTTTTTTTTTTTTTCGTCGTCGTCGTCTAAGTTATTGTTAATATTTGATTTCTTTTTGTCTTTTTATATAGTTTTTAACTTTTTAATTTTTGTTAAGAAGGAAGTGATGTGGTATATAGTCCAACAACAAAAAAATTTGAACCATTTCGGCCTCTTCCATCATTTTGATTTTACATCTTTTTATCTACGAATCGAATCGAGAGCTGTTTGTGAACGTTTGATAATCTTGCAAATAATGAAAACATTTATGACTTTCTTGTTTGGGCAAGAAAAAGAACGCTTACCTTAAGCTAATATGCCCGTGGAAGATCAAAATTAAGCACCATTATCATTCTTTGAGTGAGATCCCACACATCCGTCAAAATATTAATTACAAGAGTGAGGAAACTCCTCCCTATCAGTCGTCATTTAAAATCTTAATTGAAAACCCAAAAAGGACAATATTTGCTAACGATGAGCTTTGACTATTATAAATCATATCATAGTCAAATATCAGGCGGTGTGTCAACAAGGACGTTGGCCTCCTAGGACAGACAGTGAGATTCCATATCAGTTGGAGAGGAGAACAAAACATTCTTTAAAAGGATTGAAAATCTCTCCTTAGCAGTTAGGAGACATGTTTTAAAACCTTGAGAGGAAGTCCAAATAAAACAATATCCGCCAGCTTGGACTTGGGCTGTTACCGTTGGGGCTTCAACAAAATCTGTGATCGATGAGCTAAGAAACAAAGTTCCTAGTATGAGCATGGTTGCCAGATGAAAAAAACCGAGGGGGTGTTGATAGAATTGTATTCAAATTACATTACCTCTATTGTGTCCACACAATCAGATAGAACACAATGGTTTATATAAACAACAGGAACTGCACATTTAAAGAGTTTACTCACGGTGGACTCATACAGCATATAATCTGACAACTTGGTCGATTTTAGCGCGACAAACCGGGCAGCCCCATTTCTTGGATTTGATTTGGGTCAAACAATTCATGCACCCAGCCATATGTCCACAGGGTATGCAGGCTCCTTCAATAGGAGCATCCAAGCATATAACACATGAAGAAGAACTCGTTTCCTCTTTTCCTTCACCTGCCAGTAAGGGAACTGTCTGGGCAGTTGGAGATGACAAGTCAATCGGACTTGAATCAATTGAAGGATAGTGAATTGTACCATCGTCCAGAATCTCATCTGCTGCCAATGGAGCTGAAGGCACTGCATCTGGAGGGATGCTGTTCGTCTGGATTTTGGGATGTTCGTTTGAATTGCTGCTGCTCTGGCCAGCTTCGTGCAATTCTGATTCATTTGTGCTGAATTTCGTAGAATGTGTTGTTGGTACAACTGGCCATGTATGGCTAGTAGAGGTACTTGCTTCAGAACTTGGATTGGGTTCAGGAAAGAGTGGTCTCCCCTGGATAGCAGACTGAATGGAAGCACTGATGGCCATGGCTAGCTCCACATCTTCTGTGTCTGGCGGTGCAGTTGCCGAAACGCTCGTGTCCTGGTTAACACTCATAAATGGAGGGAGCATCATCTGAAATATTCCAAAAATTTCCAGGTTATTGGGAAAAAACATTTCAAGAGCTTGCTGAGTCTAAATTCAAGGTGGCTCAGGCAGGAAAATAGTTTCACCACAGGCCAAGACCGGAAGAGAATGGACATATTACCGAAGGAATTCCTTTGCATGCATTGCAAAACCACTGAAGTTGTTCTTTATCATTTTCATTCCCAGATGCAAGTTTCAAGCGAGTTTCTTGAAAACAAAAACAGGGAATAACAATTACAATGAATTCAAAACAACAAACAAACGTTAAGTCAAGATCGAGGCTCCTTGGTTATAACAAAAATGAAATTAGTCATTCCTCGTGTGTTCGTGCACATTACTGTATTATTGAAGTGCGAAGGAGACTTGGAAGGTACAAGATCAAAGTCATCAGACCTTTAAAGACATCTTTGATTTCGAAGTCGGCTAGGCTATGCACAAAGGCAATTATAGAACCATGAAATGAATGAATCTTTCAGTCCCAAGATGGCCAATATAGAGTCAAGACTTACTTGTGGTGTTATCCACAATCATAACTGATGGATCAGAATTCTGTAACTTCGTCTCCTCCAAATCGGCTCCCCATAGTCGAACAACAATACGTGGTTGAGCATCCTATCATTTACAAAGAAGGATTACAATGATACGAATTGTATGTGTTATTTTCACGTCAATTGTATGTGTACATTTAGATAGTGACCGTTACGGTATTCATATTGCTTTAGTATAAAGATTTTGAATATTAAAAATGAAGTTCGCTTTAGCTATTCACTTTTGTAAAGTGATTCGAATCACAAGTTCAGAAAAAAGTTTTCTTTACTCTTGATCTTGACCATCAAGGTAATCCATTCCAAAACTTTTCTTTGGGTTGATTCCTTATCGCTTTTGGAGTTTTTGGATAGTTTAGATCTAGAGATCTCGTTATTCAAGTATTTAGGTCGAATACCAAGAGTTCTATAACATTTGGTATCAGAGTTTTAGGGTCTAGGTCGGTTATACGAGAGCTTTAGGTTCTATTGTGGCAATATCATCTCAAGCATTATAATGCAAAGCTAGATATGTAAAAACTCTTGAATGCAATGGACATAGGAAGGGGGAAGTTTTATTCCCTAAAACCTTTTAAATACTATTAAACATTCTAATCTGCAGAATGATACCTGAAGAGTTGTGTAGATTGCAAGCTCCAACTTGAAAGGCTTTGTAAGACTTCGCGTCCCACATGGTAAAATAGCAGCCCAGCTGCAATTGGAATTGCATCAACCACAAGAACAGAATTTGATAAGAAAAATATACTCGAGTTCGAATCAAAATCGTAGTTATCGTCAATCATGAAATTTTTATATTAATGAATTCGGGTCATCAGGCATGAACATAGAACTAGGTAAAGAACAAACTTAAATTTGGAATCATGGGAATGAAGTACTTACACTTTCTTTGAAACCAGTTGAGGAGCCAGTAGTTCCAAAAATCCCGGTCCATAGAACTCCCGCAACCAACCCGAAAACAAACAAATATGACTCTGCAAACAACTCCCAAAGCATAAGCTTTCAATAATCATATTGAAACAAAATTTAGATTGAATTATAAGGTAAACAAACCTCGATCGTACGAACGACATTGCTATGACCTTTCGCTCTAGCAACATCAAGAGGACTCTGACAATCATCATTCATGATCAAAGGATTTGCTGGAAATTATAACAAAAATTTCCATAAACTTCATGAAAATAAACAAGACTTTTCAAATATACTTGTAAACAAATATTGTGTTGATATGGAGAGAGTACAACAAACCTCCATGAGAAAGAAGTAAAGTGACATTGTTGTCAAGGCCTCTTTTAGCTGCATGGTGCAAAGGAGTGCCAGCATGACGTCCTAAAATGCATTGAAAAGGGTTTGAACACTAAATGCAATGAGAAGATATCAAATTGAAAGTCCTGTTGCTGAGACACCCAGATAAGGGAACTACCAGGCCGATACGCGTTAACGTTAGCACCAAGTTCTATCAAAGTTCTCGCGACGTTGTGAAGCTCAGGACTCATGCAGGCTAAAATCAAGGGGGTTTTCGCTTCCTTATCGATCCACTGAACATACCATGAAAGTAAGAACATGAGCACCAACTGCTAATAATCATACTTTTAAGAGAACAATTAAACTCAATAATCACCTCAAGGCTTGCACCCTGTCGGTAAAGGGTTTTAATACCCTCTGTGTTGCCATAGCTAACTTGTTGGTACAACAATTCGTCTTTCGATTGCTGGTGCCCCATTCCACTTCAACCCACAAGAATTAATCAAATAAGTTCAATCGGGATGAAAGAAAACCAGGACTTCGCCCTGGAGAATGCAGTTCTAAGACCCCTCTGCAGCAATGGGAGCAGCCCAAACTCCGACGGAATCAAGTCAATGGAGCATTTCAGGTTAAATCGATCCAGCATGTGGGGCCGAAGAATAATTAAGGGAAACCAATCGCATTTTTTTCCCAAAAATTAAAAAAGAAAAACAAAAGATGCTTGCGATTGATTTCCAATTTCTTAACCGAGAAGAGTTTCGAACAGAAATGAAACGCGGAAGACAAATGACACAGAACTGGATATTACCCCTTACCTACCCGGTATGTGAGTGCGAATTTCAATGAAGTTTCACGATAAGTTATCTGAATTTTTTGAGAATAGATCATATCTGTATATAGTTGTTAACAAATCTATAATTTCATGTATATAGTTGTTAAATCTACGATTTCATAATTTGTTACTAAATCTATGATTTAAAATCGAGTTCTCAAGATTTCAAATACAATTCACAATTTCTTTTTTAATATATATATATATATATATGCCTGCATTTCCCAGTTACCCTTCTAGAGAATTACACAACCGTTATCAACTGTAAAAAGAGAACCAATCCACACGCTTAATAATACACAAGTCGGGCCATTGTTGTACCTCCTCAGATCTTCACAATTACACATTGAAGTAAAAGCAAAGATACCAAACACCTGAGTTCGCTAGTTCCTTAATGTTAAAAGGACTCCAAGCAACTAAAATATTTACAATACAAGTAAGCTGCCTAACTTAGTTAAGAAAATCCTTCATGGGATCATCATGATGCACCTTTTTCATCCTATAAGCCTCCATGTCCTCCGCAGTTACCTGCACAAAGGCGGGCACATCGCAGCATTATATATTGAGCCAAACAAAGATAAAGAAACCTATTGATTAAAGCAAGAGAAAAGTATATACCTCATCATTCCATCTCACGTTATATTTACGCTTTCTTTCATCCTTCTCCTCCTTCCTTCTTTCATCCTCCTGCAAAACAGAAAATCTCATGTAAGAAACAAGTGACAATAAAACCATTTATAATATATATCAAATTACAGGCTTTGGAGGAGGCTAGGAGGGGGGCAATTAGATTTCAGTCTAACAAAATCTGACTAATAACACATGATATTATTACTGCAAGGGGCGATTATTAAATGTCATACCTTCTTCAGAGATTCAGTAAGCTTCTTCTGGTCGAGGACAATATCATCGGGTATTTCACTTCCCCAAGTTGCCAGCTTTTTCTCTTCAGCTGGGGCTGGTGTATCTGTGTAGTGATTATGTCAAAAAACCATTCAGGATTTCAACGATTTCAAGAAGATAACAGCATTTGATGCCTAACCAATGTTTACACATGTAAAGAAAGAAATTCATATTTTTAAATATTATTATATCTAAGCAAGCATTATATATATTTAGTGCTACGGACAGGGAACACCTGCTTCAGTGCAAGGGGCACACATCAACCAAACTAATGACAACAGAAATATGTAAATACAAGAAAGTCCAGATCATTTAGGTTTTACCACATTCAGGAAGACAGTTCCAGATTTTTTTTTTTTTTTTTCAAAAAAATCAAGAATACCGGTTCCAAAGTACTAACCTTCAGAAGATGCTTTACGAGCAATATTAGACTTCATTAAGTCTGCTGCTGCCTCAGCAGCCTCAATTCCAGCAGCCCCAGTGCAATAACTGTTCCGGATGGTTTGCTTACAGCATTTATATCCCCACTGGTGATCCTTCCACCATGAGCCCCAAACACTCGTGTGGTTATTAATGAAAACATCTTCCTCATATTTACTTTTGGGAAGAGCCATCTCCTTCAAAGAGGAAAAAAAGAATCAGAAGAAATCAAGCATCATTCACAATCAATCAATAATCACAATCCTTAAGCTTCTCTCACACGTCTAAAACATGCACAGAGCCAACGGGATAAAAATGAAGAGAATGAGATGCACAAAATACAGAAACAATGACTAATCTCAGCCCTAACTTTTTTTAATTTGACATTTGAGTGGAAAGCACTACGACCATTCGTCTAGAACTTTAATGGGCTTTATAGGCGTTAACCAAATAGTATCAGGTGAGTTGGAGAAGGTAAAATTTATTGAAGGGCTGGACGAAATTTGGGTTATATGACTCCATTAACTACTATGTAAACCACCTTTCGGCTGAGTATTGTAACCATTATCTAATTGGTTCATTGTTTCAGAAAACAAGTGAAACAAATAGAGAGACCAGAAAATAACATTTCTAAATCAGAATTAGTAAATACTATTGCATACACCTGAATGATAAATTTTAGACATAACATTTATTTTATAAATTATTGGATAGACAACATTTATTTCCAAGAACTTGGATATCAAGAGCATATTTTCTAAAAAGTCGATCATCGGATCCCAACATAAGGAATAAAAATTAGTATACTCAAAAGTGAAAAATAAAAAGAACTGTTAGGATAAATTTCATACCAGGCCTTTAACAATTCTGCCAGCACGGTCATATTCAACTTGCCTCTCACTTTGTCCCAGTAAAAGTTCCCGAGGCAGATTTCCCTCAGTGGCAGCATTCCCATACTTCTCCAGGATGGCATCTTTCGTATGTGACTTTAACTTCTCTTTAATAACCTTATAGTTCTTATACAGAAGTTCAGCTTGTGAAGGAGCAGCTTGCATATGGATATCTTGTCCTTTGTCAAATGCTTCCCAAGCATGCACATTGAGTTGCTTGAAATCCAAAGCTTGCCCACTGATTCTATTTTGGTTATCACCCTATTTTAACAAAGATGATTGAAAAAATTATATCCACTCTCACATATAACTATTACTTGGCTAAAATTGAGAACAAATAGAAATTCCATGATAATATTTCAGATACTCACCACATAAAATTTATCGTTTGGATCGGCATCAGGAAGAGGATCTTCACGCATGGACCGAGTTTTGGGATCATAATAAGCAGAGTTGACATCAAGATTTAAAAGATATTTGGCTGTATCCTCCCGAATACGCAAGTTCCTACGATGTGAAGAGATAATTAGTACATCACTTGGACACTCTAGAAAAGAGCAAATCAACGGAGACATAAAAGGATAAACAAACATAAAAGTATTAAAAAACATACCTTACAGTTCCCGTGCTTCCACCACCTGTAGTACGAACACGCTTCTCAACTTTTGCAAAGTCCATTTGTTTGCTTTCATCAACCTTTGCCTCATCAACCTTCAAATCATCTTCGTCCTCATCTTCATCACTAACTTCAGCATCTTCAATCTGCTTGTTATTTTTCTCTTCCAATTTTTTCAGCTGTTGTTCTTTCAAAAATTTTCTCCTTGCTTCATCTCTAGCCTCATACCTCTCAATGACACGAGCATAGGTTGCTGGATCATAACCATTCCAACGGTCCCTTTTTCCATCATAATCTAGTTCAAATGTCTCTATCTTTTCATCTGGTGCTATATGCATGCTTGTCCATTTCGCTCCTACCTTTCGGGGCCTATCCATGCATGACTTTGAATCATGTGTCATTGCTCCACAACTGGACAAGCAATAAAATATATGAGACACGTAACTCATAAGAAAACTTAATTAAACAGTTGCAGAAAATGAGTATAAACTGTAGGTCAGGAAAATTAATACAGATATGGAATTTCCGTACATTACAAAACCTAAACCAAGTTAAGATCATGATCCCAAGACCATTATATTTTAGACTAGGCCTATTTGTACAGCAACAAATGAAAGTTTAATGTCAATGTTGGATCATGTATTGACAAGTGAGACCTAAGGGTGACCAATTTAATCTGCACTTGTACATGGAAGAAAATCAAAGAGCAAACTCACATAACCAACATCTTAGCAAGCGGATCAGTCATTTGATCGTTATTTTTAAATTTTCTTTCTGAGACAACTGAAGAAGTAGAGCAATCTAAAAGTTTATGGACAAAAATATGTTCGCCCAAAATACGATTCATTTTCAAACCCACAAATTGTAAATGAGTTTTAAATGCACTCATAAGCCATGTTATACAACCACAGGGACTTTAAAGATTCCTTTCCCTAGACACGACCATATAAAATTATTGTAATGTGGCACTAATATGTAAACGTTATAAATACTCATGCAAGAGAGACAGCAATAGTTCTGGCTCCCTTATAGAAAACTTAGCCATCCACAAACTCCCCAATTCTAACCAAAAATATGATGGACATCTTTTTTACACAGAAGAATATTGAATAACAACTTAAAATCCTAATTCAATGTCCGACAATTTTTATTAAAGAAACAATTATTAGTAATAACTTAACCGCCCAAAGTCATAGGACAAGGAGGTATACATCTGACTTACTTTTCACACGCACCCTTCCTATACTTGTCTGCCTGATGTATTTTTGCACCTCTGTCATACCAGGATTTTGTATAATTTGGATCTGATTTCCATTTCCTTTGATGTTTTAAACTCTGGAACAAAATCCAAAGAAATTCAACCAGTGAACAACCAACATAAAATCCAGAAAGATGGGGATGGAGCGAAACTTACTGGTCTCTCAGCGTTAAGATACCAAGGTGCAGAGGACATATATTGAGGAATGTGAGGGTTGATTTCTTTCCCATCTTCATCAACCTCAGCTGGTGCAAGCCCTGCTTTACGTGCTTCCTCTAATTCCAGTTGTTTGCGATGATCCTCCCTAGATTTGAAAGCAACTGCAATACAGACCAAAGAGTCGATCAAAACAGTAATAAAGTGGGAGCACTCTGCTCAAAATTAATAGGGTAACCATTGTCACCCGAGATTAATACCCTAACCAGTCGGAACTTAATTTCAACAATATTAAGAAAAACCAAAACAACATCTGGTTAAATAATTCCACTCTCAAAAAAAATGTCGGGAAAGACAAAAAGGTGAGACTATGTTCATAATTCTACCCGAGACTTTTCTTTTTTAGGTCAAATTATTGCATTCGAAATATACCTGATGCAGTAGCCATCTTCAGCAGAAACAGAAGGGATATTTGAGAGTAACGCCGAAGTTATTGAGAACCCTAGCCAAAGAAGAAAAGAAGACAAAGGTCAGTGATATAGCTATGGCGGCGGATTGAGGTCAACAACACGTAGAAATTTAATCTTCCAAGAAAATACATACAAGAAAATGCAAAAGGGATAGATATTAAATGGGGAAAATAAGTAAAACCCTCAAAAGAATTTTGAATATGACTATGGCTTACAGATTGATTAAATAGGCGATACGAACAAACCTAAGAAGCCTACTTCACAACCGCAACCCTCCAAGAAAGGACCAAAACGAAAATACAATCGAATAGGCAGGAGGCAGAGCGAGATAATACAGAGACCAACTAGATACCGCCGTTTTATGAATGGGAGATGGAATATGAATAACAACATTAATGGTAGTAGAGAAATCCTCAACACCGCTTTTATTTTTCTTTATACTTCTTTCAAATAGACGAAAAGAATAGAGGAAGCAAATAGTATACGATGATTTTTAAATGTCAAATTATAAAACCAAGATGAGGTGAACCCAATCTACAATACAGATCCGATTTCCCCAGTTTTCGCCTAATACAGAAATCGAAGCGGATTTCAAGGATTACCCTAAACAGTCCATTATTAATTATCCCGCACAAGATACTTTCAACCAAACTGATCGATCTCCGTTTCGAAACATAATCGCACAACAATTTAACAGACGTCACAGAGATTGGAATCGGAAAGTACCTTAGATTGAGAGATGGAGAAGATCGAAAAAGAAGCAGCGGATACAAAGCAGGAACGGCGCGAGGGAAGAACCTGAAGCGTCACTGAGCGCGAAGGATGAGTAAATCGGAGCGGCGCGCTGGTATGGCGGTGCCGATAACGAAGGGGGAGGTGGCGCGTAACGCGATAAGAGAACGACAAAGAAAGAGAAATATGATGGATGGGCCAGGAATATGATGACCTTTTTCCTTTTATTATTAATTTTCCTTTTCATGAATGAAGTGGGCTTGTGATGGGCCGCGGACTTCATGGAGTATGATGGACCGGGCCTGCTAGGGTAAAAAAGCTGGGCCTGTGTAAATACATAAGTACGCGGTTCGGTTTTTTATAAACCAAACTGACTTAAATATAGTGGTTTTCTCCTTAAAAAAAAACAATTCAAATAATTAACCATAATTAAAAAAAGAATGAAATAGTTGAAAGCATGACGGCACAGTGACAAATAATTGTCGGACATTTTTTTAATATTAACCCAAATTATCCTTGAAAAGTATTTAAAAGAAAAAAAGTAAAGGAGGGATAAAAAAGTAAATTACCCCAACGACATTTTCTTCTCCTTTAGATATCGTTGGTCATTGACCGTAGACTAAAAAAGGTTAATGGATGGACAAAAGGCTTTTTTTCGTTTCCAATTATACCCTCCTATCCTTATCTAATTCACCATTTACACCAGTATCCCATATAGAGCACGCTCCTGTGAAACTAAAATGCAGGGTCGGTCGGCGACCCACCGGCTTTAACGAACACGCTATACCAAAACTCCATACTATCTTCCATGGCTCTGAACGACGGCCACTGGTCTCGTTCCTCGTCATTGACCGTCGACGAGTTGAAAGCCCCATTGAAATTTGCCGTCGACGGCTCCTCTGGCCAACGCCCACCACATGTTCGATGAAATGCCTCGAAGATTTCAATATGTTGTTCGCTCTGGATTTCGTTGCAGCCGGTTGGAGAATTTGTAAGTGGTGAAGGGTCGAAGGAAGAAGATGGTAATTCATAATGGTTAGAGAAATCCAGCTTCTGGGATTTTGATTTGGCTTCAACAATGGCAGAATCAGCTGACTTTTTTTCATAAACCTGGCTCTGTTTATAAACTACCCGTTTCTTCAAATGGGTGTGCCAAAAGTTCTTAATTTCGTTGTCCGTTCGACCTGGTAACTCCGCCGCAATGGCTGACCACCTGAATTCATAAGCTTATTAAGATCATTCTCTGCATCTTATTTTAATGCCATTTTTTCACTTGAATATATATATACCTATTGCCAAGCTTTTCATGGAGGAGAAGAACCATGTTCTGTTCCTGTAGGGTGAAATTTCCTCTCTTAACACCAGGCCTCAAGTAGTTTATCCATCGAAGTCTGCAACTCTTCCCACAGCGCAAAAGGCCTAAAAAAGCAAAGAGATTAAGAACAAAGAACCTAGCCATTGCTTCCATGGCTGAATTTGATCAAGAACTTACCAGCAAGCTTGGGAAGGGCACGCCAGTTGCTATGGCCATGTTTTTTTACATAAGAGATCAAAATTTGATCTTCTTCAGTCGTCCATGGCCCCTTTTTTAGTCCCATTTTCTCACAGCAAGGAGCTCGCACCATTTTTTTGTTCTTAAATCTATGTCCAAGATGCCACTCTGTTTTGTCTCTTCGGTTTATGCAGCTTAGCTTATAAGCATGGAAATGTATACATATATATAGAGAGAGAGATGAGTTATAATCAATTTTTCAAAAGGAAAAAGGCACGTGTGCTTGAATAGTCCAAGTAGGACTAAAGAAAGCAGCTCCTATTGTACATATTTTAATTATATTTGATCAAACATTTGGAAATTTCAAGGAACAGGGAAGAAAGACAGGGCAAGTGCCGAGTATGTAAGAAAAAAAAATGAACCCTCCCTTTAGACTGGACCATGGTTGAATTAAGAAAACATATATATAGAGAGAGAGTAAAGAACCAGTAAAAGAATACGAGTAGTTGATTGAGTTAGTTAAAAAGTAGGTGATTATTTCGTATACAATATGTGACCAAAGTCAATTTTAATTGGAGAAAGATTATTATTCCTTTTAAATTTTAATAGGATTTTAAAATAACATAGTGGACATATTTATGTACTAGTGTGGCAAGATATATCTATTTAACTCGGTTATGCATACAGGAAATCGTCGTTTAAACTAATAATGAAGTAGTGGAGTGAAGATTATTCCCGTTAGCTAAACGGGACTCATGATAAGGACCGCCTCCAACTCTACTCAAATCTTCATTGTTTGTGTGTGTCTAAGCGAGACTGAGTACCAGGACTACCTCCAACCCTACTCAACTCTCTATTGTGTGTGTCTAAACGAGACTGAATATAAGGATCACCGTGACCGTGACCCTTGTATCTGTAGAAAATTATATTGATTCGTATAAAAATAAATTTAAAAAATTAAAATTAGAGGTGGGGACTTCAACTAAGAAGATTTTTGTTTATTCTCACCTCGTAGATATGACATAGAAGTAAATAACTAATTTTAGTTTTTTTTGTTTTGAGTCACGATTGTCAAATAACTAAACACGTTTTCAAAGTCCAATATGTAAATAATTTAAAGAAATAAATCCACGTGATTATCAAGTAATAGAAATATAATTCAAAGCAATAAATTAAAGGTCAAAACTTAAGGGCTTGTTCACACCAATAAATTTTATGACATGATTGATTTATATTATTTTTTCTTAATTTTATATCCTATTAACATCGACTAGATTTTTAAAAAATAAACCTCAATTATAAATTATTACTCATGTTATAATATTAAATAATAACAAGCAAGTGAATTATTTTAAAATAGCTTTAAAATTGTATAAAAAATTTAACAAAAAAAAAATGTGTAAATTTATTATTTAATATTAATTAAAAAGGTTAATATATTCATAAAAAAAATTAACTTATTCTTCGAATTTTCAATATAACTCCTTGATTATCGTTAAGATTTTGACTATTGTTAAAAAGTTGTCACACCTCATAAATAAATTATATACTTGTTTTATATTTATTAAATTATTTGGTATTACACAATTTAAATCTATATTATCTATATTATACAATTTTAATTTTAAATATATAAATTATTGATCACATTTTGAATATTAACTTCCATACACTTTTAATATTGATGGTATATTTTAATTAACTTTTACTCATTAAAAAAAACGAGTGAAAGGATAAAAGATAAAATAAATAAAAGAAAAGAAATGTAAACACGTTTTAGAAAAAACAAAAATGGTTTGGCACGTGGCTCAAAGAGACTGGCCCACGAGGGAAATTGTAAAATAATGACGATACACTTCATTGCTTTAAAAATTACTAAATAGTAATAATAATAAATTAAATATTAATCTAGGTCTATATTTTTAATAACACAATATACAATGAAGGCCTAGGTAATTTACAAACATACATTCTGACGTGTTTAAATCTCAATTTAAATAATATTATTATTTATAAATTATGAAATTAATAATAATTATCTTTTAAATATTAGGTTAAATATAAACTATTATTAATTAATTTATAAATATATTTGACATGAAAGAGTTTTGTATGATTATCATAAAGTTTTAAGATATTATATTATCCCTATTTTAATTTATAATAATTAATGACATATTTGTATTCTTTTTTTATATCAAAGTTAAAATTTCAAATTCAAAATATTGTAGTTAAAATTTTAATTAAAGTTTAAGAGTTTAACATAAAAATGTTGATATGTCTGAGTGGTTAAGGACAGCCTCGTAATTTCTTAGGCTTTTTCCGTGTAGGTTCGAACTCTATTGTTGACGTTTTTAATAAAAAAAAAATTAATTTTAAATTCTCTCATCCTTCTGCGTTGTTTCTTCTTCGTTTGGCTTAGCTCGATTTTATCGTTTGTACTAGTTCTCACTCGAGAACAAGATGATTGGTTGAGCCCAATGCTCTCTTCAAAGGACAGGATGATAAGCAAATTGAAAGGCAATTGGAATGACGTGATGCATTAAATAGGTAACAGTGTAGGCAAAGGAAGGATAAGAAATCAATGATAACAAGGAAAGCTGAGAGCAAAGGAGAACAACCACTTATCGATTACAGGGCCTTATCAAACACATACTGTGATATCAACACCATAAGTTTTCTGATAACTCGCTGTGAAGCAAGACAAAGCAAAATCTGTCAAATGGGGCCCTATGAGACTCAGAAATACATACAAACAAACAGCTTCCAATGTCCCATAGACATCAGTTTCTAGTTGGTAAATGAGTTTGTCATGTATCAATTAAAGAATTGCCTTACAATTAGGCTAGCCCTTTGGTTTCTCCAAAAGCCAATTCGCAGAAAGGCAGAGCCTCAAACATTAGCCACTCGTTTCGCTTTTGCCATGGGCTATCACTTTCAAGGCAATGGGGTGGAGTAAGACGATCGACCGCTAATGTTTTAGGCTCTCACAATTGTATAATATTGTCTCCTTTAAGCCTAAGCTTTCATGATTTCATTATTTTTATTGATTTCCGCAAGATATCTCGTATCAATAGAGTATATTTTTTACTCATAAACTAATACCTTAATTAGTTGAACGTGCGACTCTTTGATGTAGCCAATAAATCAAACTTTTAAGTTATACATGTGCAATAAATGTAAAGCAAGTACGTACCTGTGGGTACCTTTTGTCTAAAATCTTGTGCAGGTCCCCACCTGATTAGAGAAAGAAAGCTACAGAGATATAAACCAATTTAAACGGAATATATTCATTTTCTTCGACGTTTGAATGGTCTGCCGGTTGACCCTACTGTTGGGTAAAAAAGAATATAATTTAATTTATATTTATTTATTATTGTTTTGTAATACAAAAATTTAATATATCTTAATAATAATAATATTTTGTATTAACCTAAATTTAACTATACTAGCACTTATAAATGGTAATGATAATTTAACCAAAATAGAAAATGCAGGTTTCTCTAAAACACAGCATGCTGGAAACTACGTGTCGTCCGGAATCAGTGGACTTTTTTTATTATTATTATTTTAAAAGATATATATATTTTTTGTTTATGTTTTTTCTCTTGGAGTAGAAAAAGAATATTTGAGGCTATAACCTTTTCGTTGATAATAAATATTTTAATAAATTAAGCGGTAAAAACATTGGAGGTGGAATAATGGTAAAATATCAAATTTATTTATGCTTTTTCCAAAATTACTAAAGCCGAAATATATGTTATTTAAAATAAAAGACTTGAAAATCTGGAAAACAATTAAAAATAGTGTAAGTCGTTTTTATTTTTGTCTCTCTAAATTTAAAATATTAAATTGAAAACTAACGGAACAAAAGAAGTAAAGGACACGGTAAGGCCAATGAGAACCGAAGGAGAGGGCAATCTGGACATTTGAAGCCACTAGTTATAGGAGTACGGTTTCTGTGATGGACCACGTGGCGATCTCTGATTTGGAAGTTACAACCGAATATTCCCTTTTAACATTCCGAAATTGAATGGAATTCCTTCTTGCTCTCACGTTTTGCTTCTATAAATACCGAATCGAAACGCTCTCCTATTTGGTTTCGGACAATTTAAAGTGGAAAACAAACGGAGGAGAAAAGGAAAAGAAGAAGAAGAAAAACACAGTAATGAGCAACGATTTGAAGAGAGACTATCAAGTAATCGAAGAGATCGGTCGGGGAAGATTCGGCACCGTTTTCAGATGCACTTCCAGATCCTCTGGTGAAAACTACGCCGTCAAAACCATCGATAAGCGTCGGATCTTGGCCGGCGATTCACTCGATGCCGAATGCCTCGTCAACGAGACGAAGATTCTTCATCTCCTTTACCCTCACCCTCACATTCTCGCGCTACATAATCTCTACGAAGACGAATTTCATCTCCATATGGTTCTAGATCTCTGTTCGTCTTCCGATCTCCACCGGCGAGTCACACTCCAGGTTTTTTCCGAGGCGGAGGCCGCCATGATCATGTCGCAACTGATGCATGCGGTGGCTCATTGTCACCGTTACGGTGTTGCGCATCGCGATATTAAGCCCGACAATATTCTGTTCGACGAGTGGGATTCGGTGAAATTAGCGGATTTCGGATCGGCGGAAATGTTCAAGCAGGGAGAAGAGTCGATGAGAGGCGTTGTCGGAACGCCGTACTACGTGGCGCCTGAAGTGCTGGCTGGAAAAGACTACGGCGAGAAGGTTGATGTGTGGAGCGCCGGCGTGGTTTTGTACGTTATGTTAGCAGGTTTTCCACCGTTTCATGGAGAATCGGTTGTTGAGATCTTTCACGCGGTATTGCGAGCGAATCTGAGATTTCCGTCAAGAGTTTTCCACTCTGTATCTCCCGCGGCAAAAGACTTGCTCAGGAAAATGCTCTGCAGAGATGTTTCCAGAAGAATCTCCGCCGATCAAGTCCTCAGTAAGTATCTACTTATTTACCTGGAATTCGCGCTTAATATTTCTTTTTCGTGTTCTGTAATATTCTTCTTTCGCGGAAGATCGTTATTTTTCATTTCGACAAATTAAATCCTCTTACATAGAACAAGAACGCCTAATTGTGCCTTAAAACTGAAATTAATTTCTTTGAACTTCCTGAATTTTTAGATCCTATCAATATTTGCGATTCAAACGCAGAACAAACAAATCCATGGCATAATTAGTTTGATCTTATTGTGTAGTATTCTTTTTTTCTCATGTTTTGTGATTTTCTTTGTTTCTTTTGGGGGAATCAGGACATCCATGGATAACCAGCTGCGTAGAAAGCAGGGCGGCAACGGCACTATGCTAAAGTCTTGCATTAATAGAAGAGAAAAAGGAAAGAAAAAGAGAGTTTGAGCCTCTTCTTCTTCCTTTCTAGTTTGTATAAAGGTTTTGCGCAGTGAAAACATGGCGGAGCCAAATGAATAAGCATGCGATATAAAGCAGTTGCTCTGAATCACTTGTATGGCACTCTGAAACCTGTCTTGTAGATTTCAATGCAATTGCTACCCAGAATTCTTAACACCATCTGCTTTCTGCTTTCTTCTGGATATTTGGGGTCTGAGAAATAGTTTTTGGGAATAGTAATACCAACCTCACATTCCTTATTAAACTACAATGATTCATACTTGCTTAATAAATCCTCAATGAGTTCATATAATTAGAAGAAACATAAAAGCAGTGTGCTGTTTTTTTTTCTTTCTTATTTTTTCCAGGTAATAACATGAATGAATAATTGAGCCAAAAATATATAACTAAAAAACTAACCAAATAGGTATTTCAAAGTTTAATTATGATAAGGTGAGAACCTGGGTTAAAAATTAGAAAAGTGAGAATCTGTAACGGAAAATCAGGAGCGATTCCCGCTCTCTTATTGACGACGAGAACGGAGTCCTATTCCGTACCACGATTTATTGACCTTTCAGTTGAAATTTAAATCTATTTTCGTTTTTTTTTTGGTAAGTTTATTTTATTAAAGTGGAGAACAAATTTATTGGATGGTTCAGATTTTCTCTTTGTTTTTTCTTTCTTAATTTGCTTTTATTTTTTTTATTTGTAATTATATTTTAAATATACACGATCAATTATTTGGCTAATTGATATAGGTTAACGAAATTAGTATAATTAATTATTTAGCAATCAATTATTCAAATATATATTAATTAATTTTACTTAAAAATATTACTATAAGGAATTAAATTAGGTTGATAAAATTTATTTTCAGTAATTACAACTAATTACTTATTGATTTATGAGGATTAATGTTCATTAGTATACTAAATATTACATATCATAAATATAACAATAAATTAATATAACTATTACAATAAATTAATAAAATATAAATTAAATTTCTAAATAATAACAATAAACTATTAATTTTTAGTGATATTTTGAATTGATTTTGGGTCGTTTTATCAATTAAGCTATTAAAATTTAAAATTATATATAATTTACTCTCCTGAAATTTTGATCACATAGTAAACAAATATGACGGTAGAAACTAAATAAAAATATTATTTATTTATATTAAATTGTAAAATACAATACCAAATACAAGAAGTACTATTTTCAAATATTTTAAACAACTTCCAACATTTAATTTGTTTATATAATATGTCCTGAAAATACGAAGTCTGTGTCATTTGCCATTCTATTTTCCGAAGAAGAGCATCTTGTGGGCGGTTGATCGGCGATTTCTAATACGAAGCTCGCTGAATCGTATAGAACACATGGAATCTTGTTTTAAATGAAACTATGCATAAAGAGAAAGAAGAAAAAAGACAGACCTCCGCAAGAACCGTTCTACTCCAACAGAAACAACGTTCAAACAGGTATAGAATGAGTCCTCGACTCTGTTATCCTCTCGTCGCCTTCCCCAGCTTCGCCGGATACCTCTTCCAAAGATTTCCCCTTCGATTCAGGAACCAAAGAAGTGAAGAACATCCCAAGAGCATTCACAACACCAAGAATTATCAATGTCTTTTTCACTCCAATCGCCTTTTCCGCATACTGAAATCCGAACGCCCCAATAATGGCCCCTGCTTTTCCAGATGCAGCTGATATTCCATGGCAGGTCGACCGGAGCCTGGCTGGAAATATCTCCGCCGGAACCACGAATGTGGTGGCGTTTGGCCCGAAATTCGCGAAGAAGAACGTCAGGGAATACATCACAACAAACCCAATTCTGTTGGATTCCAGAGTCCAGTGCTTGTACGGAATGGCTATTGCGAACATGAACACCGTCATGAAGAAAAACCCCATCAACTGAATTGCAAATCGTCCCATTACGTCGATGAGCGCCACAGTGAACCAATACCCAGGCACTGTACTGCACAATGCAATGAGGGTTTGAGCTCTGGCGATTCTGTAAACCTCTTCAATGGCGTTCATCGTCTTTGCCGGAGGAAGCCAACCAATGGCAGTGAAAATGTCCTTCTGAAAGAGATTCTGACTGTAAAATGCGATGTCCAACAAGAACCAAGTAGAGGTAGTCCCCAGCAGGTGAAGCCCATGTCGACGAAGAAAACTCCTCGTGAACAACCCAAAATCATTCTTCGATTTCCCCTCATCGATTTTATCCTGCTCCGAGTCTAATTCAACCTGCAGAACTTTAGACATATCGGCGGCCGCCTGTTTTCGATTTTTTGCAACCAAGGCGGTGTAACGAGCAGTTTCAGGCATTTTCATTCGCCAGTAATAAGTGAGCAGAGCCGGAAAAGCACCAAAAATCACAATAATTCGCCACACATAATCAGCCTCTGGGACGGTGGAGGCGGCGGGATTTTCCTGGTACGACGGAGCTGGGAATTTGGCGTCAAAAGCGGAGGACACAATAATTGCCACTACCCCACCGGCCAAAATCCCAAACCCCTGCATTGCAAACACGGCGGCGATGAAGGCCCCTCGTGTCTTTTTATTGGCATATTCCGACATGATGGTGGCGGAAAGTGGGTAATCACCGCCGATGCCAAATCCGAGCCAGAATCGGAAAAAACATAGAGTAGCCACCACAGATGATGGGTGGCCGCCGAAAGATAGGCCTGAAGCTACAGAGCAAATGACCATAAGCATAAGGGTCATTCCGTAGACTCGTTTGCGACCCATCTTGTCACCAAGCCACCCAAAGAAGAGCTGGCCAGAGAGAGTTCCGCAGAAAGCGACGCCATTTACGGCGGCGGCTACGTTAGAGGGCAATTCACCAGGCTTGGTTGAGCCTTCTTTGTGATAGTAAATTCGGCCCAATAGTTTGGTTACGAGAGACACGCAGAAGAGATCATACGCATCTGTGAAAAATCCCATTCCAGCGATTACAATTGCAGTGAAATGGTAACATTGGGTTTTGGCTACATCCAATGCGTCCAGCACTTTCAGTGGCTCTCCTGCCATGATTTCAACTCTCCCAACTTTCTCCTCAGAATTGTTCCCCTGAATTGGAGAAACAAAAGGGCCCAAATATGAGGATAGAAAGAGCAGGCGAAGCACAATCACAGAACCAGCAACCTCAACCAATCATAAAAATGCTCAAATCGAGTTACGAATTCCCAGACAAAAGGTGCAAGTTTCACTAACAAACACATGTTGGAGTACGGCAGAATAGAACATAAATGGAAGATTATTTAAATAAAAGAAAGTTCCAACGACGTGGATGGGTAATAGAAGCAGTAAGTAGGCCATAGCAGAGAAGACAACAGGAGGAGGTGCCAAATTTCCTCCGGAGGTTGAAATCTGACATGTGGAGTCCCAATATTTTCTGGACCCAACTTTACGAAGGCGACAACCCAACAAAAATCCAATCAAGAAGATTCATTATTTTTATTCAAATTCTGCTGCATCAAAAAACGAATTAGGAACTCATCCCAAAATTGATTGAGCCTTTCAAATTCAAAAACCTTTTATATGGCAAAAAGAAGAATATATATATATATATATATATATATTATCTATGTCGTCAACAAGTGCACCTTAACTCATTTTCTTACTTAAAAATTAAACGTATTTGATTTAAAGCAATGAACAGTAGATATTAAGAAACAAAAATAATAAGTATTTTTAAAAAATATCAGTTAGAGTAATTGAAATAGTTAGGGTTTTCTTACTAATATTTTTATCTTTTTACTTTCAGCCCTAACTAAAGTTGGAATTTCTCCTAGGTTCCTATAAGTAATAAAACAATGTAAAAGTAAAATTATATATATACAAAGTCATGAGCCAAACTATAGCTTTCCCATGAGGGTTCTACTTTCAGAAACTTCAGTTCTTTCTCTTATGAATCGTACGCCCAAGCCGACATAAAAGAAGGAAGAAATTTCGGAAAGCCACAAAGAAATCTTACTACAATCAACAATGTCGAAAGATCCAAGTTCAGAATGATTTATATGATTTTTTTTTTTTTTTGTGGTCATTTAAATCCTCCCAAAGAAATCAGCAAGAAAATTCATCTCCAATATCCATTCGCAGTGCCTTCTGTGACAGCCAAACAGGAATAGAAGAATAAAAATAGGAACAGAACTTAATCGGAACTGCGTAATAAGAATCTTCAACAAATTTGTTATCATTCGATTCTCTTTGGAAATCAATCGGCGCGACAAAAGCAAGATTGAAATCGCAACAAAATATCGGAAAAAAAAGAAACAAATCGACATAAAACTAAAATCAAAGAAACAGAGAGCGGAAATCAATGCACAGCATTCACAGAGCAAGAACAAATAGAGTTTAGAGCGGTGCAAATACGCAGTGGCTATACCTAGACGTCGACTCAGAGGAAGCACTGAAACACTACGATCTCCACTATTTGTCCTTGCGGAATCGCACTTTCTGCTGTCGCCGGAAAATGTAACGGCGGCGGTGGAGGAGGAAGAAGAAGAGGCAATGGAGAGAAGTGAGGAGGGGATGGGGGAGTTAAAAAGCGGCAACCCCATCCATCTCACGTAAATGGAAGGAATCTTGAGTAGCGTTCGGCATCGAATATTCCATTTTAGTTCTTATTTCCACGTTGGAGCGCGTTTTTTGACGCTGCACTTTCTGTTTTTTGTTCTACTCCATTTATATCTCTTGTTTTTTTATTTCGTTGTTTCGATTTGTTTTAAATAAATTAAATCATTTTTCAATTAAAAATGAATTTAGATTTTTTTTATGAAAACAAAAATTAATTTAATAGTTTAATAGTTTCAAATGTGCTCGCCCTTTGCTAATTTCTTTTTTCGAAAATTCATTTTAAATTAAACGAAAGTTATATTTTCCAACAAAATTGTAATCTGACGCATTATTATTGAGATTACACAAAAGGAAATATTCGAAATGACAAATGGCGTTTATAGCAAATGCCAGCTGTACTCTAGGACCACATACCTTCCCATTCATCCAAGCCCACCAAATCTCCTCTTCACACGTCCTTTTATTTTTAGTTTTAAATTTGAAAAAAAAAAAAACAGAAAGATAACCGTATTTTGACTCAGAAATTGGGTAAATTTCATACTAATTTTTAGATTTAACAACCTAGATTTTAGATTAGAAAATAAACCGTCAATAATTAATCATGTGTTATTTTCAACATTTTTATTTTAATATTTTAATCGTTCTTCCAATTTTAGGGTCAAGAAAAATGTTGATAAATCGAAAATATATATATATATATATATCAAATATAGTAAGAGTTTTCTAAGAGCTAACCGATCAAAATGGGCCAAAATCGGTTGAAAATAAACCTCAGCCTCGGAATCCGAGCCAAAGTCCAAACCTCAGCCTCGGTAGGAAAACAGAACCCAGACCACATCTTCGGACTGCCTAGCAACCCACGGCCCAAACGTCTACGCGTGTTTCCAACTAGCCCAATATCTCTCGGCCCAGACACTAAGCCCATCTCAATAACCCCGGGCCTAAATTCGTCACAAGCCCAAAACCATATTGTATTTGTAATAAAGAAGAGAAATAGTGGAGGCCCATAATCATTTTTTTTTTTTTTTTCTACGCAACACATTAAAAATAAAATGGTAGTCAATACAAAGTATATAAATTTAAAAAAAAAAAAAAAAAAACTTAAGAACATGTATATGACTTTTACCAAGAGAAACAAAATACAGAAGGAAATCAAAAATCAAAAATCAAAATGATATCACAAGACGCATACCCCAAACCCCAAACCCCAAACCCAAGACGCATTATTTATTAATTGCACAAAATGTCACACAGGAGTTGTTTAATTTCCAAACACAGTCGTAGATCACACTTGTCCGGCTCTATTTCCTGGTTGGGCGGCGGCGGCGGCGTCTTCCTCCGGCGCCTCGTTCTCGCCGGTCAATTCCTCGAGTGATTTTCCTTTAGGTTCCGGCACCAACAATGTGAGCAAACCGCCGAGGAAGTTGATGCAGCCAAGTGCAATGAGAGAGTTCTTAACACCGAAACCCGGTGGGTAACCAGGGTCGGTTTTGGATGCGTCAGGATTCTGCGCTGCATACAAGAACCCAAATGCCCCGACGATTGCTCCGGCCTTACCAGCGGCGGCGGAGATCCCATGACACGTGGACCTCAGCCTGGCAGGGAAGATTTCAGCTGGAACGATGAAAGTGGTGGCGTTGGGCCCAAAATTGGCGAAGAAGAAGGTGAGTGAATACATCACCAGAAACCCAATTCGATTCTCTTTCAAAATCCAATGATTGTACGGAAACGCAATGGCAAACATGAAAATAGTCATCATTATGAACCCAATTAATTGGATGGTGAATCTCCCAATGATGTCAATTAAAGCCACGGTGAACCAATACCCTGGCACGGTTCCACAAAGCGCAATCAGCGTTTGGGCCTTGGCGATTCTGAAGCACTCCTCGAGAGCGCTCATGGTTTTTGCGGGAGGGAGCCAACCAATTGCTGTAAAGATGTCTTTTTGGAACAGGTTTTGGCTGTAAAATGCGATGTCCAGCAAGAACCAAGTGCTGGTGGTTCCGAGTAAATGGAGGCCATGGCGCCTGAGAAACTCTTTGGAAAACAACCCGAAACTGTTCTTGCTTGTGGCCACGATTTTCTCTAACTTCTCTTCCTCTGCCTCCAGCTCCACTTGCAACACTCTTGACATGTCCACTGCCGCTTGCTTGGCGTTCTTCGCCACCAGAGCCGTGTAACGCGCAGTTTCAGGCATTTTCATACGCCAGTAGTATGTCAAACCAGCGGGGATGGCTCCAAACATTAGAACTACTCGCCACACGTAGTCCGCCTCCGGTACGGTTGAGCCCACCGCATCCACCTCGTATGCCGGAGCTGAGAATCTGTTGTTGAATGCAGCTGCACCAAGAACAAAATATGTCGGAAATCACATACTTCACTGTGATATTGTCTACTTATGTTACATAAGCTAGAGTTAATGTAAGATTTACTTCAACCAATTCTCACCAAATTATTGATTGATAACATTAAAAATGTAATTTTGGTACCTGCGACAATCAAAGCGACGATCCCACCTGCCAAAATGCCAAATCCTTGCATGGCAAAGACAGCAGCTATAAAAGCCCCACGAGTTTTCTTGTTGGCATATTCAGACATAATAGTAGCGGAAAGTGGGTAATCACCGCCAATCCCAAAGCCAAGCCAGAAGCGGAATAGGCATAAAGTGGTCATTGTAGCTTTGGCCGAATGCCCAAAGCTAAGCCCTGACCCAAACGAACAAAGCACCATGAGAATCAAAGTAATACCATACACTTTCTTCCTACCCAACTTGTCACCAAGCCACCCGAAGAACAGCTGCCCGGCCAGAGTTCCACAGAGCGCGACCCCGCTAACCGCGGCCGAGACATTAGGAGGAAGCGAGCCAGGTCGAGCAGAGCCTGGCGTGTAGTAGTATATCCGACCAAGCAACTTCGAAACCACGGCAATGCAGAAAAGATCATAGGCATCCGTGAAGAACCCCATTCCCGCTATGATGATGGCTGTGAAATGGTACCATTGAGTCTTTGCAACATCAAGTGCATTTAGAACTCCCAATTCTTGAGCCATTTTGTAATTGGTTCTCAATTTCAACCCTTCACAATCCAATTCAATCCTGCTTAAAAGAAAACATATATATTATCATAAATTTAAATTCTAAAGTGCTTTAAACGATCGAGATCGAGATCGAGAAGGAAACTCGTAATTCTTACCAAAGTGTGAGGAGAAGTGGAAGGGAATGAGATGATTGAAGGGTTGATCGGAGTTTATATAGAGAGTGTGGAGAGGTAATGAAATGGGAGAATCATTTCAGCAAATTTTATAATGAGAAGAATCATTAAAGCATCTTTATGGTATATGCCCACGTACTTACACTATTTTAATCTCTCTCTCTTTCTACAATTAGGACTTTAATAAACAAAAATACTTCTATTAATCAGATTATTATTGGTTTAATATTTCTAATCTTTTGCTAAACAATTCCTCCATAGCTGCCAGTTGCTCCTCCCCAGCTGGCCTTTTCCAATAGTGCACGCCATTACCAATTATTCAAATTCTAACCCTAATTAACTTCTTTTTTTCTATGCCAAATAATCCAATTTCCATCTAACTCATTGTTAGACGAACACGACTCTCCACAATGGTATGATATTGTCCACTTTGAGCATAAACTCTCATGGCTTTGCTTTGGGCTTCCCCAAAAGGCCTCATTCCAATGAAGTTAGTATTCCTCACTTATAAACCCATGGGACTTTCATCATCCAACACTCATAACTCGCCCTTAGTTTTAATAGTCTAACAATTACAACTTTACACGATGATTCATTTCCACGTAAAAAATAAAAAATAATTTTTTTTTTAATTATAACCGTCTAAATCCATCCCTAATGGATATCGTCCTCTTCTAACTTTGTCTTTCAAACTTCTCTTATTAAAAAAAAAAATGATTCGTTCTGTTACAACGTGTGATCTCATATAAATACAAATGTAAAGTTCAATTTGATGCAAAACTCTTAAATTGATATTTTTTCGTAGACAAAAAAAAAAAAAAAATAATAATAATAATAATAAATTTTGGCTTCTGTGAGTAAACCATTTATTATTTAGTAAGTTAAATAGGTTGACCTTATCTGCATGTGTTCAAAATAATAAAGAAATTGCAATTATAAAAGTCAGCGAGTTGACTTTTGTATTATACTTCAATATAGCATCACATATACGGCTGGTCTAGCTCACAGTCATTGACATTTTTAACTAACAAAACGAAAAAAACTAAAATATATATATATATTTACGGGTGCCCACTTGCACGGTGGGTTTATAATACCTTATACTGTGAAAAGAAAACTTTTAACTAACAATTTAAATTATATATTTATTTGAGTTAATTAATATTCAAATTATGTTAACCTTGTATAAATGTCTTATAAATATCTATAAATACTATAAATGTCTATAAATATCAATCACCCTCATATTTTTTGCTTTTTTTTTTAAATAATTATAAATGAAAACTACCACGGAAAAAACACATGATCCTGTTTTCATTTAAAAATAACTAATTTTGGTTGACTTTAGTATAAATATATTTAAACCAAAGAAATAAAATTAAAATCAGAAAAGGAATATTGAATATTAGAGTGGGCCGTATGTTAAAAAGTCAAAATTATTTCTAAATCGACGGCTGAATGCGCGACGAATATACTGTATAAGGTACTACAGAGAATAAAACTTCAACCCTATCATGCAACGTCAGATCATAGCATTTTGCATCATCAGAGATAAATATCTTGTACCGGTATCGTACGCAATAATTCTTTTATTTATTATTATTTCATTAATAAAATAGCGGCTTATTAAATAAGCATATTGTTTATAAAATATCATGGGGCCTGAGTTATGATTAAAAATCATAAAATTAGGAGAAGGCATACATATTTTTATTTTATTGTACTAAAATAAGGTGGTTTTATGCCTAAAATTTTAAAATAAATATCGAAAAAAGGAAAGTCAAATTTCTACGTCTAATGTAAATAATTGAGCTTTTAATTTCAATATTTGTACGAATTAATATATATATATATTAGTCGTTGTCCTCATCTCTTTCAATGACATTTGTTAACAATCTTTTTTTTAATATTAGTGAATTATTTGACAATTTGCTCTTAAAAAAATGTCACCATTTCTAATTAGTCTACAACAATTTTCTTTATTTATTTTAATGAACAATATGTTTTTTTTTATTTTCTTTCTAAATTAAGTGGTATTTTCTTGGGCTTGGACCTCTTGGTTCCAAAAATAATCAGGCTTAAGCCCATTAAAATGTGAGCCCATGAGATATTTCGTCGGCCCAAACATAAAGTAGATTGGGTTCATTAATCATTCCAAATCATTTTGTTTACGGTATTGCAATATTGAGAATAATATAAAAGAAAATATTAATTTATAAAATGAAACATATTAAATGAATAAATTGATAGGACTTCAAATCAAATATATCAAAGATATTTTGGCAAAGAGAAAAGAACGACACCAGAGATCTTATTATGTGTAATTTTTATTTTTTTTTGGAAAATAAAATAATAATAATAAAAGTCTTTGAGAAAAGGAATTGTCCATTATGAAGAGAAATGGAAAAGGAGCCACGTCAGCATGGTGTAGAGTAAATAATATAATAATAATAAGTAGTTTGGTTGGGATTTTGACCAAGACTTTGACTTAGAATAGTCAAGAACCACGTGATTGAATTGGATGGTTTGGTTCCTATTGTGCCAACTCAGACAAGTCCCAATCCTTTATTGGGTTGTTTATTTTGGGAATTATTTATTTAAATCTCACCCATAGTTTTTAAGCTACTTTTCAATAGAGTAATGATCTATGACCCTAGATTTGTTTAAACTATTTTAAAAATAATCACAAAATAATAATAATTTTTTAAATAATCGATAAAATTTCCCAATACAATTCAAGAAATTCAGTAAGCACTCTTATAATTTAAGCGAAATTAATAGAATTTATGAAAATAAAACTAAGAATTGATAGATAAAAACAAAACCAATAAATAAATAAATAAAAAGAGGAAGACAATCTTGATTCTGCTTGGAGCTGCGGAAAGGTGACGGCAAGGCAGTCGAGCACGCAATTTCATCGTCTTCTAAATTATCCAATTGAAGCAAGCTCGAAGCTTCCCAAAAATAATAAAAATACACATATTAATTTTCAACCTATCATTTTAATTTATCACTAATTCCTTTATTTATGAGATTTATGTTAAAATAATATAAAATTCCACATTAACTATATGATACAAATTGAACAATATCTTAACCGTGAAATGAATAAGTTAGTAGTATATTTTATTTTATTTTTAATATTTAATTAATTTATATTTTTTTCATTTTTAAATATTAGTTGGTAACTTGTATTCTATTTAAGTTTGTAGATAATTTATCTACTTCCATTTCTCATTCCTAACATAATTAAATATATATATAATATAAAAGAAATTATGTAACAATCAAGGTTGTTTTCTTACAGTTTTTACAGTTACACTGTTCTTTTTTTTATTGCAAATAATTATTGAGATGTGAATTTTATAGTACTCATGTGAGACCCACGTAGAGAAAAGTCTACATTTATGGGGGCAACATTGGTTTAATAATTGTATTTAAAATTTAAAATTGGAAAAAAAGAAAGAAAAGAAAAGAAAAAAAAGATATTTGAGTCGAGCCTATCCAGAGCTACAAGGATAACTCACCTTTTTCCCACCCTAATGTACAACAAGACAAAAAAGTAAAAAGAAAAAAAAAATGAAAAAATGAAAAAGATAAAAAATTTAAACAATATGATCATCTTCTCCAAGCTCTTACATTTTGAAGCATTTTGTTTCTTCTTGTCCGGTGAGATTAAACAAATATATATAAACAGGAAATTATAATTTTGATTTAGAAAGAACAGGGGATGCTATTTTGAGAAGAGCCCAGAAGTTCTTCCAAATACTCTGCGCCTAAATCTTCCAAAACCATCACATTTTGGATCCGTAAATCCCTCTCTTTGTTCTTTTTGCTAATGGCTTTCCTTCTGATCGAGTGTTTTCTTTTCAACGCTATCACCGGAGAGCCTCCGCCGTCGGTGATGCTATCAGTAGGGTCGCCTCCGCTGAAGTTCATTTCTTTAAGAGACTCCCTTACTCTGTCCACGGGGAAATTTAGAATTGCGGCAGCACCCCTCATCGAAAACGCGGCTTGATCGTAGGCCAAAGCGGCGGCTTCCGCACTGTCAAAAGTCCCCAACCATACCCTTATCCCATGTCTAGTGGAATCTCTAATTTCCGCCGCGAATTTACCCCATGGCCGGCGGCGAACCCCCCTATAAGGCCTTTCCTTCTTCCGGCTTTCTTCGCCGACAGAATCGACCTCCTCTTCCTTCACTCGCACCGCTCCGATACTGGGGTCGGAGGATCCCCGTGTGGCCTCGGAGATCAGCCCAAACAGAACCATTTCCTCTGAGTCATTCTCATTGAAAGGAAGCAAATTACAGGATTCCGGTGAGCCGAAGGAAGCTTCGGAGGAGAAGTCGGAAATGGAGGAGAAGAATCCGGCGTAATCCATGAAATTGAGAAAGATTGGAATTTGATTCAAAATTGTGTGCTTTGAAGCTCAGTCGTTTGGGCGAGGAACTTATGAGGCCGCATTTGGTGGTATATATACCGAATATTAAGCATAAAAATAGGAAAAAGGAAAAAAGAGGGGAAATGACAAGGGCAAAAAGGGAAGATGGTGAGGGTTTGGGGGTATTTTCGGGGAAAAGTATTTTCATATTTAATTAATTTATAATGTTTTCGTCGTTGTTGAAGGAGCAGATTAATTGTACACATGCGTGAATTCAAGTCAGGGCGGCCATAGTTTTGCTGATGTCAGCATATTTTTGTCGGGTAGTATGATGACGAACTGCTGTTGGTTTCAGAGGCGTGTCGCTCACGTGACCCATTGGAGATCAGTCTTGTTTGCATGGACCACTCTGATTGGTGGTTTAACGGCAGTTAATAAGAGTATTGAGTTTTGTTTTTTTTTTTTGTTTTTTTTTTTTTCAATTGAGTTTTATTACAAAATTTTCATCGTTGAAGTAAATAGTAGAAAAGAAAGGGACAGAGATTGATTGAAGAACTGGGCAGTCGTAGTTTGACATTTCATACATTGTTGAGGTTTTAATTTACGTAGAGATGTCCCTTTTTCACTATTATACCTCACGCTTCAGCCTCTAACAATTATTAAACTTATGAGGTTAATTGTGTAATTTTGTTTCATAAATTGTAGAAAATGATGTTTATTTATTCATCGAAGAGAGATAAAATAAAAAAGTCTTATAAATTTAGGTTTGGGAATGACACGTGAAAACAATAAATTATCCAATCCAACCCGACCCTCCACATCTTTGACTTCAACCGTCAATTTATACTACTTTATTTTTAATTTAAATTTAAACTAAACATTATCTTTATTAGAATATAAATTTATTAAATTTTATTTGTCTCTCTATGCAAGTGCCAACAAGGCACGCACGCTCAAGGCCAACTAGGCCACGCATGGGTTTGTAATAAATGTTTCATTTTTCTCAACCGAAGTGAGATTTCACAGTCCACTTTTTTGAGGCGCAACATTCTCGTTCACACACAATCTAATGTATGGTTTGATATCATTTGTAACAGTTGGAGCCCTCAACATTTTAAATGCATTACTAGGGGAAGATTTCTACAACACTATAATAAATATTTCATTTTTCTCTCTAATTGACGTGAGATATCACGTAATTATATCATAATGAAATCTTTGAGAATTTGAAATTACCTTTTAATTTATATTATAAAATTTCTAACTTTTACTATAATTTAATTTTCAACTTTTAAAATCTTATCTTAAAAGGGATTAGAAAATAATAAGTTGTCTACTTTAATGGTACATGAGTTGAAATTTAAATTTTTTTGCAAAATTTATGGGAGAAATTATTGAGTTTATGAAATATATATTTTTTTTAAGAAGAAAAGATTTGGTAGGAAATAAAATAAAGGAAGAAAAAGAGAGAGAAATTAAGTTGTAGAAATTTCAAAATTTGGTATTTATATATATATTTAAGTTATATTCTTACGTGGGAAAAGAAAAGAAAAGGAAGAAGGAGGTTGAGAGAGGTAGATGTTAGGCGAATGAAGCTATGATGAGGGCTGACGTTATGGGGGGAAGATACATTGCATGTGGTTGATTATTTATTTATTTATTTATGACCCCCAAGCAATGGGTCTTACGTGGATTTTTATTTTGGAATTTTATTCTATTTTTGGCTCATTAATTAAGAAAATAATGACATTCCACCGTGTTTCTCAATTATTGGGCCCTCTAGAAACAAACTGATTTATTGGGGCCATTTGTTGTTGGACTATATTAGAAAACTATTTGTCTTTCAAGTAAATATCAATTATGCCACTGGTTAAAAAAAAGAAAAAATAAATTAAATGTATTAATTGAATGAATTAAATGAAATTGGAGGGGACAAATATAGAGAAAACAGGAAGTGGATAAAAGCTTCTTTTATGTTGGGATTTGGATTTTATTCGTTCAAATTAGATTTTATTGCATGTTTTATTCTACATCTCCACATCCACGCATTCATTCACTATGCATTTATTTATTTATTTATTTATTTATTTTTGGAAAATTAGCGGCTCACATAATCCATGGGTTGCTTATAATTCTTTAAATATCTAATCATAAACTATATATTACTAATAAAAATAGATTTGGTTAATCTAACCATAATTAACTCTATATTTATTGTTTTATTTCTTTGGAAAATTTAATAAAAGTTATTACAATGAGGCATAATTTATTTTGTTATTTATTTCCAGAATACTTTTTATTATTATTATTATTAAAAAAGATTAGGTTCTTCCCTAACTCTATTATTTTATAGCATCAAAATAGCTTCCAAAATCCACCCAACAACAGTAGTTTTGAGATGCAGGATCTTAAAATTGACTCCACAATTATTAATATACAATGTTTATTAATTATTGTATAGGTTTGTACGCACTTGTAAAAAAAACTAATCTACTAATGTGGAGCCTCACAATCCATTCTCTTTTGGGCTTAAGCGTTCTCACTGTCCCTCGTTCTTTTCTCCAATCGATGTGGATTCTCACAATTCACCCCATTCGGGTCCCAATGTTCTCATTGACACTCGTTCCTCTCTTCAATTAATGTGGAATCTACTCTTCTTTGGGTCCAGCGTCCTCGTTGTTGACACTAATTCTATCTTTCTAATCAATGCATTATCTCCCATAATCCCAACAAGTAGAATAATAAGAACAATAAAATGGGCCAACAAAGTTTTTGTCACCTCAAATTTGATCATGCACATGTTTCTTTCTTTTTCCTCGCAAGAGTTATTCTCGAAATTATGATCCAAAATATTAACGTCGTCTTTGTATATTAAACTCAAACACGGTATTAGCTAACACACAATCTTATTAATACCGGCCCCTAAGTAATTTCGTTATTCTCTTTTCTTCTCGATTTAACACGAGTATCCTTGAGTATTGAAGAAGATATGAAAAAGGGAGAAATAAGAAAGCGTCGGGTCAGAGATTGAAGCACAGAAGAGCTGAAAATGAAATAAACGAATATATTTATTTAAATTTGAAAGTGTATTTTCTATAATTTACAACTAAATAAACAGTATTAGATTTATACAAAATAAATAAAGCATATATATATGTATAAAAATATATGGTCGAGAAAAAGAATAATAATAATAAAAAAAAAGGGTATCATAATTAGTGACATAAACTATTAAATATGCAGTAAAAATAAAAAATAAAAAGCTAAGATTTTTGTTCGTAGGCGAGAAGGAAAGGAAAAATGGAAGAGTTATGAGAATGAGAATGAGAATCGTATTTTAACTCAAAAGAGATTTACACATAACCCTCTTTGAATGCCATTTTTCTAAGGACAGATCTCAGAATCGAATTTCGGTCAAATTCAACTCCCCACTATAAATCCTTCATCAATCCCCTTTCAATTTTCAAAAACCAACACACAAACCTTACCAATGGAGGATTCTCGTAAGGGTAAGGATCAACAAAAGCAAGGCGACGACGGGATCAAGTACCGGGGAGTGCGCCGTCGACCATGGGGTAAATACGCTGCCGAGATTCGAGACCCCTCAAAGAATGGAGCCAGACAATGGCTCGGCACGTATGACACTGCCGAGGATGCAGCTAGGGCTTATGATCGGATGGCATTTCACTTGAAAGGCCATCTTGCTAGCTTGAATTTCCCTGGTGAATATTATGCTCGAGTCATGGGTTCTCCTCCTCACCCTCCTCACTTCTTTCCATCTTCTGCTCCAATCAACCGGGGTTTCGACACCGGAGACGCTGGATCCTCGTCTTCTAACCCTGATCCACACCAAGTTATCGTGCTCGAGTATCTGGACAGCCGAGTTTTGGAAGACCTTCTTGCACAAGAGGAGAAGAAGAAGAAGAAGAACAGCATATAATTACAAAACACAGCTTTGTATTTGGGTTTTGCCCTACCTTTTATTAAGCCCTTAATAATCTACATAACTCTTATTACTCCTTAATTAACCCTCTTCTTTTTATTAATATCTCACAAAACATGCTTTACTTCAAATCAATGCAATGTTTTCTTCATGCAATTAAGATTAATTTTCATATAAAAACGCAATTACAACTATCAATTAGTTTTTTTTAAAAAATATTAATGTTGAAGGGGAAGGGAGAATATTAATATAGTGCAAGTTGTTGAATATTTTTCTGGCAAATCGACATCGAATTTTGCAAAGTGAATTAATGATTTATTATTTATTGCTTAAAATAAATATAAAATGAATTAATAAAAAATTCTTGGACACGAACTTCACCTCTCTTCCTCTTATATTGAATTTCAAAAGCATACGACAATGATATCCTGTTTTTAATTCCTTTTGGATATGTTTTTATGTTTGGATTTTCACTGTTTTAAATTATTTCTAAATTCTGTAATAGTTTTTTTTTTTTTTTTTTTTAAAAGTTGTTTTCGTCAACTTTGAATTTTAGGTTTAGTAATTTAACAAACAGAATCCTAATTTTTATCCTAATTTAATCCGAATGTCTGCTAGACTACTACTTTTAATAATTTTCAATAAAATTATAAAAAATTAAAAGATTAGGAATCCATGTGCTACTGTTGATGAACGCTTTTGACTACAAATCTTGGGTTGTCTTGAAATTGTTGACTTAATATTTGGTATGATATGTGGGCCGAATTGTTATTATGTGAATTCTATTTGTCATCGTTCACGTAATTATTTAATAAAAATTTCACATGTCCACCTTATCCTTAGCCTAGAATATGCATGTTGTCTGTTTATTTAATAAAAACCATACAAAACTAAGAACCAAAGTTTTGATTAAATAAACTAAAATAAAATAAAATTTAAAGGAGATTATGTTGGTGGGTTCATTAAAAGAGGAAAGAAAGATTAATATAATTAATTAAGAAAAAGTGAAAAAGCTTGGAAATGAACAACTAGTGAGGCTTTTATATGGCGTTGACCAATACTTTCACTCCCACTTGAGTCTCCGATGTGGTAGAATCTTCGTCTAATGGTGATTGGTCAAGTCCATGGCAAAAATTATATGTTGAAAACGTATTAAATACAAAAGTAAAAGACAAAATAAATATAAATTTACAAAATTTAAAAGGATTGTTTATGTCAGCTTTGGAGTTCCATGGCAAAGGTAGTAGGTTAAGAGTCCATATCATGGGCATCCACATTCCTTAACTATCCCAAATCCAAAAATTAGTAATAATCAATCTTAATTAAACTCCCGTTTGTTTAATCTTTAATCGTGGGCTTGTTATGGACGTGGACGTGTGCATGATTGACTTAAATTATGTTAATAATTGGTATGATTAGCTTAATTGAGTAGATTTGGTTATTCATTGGGATAACTTTATGCATGCAAAGTAGTAAACATCATGCAAGTATATATATACGTACAAAATTATTTATTATACCTTCTGATTACTTTAATTGATTAAAAATTTGTATTAATTAAGCTGATTTTCATTGTGGCATTACAGAAGAAATGAAGCTTTGAAAAGATTACGAAAATGGGTGAATTGATGGTGATTCGAACCAGGGTATTGATGTTTAGCTTTTCTTATCACTTTCTTCTCCACAGTCAAGAAGATCTTCAAGAACTTTATCATCCAAATACTCAAATTCAATCACTTCATTTGGCCGCATTGACATTGAAGACGACCCACCTGAAGAGGAAACTCCACCTCCGGTGCCGCCGCTGGTGAGTGGATATTCATTGGGAAAGTTCAAAATGGCTAAATGGCCCCTCATGCTGTATGCCGCTCGATCATAAGCACGCGCGGCTTCTTCCGCCGTGTTGAAAGTCCCGAGCCACATGCGTATTCCTTGCCTTCTAGAGTCGCGTATCTCAGCCGCGAATTTGCCCCATGGACGCCGTCGTACTCCCCGGTAACGGATCTCTCTGCTGCCTCCGGCCGTCGACGAATCCTCTGCATAACCTCTTCCACGGCCACCACTCTCGTCCATGGAGCTGAATTAATGTTTTTTTTCTTTTTTTTATTTATAAATTTTATTATATTGCATGGGATGAATATAAAACATTACATGGTTTCATATTTATAGACGTGGGAAGAATCCCACGTGCGTTCTTGTTAAAAAATTTGTGTGGATGATTGTTGAAGCCTGAAAATTTAAACCCTATATTTAATGTTTTTATGGGAAATTAAATTGATATGGTTAAATTACAAAAAGGGTCAATTATTATATTCACAATAATCTCCATGAAAGCAATGGATTTAGAGTCCAATGCATCTGGATGCTTTGGTGAAGGTGGTGGTGGCTAACAATGCTTTCACCCATTCTCTTTCTCATGGCCTTTTCTAGGATTCTTTTTGTTTTTTTAATGTTAAATTCTTCGTTTTTTTATGGCAATAAAAAGTTGGTGGCTCTCTCCAATCCCATGTCGCATCAACATTTCCTCCTTGCCACTCATATTTATATTACTTCACATATACAACAAATTGATTCAACTTTGTTTCATTTTCGTAAAGACGATGATAATGGGTGGTGGTGCATTGTAACTACAAAAACAAGACAAAAAGAGAAAAGAATTAGATATTGGGTGTGAGTCGAGGTTTAAAATTTGTGGAGCATGATTGCATAGAGGCTAAGACCATGATATCGATACACTGCACTACGTTGAGGCTGAAAGTCCAATGCATCAGGGTGTGGTGTCTTAACACTCCTACGACATTCAAGGGGTAAATATTGTTGAAGATGGCAGTGGTCACAGAAATATCTCTCGTTCTAGAAAGAGGGGAGCTGGACTACGTGTCGTTTGGATGTTTCATGAAATTATATACGGTCTAAACCGAGAAGATTGACCGCTTTTTTCTTTTTCTTTTCACATTTACTCTTTGTAATTATAATTATCTGCTAACTAAATTTGTTTTGACATTGTCAACGGTGCTGACCTGGTCTGCCCAGTTCGATCCTCCCCCACTACAGATTTTAGAACGTGGCAGATTATGACACCCCTACCAACCACCATGGTCCTGCTTTCAGGGCCACGTGTCCAAATTATAGAATATCCGAAGATTCTAATCCACCACACTCCACATTTCCATAAATATATTATTATAATAAATATATTACTTATTTTAGGAGGAGGCATGATGTCAGTTTTTCACCATTTTTTAGACGTTGTGGCAAGTGAGTTAACCAGTGACACATGAGCGAGGGTGAACGTTGAGAGACGAGTGCCTTGAAGGATATTCTTTAAGACGGGGTCTTTTAAGGATAGTATTGGCAGCATAGATGTGCGGTATTACCTCCTAGCCCATGTATTGGAATAGTGTTGGATTTTGGTCTCTTAATAAAGAAGGGAAAGGGTGGGAGGACACACAATTTGACATTAAATGTTGTGTTTTAATTGTCAACACACGAGTATGGACTGTGTTGGGTTTTGATCTCATCAAATGGACGGTGAAATTGTTGTATATAAAACGAAGTTTTTGTTTTTAATATTCTATTTGTAGCGGCTGAGGTATTCAAGTTTTTCATCACTTATACAATTAAGTCCTCGTGTTTAAATGGACTCGTCAGGTGACGCTGCAACATAACCGCTATGGGAGTGCAGCGACAATGGCCGATGGGTGACTATTTATAAGACACTCCCACAGGCTTCATAATTTGTATTATTCGTTCATCAATGGATCAGTTCTTAAAGTCTTGTCCGACACGACCCAACAACAAATTCGTTTTCATTTCGGCCCAAATGATCCACTTGCTATACCATTTTCTTTTTTAATTAAAACTCTTTTATTAATAAGTTGAAGACAAGAATGAGTAATATTGTGCCAAAGATCAACATATTTAATAAGTTTATGAATTAATTAAAATGATAATGATTATTTATTCATAAAAAATAATTATAAATTTGATATTTTGATCACATGTATTCGACTTTATGAATAAATAGTAATTAAAAGAAAAGAGATAATAGCGAAAGGTTTCTTGCCGAATATTAAGTTTGAAGTTTGTTTAGTTTCGTTTACAGAGAGATTTCAAACAGCTGGTTCTCTTTCTTTCCGTGGCGAACTCGAATTCCCCACCAAAAGAGCGAAGAACAAACCCTCAGCGATACACAATACAACGATCAAGATGAAGATCATGGTCGCCATTAAGCGAGTCGTCGATTACGCCGTTAAAATCCGAGTGAAAGCGGACAGAGTAAGAATCGAATTCATCAATTCTTCAGTTTATTTTCTATAATTTTGCATTGTTTGATTTGTTTTGTTAGAAGACGACTCACCCCATTTGAAACTGCAAAATTAGACGGGCGTTGAGACCCAGAACGTGAAAATGTCGATGAACCCCTTTTGCGAGATTGCAATCGAGGAAGCCCTGCGTATCAAGGAAGCTGGCTTGGCTTCTGAGGTCGTGGCGGTCAGTATGGGTCCGGCTCAGTGCGTCGATACTCTCAGGACGGGCCTCGCGATGGGTGCTGATAGGGGCATTCATGTGGAAGCCACTGCACCCCTTTACCCTCTCTCTGTTGCTAAGCTTCTCAAAGCCCTTATTGAGGTTGAGAAGCCTGGGCTTCTTTTACTAGGCAAACAGGTCATCTTTCAATTTTGAGTACATGGGATTAGTTGCTCCAATTTTGTTGATTTGGGTTTCTGATAAATTTGGGGATCTTGAATTGGGCTTTAATTTTGTTGATTTGTGTTTCTGATAAATCTGGGTGCTGGTTATCCTAACATTTGTTTGCTTGGACCATTTACATATGGGTCATGACATGATGATGGGGAATATGTCATTGGAATTTAGGATTGTGGAATTCGGTTGTTTGTTCTTGTGTATGTTGATATCCATTTTCAGCTTTCTGACTCTGGAATTGCAGGCTATTGATGATGATTGTAATCAAACGGGGCAGATGGTTGCAGGTCTTCTGAACTGGCCTCAAGGGACTTTTGCTTCGAAGGTTAGCTTGAAGCATATACATTTTACATGATTCATGCAGCAATAAGAATACTTAATTGAGTACTTGGAGATTCTGCTCCAATATCCACTGCTTAGTACATGGTGCTGCATCCATTAGGTTTGAGTTAGGCAGGTTCTTCATTTATAAAATGTCTTTCTTGTGGTGGTCAAGTACTTTAGTTTATTTTGAGCAACTACTAAGAAATTTATAAGAAATCTATAGATATAACTCACCATGGGTTGTGTGAGATCTCACCTCAATTGGAGAGAAGAACGAGTGCCAGCGAGGACGCTAGGCCCTGAAGGGGGGTGGATTGTGAGATCTCACATCGGTTGGAGAGGGGAACGAAACATTCTTTATAAGCGTGTGAAAACCTCTCCCTAGCCGGCGCGTTTTAAAAACTTTGAGAGGAAGTCCAAAAGGGAAGCCCAAAAAGGACAATATTTGCTAGCGGTGAGCTTGGGCTGTTACAGGTTGACATTTGGTATTTCTAGATTCAAACATGATCTGTTGAGATTTTTTGATACCAAATGTATTAGGATCGGCGTGGATACCCATAGTTATTAAAACAATGGAACATGAAAGTTACTGATATGATGTTCATGTTGTCGTGCTAAAGCTATCATGCCCATGGAACTTAAAATTTGCCCAAAATGTCATCGTGTACGTTTCATCTCTGCATAATGAAACTCGAAGTTCTCTTTCAATGTCTGTCTAATTTATACTGGTCAATCTCTCCTCAAAATCGTTTTAAACTTCATCCGACTTTTGGCACGTACAATTTCGTATTTATTATGTATAACCTTTCTTAGATTTTGCAATTAGGTGCCAAGAGAATATGAGAATGATTATGTGCTTCTCTTCATTTTTACATTGCTTGAAACTACCTTGCCTGCTGTGTGGAGAATTTTGATATGACTCTGCTCCTTGTTTCCAGTAGGTTGTGATAGACAAGGAGAAGCAGGCAGTGACAGTGGACCGAGAAGTAGATGGTGGTCTTGAGACTCTCTGTTTGGACTTACCCGCCGTAATCACGTTAGTTGCTCGAACTTGTATTTGAAATGTCGATATTTCAGATTCAGATTTCCTTGGACTCGAGCTCGAATTGGTTGAAATATTGATGCTGAAAACTACTCATCCTTTAGAAGTCTAGCGATCCTTGATGTTGAGTTCTTAGAGAGTTCATAAAACCAGTTGCCTATAAAACTCCATAGATCTAAATATCTTCAATCAAGGAACTAATTGTTTTGGGTTGTCATGCAGAACTGATTTGAGGCTGAATCAACCAAGGTATGCTACGCTCCCAAACATAATGAAAGCGAAATCGAAACCGATAAAGAAGTTCACTCCACAGGAATTAAATGTGGACGTGAAGCCAGATTTAGAGGTCGTTGAAGTTACGGAACCTCCGAAAAGAAAAGCGGGTGTCGTATTGTCGTCTGTTGATGAACTGATTGACAAGCTTAAAAATGAAGCTCATGTCATTTGATCATTTGATGCTTCACTTTTTCTATCCGTTCTATGTTCAAGATGCGAATAAATACATCACAAAATTATTATTCAGGTTGAATAACACGGTTTCTGTTTCCCTCATCCATAGCTAAAGAGTGTCATTTTGTTTGGTTCTTGGATAAGCTTTGGTTTTGATATCTATCCCTTTCTTTTTGGATATCAGAAGTGATGGCTATCTTAAACTATATTTTATTCACATTAAATCACATGGGGAAATGGTTGAGTTGGTACTTCCAATTCTAGCTGATCCATGGGAAGTGGTGACATTATTTATTTCTTTATGGTCCCAAGACCCATCTTCTTATCCATCCAAGTCAGATTTTTTTTTTTTTTTTTTTTAAGGTTTTAATTCCATTTAGAATAATATACGTAGATATACTAATTTAAAGATAATTACGTTCATAAACGCACGCCCTCTGATGTTAAAAGGGTGTGGATTGTGAGATCTCATATTGGTTGGACTGGAGAACGATGACTTCCCCTCAAGATTTTGAAAACGCCAAGGGGTGGTCGCGTGTGGATTGTGAGATCTCATATTGGTTGGATAGGAGAACGATGACTTCCCCTCGAAATTTTAAAAACGCTAAGGGGATAGATTGTGAGATCTCACATCGGTTGGAAGGGGAACAATGCATTCTTGACAAGGTATGGAAACCTAACTCTAGCATCTATCTTACAGGAGGAGGAGAACAAAACATTATTCATAAGGGTGTGAAATCTCTCCCTAGCGTCACATCAATTAAAGAGGAGAACAAAACATTATTCATAAGGGTGTGAAATCTCTCCCTAGCGTCACATCAATTAAAGAGGAGAACAAAACATTATTTACAAGGGTGTGAAAACCTCTTAGACACGTTTTAAAAACTTTAAGAAAAACACAACTTCTATCCTTCTAAATGGGATCTTTTTTAGTAGCTCAAAATTGATGTTTTTCAACCCTTATCAAATATGGATGGAAGATTTTCGATTTAGTTTTTATTGTTATGAAGTAAGCGTGTTTTTCGTGTCTTTTCTAATTTTTTCAATTTGTTTAGACTTAATCTTTTATATATCGATATTTTTAAATTTATTTCTTTGTTAAAAGGTTGGGATGCGGTTGTACAATTTTGTTGTGGTGCTGTACGCAGCGGATCAACCAGGTGGGACAGACAATGATACCCAACTAGATAAACAAACGCGGCGGCGGTAAAATTTCGCTTTATTCGAGATTCCCTCTATCGAGGGGTCAATGTGCGGTACACGTGTTCCTTTCTCACTGGTTCTTCCAATCCGCGATCATCTTTTTTCCATTTTTCGACTCCCTAATTTTCCATGGATTTATCAATCTCTTCGTTCTCATTTCCCAAAAGCTTTGATCGCGAAATGAGATTCAAGTTCGGATCAGAGTTGCGGTCGACGACGACGCTTTGATTCCAGATCAGATGGATCCATTAGAGGACTCGAGTTGTTGGGATTTTCTTGATTACTCCTTGTTCGTCGACGGCGACAATATCATTAACCCTTCACTCGATCCTTTGTGGCCTCCTAGTGATTCCAGGCAATATTTCAACACTGATTACAGCATTGCTCTCCTTCCTCTCCTCTTCTTCGATTTTGTTCTCCTTTTAACTACTCTTTGTTTCACGTGTTTGATTGAACGGAGCATTTCACGAATTTAGGGATTTCGTTTCGTTTGCAGGGATAGTTGCGCGCATACTGATGTTTCAGCCGGGCGTGTTGAATCTGAACAAAACGATCATTCGCGGAAGAGGTAGTTCTTTTGGTCTGCAGCGATATCAACTTCTTTCAGTTCTCCCCGTTTATGTTTCTATGCTTCTTAAAGACATGTTTTTCGAAAATCCATGACCTAGCGTTTTACTTTAGGTTTCAGTAAAATATTTCAAGTGAATTGTCAATGGCTTACTCATGAATTGATGACCTTATTGTTGCTGATAGATTTGGAAACATCAATTTTAGCCAACTTGTTCTCTCTTTTTGTGGTTCTAGCCCTTTCCGTAGGAAATAGCTCGTATCTTGGGAAATAAACATAACCCATGGTTCACTTAATTTTTAGCATAATTTATTTTTCTTAGTCAATAAGCGATCTATTGTGAACTTTTTCCTTAATTTTTCACTTATATCTACCTGTAAGCTTTTCGCTTGAATAATTCTCAGGGCTCGAGATGGGTCGTGCGCTGGACCAACTTCAAAAGCTTGTCGTGAGAGGTTGAGGAGAGAGAGATTAAATGATAGGCAAGCATCTATAATCTTTCGTGTTTTTTTCATCCATTTTTATTGATGAGTATGATGGGGGGACAAGCCTGATGGTATTTCTGTTGTGTATGAATATGTTTTGCTATCCAAAAGGGAATTCAAAGTTCGAATCACTTGTTTGGATTTTGCACTTCTTGTGGGATATTAGAGGATGAGTTAATGCTTCTCTCAGTTGTTCGTAGGACATGCAGCAAAGTGTAAAGCTTTTGTTTTCGTTGGTAATTTGTGCAGGTTTCTAGATTTAAGTATTGCTTTAGAACCTGGTAGGCCTTCCAAAAATAACAAGCCGGCCATTCTTGATGATGCCATTAGAGTGTTAAATCAACTCAAGACTGAAGCCGAAGAGCTCAAACAAACTAATGAAAAGTTGCAAGAAGAAGTCGAGTGCTTAAAGGTTAGCTATCATTTCCACTTGCATGACATTGTCACAAATTGAAACAGATATTGACATAAATTGCTTGCATAAATTCTTCAACAGGCAGAGAAGAATGATCTTCGGAAAGAGAGAATGAATTTGAAGGAAGACAAAGAAAGAATCGAACGACAGTTGAAATCTATAGCCATCCCACCTCCAGGGCTTATCCCTGGTCATCCAGCTGCATATCATGCTGCTCCAGGTAAGATGGCTGTTTTTCCTGGTTATGGTTTGTTCCCAATGTGGCAATATCTTCCTCCATCAGTACGCGATACATCTCAAGATCATGAGCTCAGGCCTCCTGCTGCCTAGTTCAATTTGCCACCTTTAAACAATTAGAGTCTCTTTTTCTTTCATCCATCTATTTTTTGTTCACCAACATGTAAGTATTTCTCTCAACACTTACTGATTTTTCTTGTAAACTATCAGTTGCAAAATGGAAGCAGAATTTGCAAGGATTTCGTTTGATACTCTTTTTATTTATTTCCAACTCAATGTCCATTATATTTATGATATTGTTCTCAGTTCAATCCACACTTTATTTTCATTTGAATTTGTAGAAGCGTTCCATCTCTATTTGTTCTTCCGACTTCCTGCGGAAGTTTTGATTATAGTTTGAAGCTATGCCTTCTCCTTTAATAACCTTATTTGCAGAGGCTCGAATTTGTGTAGTGGTAGAAGCATGAAGCTGTGAAGATGAACCTCATAGGATGTAAGTAAGGTAAGGATTGAACTTCTTGAAATGTCTATTCCTTTGCAGTAAGTTATCCTGCACTTACTTATCGTTCTTGTATATACCAGTTGAAAAATCGTTTACTCTGTAACAGTTATACTTCACAAGTTGGTAAACAAAAAAAAAAAAAAAAAAAAAAAAAAAAAAAAAAAAAAAAAAAAAAAAAAAAAAAAAAAAAAAA
>NW_019272021.1:4967883-4972730 GCF_002738345.1 Cucurbita maxima | reverse complement strand
AAAAAAAAAAAAAAAAAAAAAAAAAAAAAAAAAAAAAAAAAAAAAAAAAAAAAAAACCATTCGAGATTTTATCTCATGAAGGGGAAAAACTTAAATGTTAAAGAAGAAGATTAAAATGGATCAAATCAGTAGGATTTGATAGTTCGAAATTGGAATCGATGAAATAAAAACTGTGCAACATTTGAAATTGCGTGTACAACAAACGGTTTAACCGGAAGCCAATAGCCAGACCATGATAAGAGAAGAAGTGGCAACAGTTATCCAGCTGAGGAATGCAAAGGCGACAGAGAGTTGGTATTTTTGGCATTCCCCAATAAAACCACAAATGTTCAAGTCGTTGAAATACAGTATTGCTACCCCACTAGAAGAAGAGGCTGCTGCGAGTGTCAATGTTGCTGTAATCTGCAACATAATACGTGAACTTAGAGTTGTGCATAAAAAAGTCTGTGAACAAGTTTAATGGAGACTTACCCAATCACCGACGACGAAGAGGCTAATGAGCAGAGAGTTCTTGAGGGCTCTGTTTTTTACCAGTGCATAGGCATCGATTAATGCTAGCACAAAACTCCAGGTGATTTGCAACCCCAATGAAGCTATCAGGTAGCTGCACAAACATCGAACAAGAAGTATTCTTTATGTGAAATCCTATGTGTTTTGGGATTCATATCACAGAGAATATTGCAACAAGATGGACTGGTCTCATGGCTATGGTGGGAGAAAATAGGTAATCTACAAGAATATCCAATTAGAGAACTGCACATGTTTTCTTCTCCATTTTTGTAGACTGATTTTCAATGCTATGCAGATGGATACTTTTGGTCATTGTCAGCAATCAACCGGAAGCACAAATCTTGAACTTTGATCATCCAAATTGTCGAAAGATAGTCATTTTCAGTACTTATGGCAAGGAAAGGTACAATGAAACATCTATATGATATGAAATTGCTACAGTTTGAGCCTTTTAAACAGCTTGTGGTGCAAATAATAAACAACCAGTTTGCTTCATCACAGGGGATGGCTCAAGATTGACCGTAGTTTCATGGGTTGATTATATTAGATGCATGGAGAATCATCAGATTGTATTCAAGTGAAACAGAGGAACTAAAAAGGGAGCAAAGAACACAAACCAAAAAGCTGTGAATTTGAAGAAGTAAGCAGTCGAAGCCATAGAAGCAATAGAGACAGCAGCAAAAACGAACTGCAAAATCCTCAGAATTAGCCCCGTCATAGTCCCAGGACTCCCTGGAAAATCCCTCATCTTCTTCTTTCCCAAATTCAGCAGAAACCTCCAATTCTCAAAATCCGATCCACTGAATCACCCATCTTCTCATAACTCTCTAAACACTTTAGCAACCATCCAAGAAACTCAAGAACGCCCTTCCACCAGATAGCAATCGAGAAAATCAGAGTACCCAAAACCCCCAAAAGTTGCGGCAAAAGAATTACACAGAACGAGATCGAGGAGTTGAATCGATTTCGAAATTACAGAGAACTTGATGAGGGATTACCGGGACTCGAAAGTGGTTTTGCAGAAAGCTGATGGACATTCATGGCGTAGCGGCGTGTTGGGAAATCGAAAGATTGAATGAGCAAAAGGGGAATTGGAGAGGAAATATGAGAGGAAGGTCTTTACATGGTTACGTGTCGCAGTTTAGCACTCGGGAATTGACTTCAGATTAAACAAATGGAAATTGCATCACAATCTTCAGGTCATTGGCATCTCACCCAGACGCCATTCAACACCAAATTTTCAAATGAATTCAAGGATTAAAATAACTGATACAATTTTGGATGAACCTCTGTCGATGCCTTCGAGGTCTATCGCAGGAATGCTCATTTGCGCTTCACCGGGAACAGGGGACTCGCCGAACTCAGGCGGCCGGTAAAATATTCGTGGGATTTGGGATAAGAATCTGATACACAATTTTATTATTGAAATTTAACGTAAAGTCATACAAACGTGCTACTATAAGAAATTTATTACAATGGATGATAAAAACGGAAAGCTCTCTGCAAAAACAGAGAACACGTAACCAAACGAACTGTTATGATCTTCGTCCATTTCCTTGCAATTTAAACCTCTGCTTGATTCAGCTTGTAATGCTTTAAAGTAGAAGTTCCAAGGCCGTCCGACCGGAACTGGATACTGAAGTCTCTGACGGTGGTCTCTCTGTATATTGCAGGATTTTCTTCCGATAACAATTCCTTGATGGGTCCATAAAGTTTGTTGCTTGGCAAAACAAGCGTCGAAAAAATGCCCGCCACTGATATTCTCGGACCCTCATGTTTCGACACAACCCTATGATTAACGCTTTTGAACCTGTCATTTGTTATTAGCTGCATCAAAAAATCCAATTTAATTAAAGGGTGTCCGACATAGTTTGGCGATCCATATGTGCGTCGTAACAGGGAGGATGCTGCAGAGTTACCTGCATAAGATCTCCGATGTTGACGACTAACGCTCCGGCGACAGGACACACGTCAATCCATTTGTTCTGATGACGAATCTGTAGGCCGCCGACGTGGTCTTGCAACAGCACCGTGATGAAGTCAGTGTCAGAGTGCTCGGATATGCCAATGGTCGATTTCGGCTGTGGGCATGCAGGGTAATAGTGGTATACAAATGCAAGCCCATCACTGCAGCCTATGTTGTTCAAGTAATTTGGGTTCAGACCGAGAGCCTCCGACAGCAATTCAAACAGTAATTTTCCAATCTCCATCACCCGTTTTGTGTAATCCACCAGAATATCTCTGCACAAAACAGAGGTTAGTAACAGAGTATTTTGTTTTGGTTCAAAATCAGCACATATACCTGCAAATTTCCGGCAAGTCCTGTGGATTGGGAGGGTTTGGAGCACTGGCATGGCTAAAGGTGTCCCTCCAATTGGTGGTCGCTGCAGAGTATAGATCGAAGTTACTATTGTAAACCAATGGCTTCGTGAGGTCCCGTGTATAGAATTGTTTCTTCACTTCCGTGTCTTGTTCGTGAAATCTCCGAACAGATTCTCTCATTTCTTCAAGAACACTCGCCGGAATTCCATGGTTAATCAACTGGAAAAAACCCAATTCCTCTGAAGCTTCACGAATTTGTTCAACGATGTCTTTGCGTTTGAGTGAATCTTTGGCGACGCCTTCGAGGTCTATCACTGGAATACGGATTTGAGTTTCGCCGGAGTCATCTTCCTCCAGTGGGTGGTAAAAGATACGGGGAATTTCGGTAATCCCGGCGTCGACTAAGCCTTTAACGCCGGCTTTAGTGTCGTCGAAAGCCTTGAGTTCAGTGGGTCGGTGGTAGTTTTCGTCGGCCTTGGATAACGGAGTGAGGTTGATTCCATCGACTCCGTTGATCCTAAGGCTGCGACCGTCATTGTCCATTCTCTTGCCTTCGACGGAACGGATTGAATTCAAATGAAAAGAACTTAAATCTTTTCAAAATTGTGAAGTGCCTTGATCGGTGGTGGCAGCTGTTGCATATAAATGCAGAAGGGATACTGTTAATGATGGGAAGCTTCGTTCGAGGTTCTAGTTTTCTTCTGGTAATGAATTTTCCAAGTTTGACTGAATGAGTGGATATGAATAACTCCTTTTCACTTGATTAAGAGGTGTCCGATTTGGATCATGCTTATACAAGTCAAGTTATTTATGGTCATTTTTTCACTTGATTAAGAGGTGTCCGATTTGGATCATGCTTATACAAGTCAAGTTATTTATGGTCATTTCACTACTTGATTAAGAGGTGTCCGATTTGGATCATGCTTATACAAGTCAAGTTATTTATGGTCATTTCACTTGATTAAGAGGTGTCCGATTTGGATCATGCTTATACAAGTCAAGTTATTTATGGTCATTTATGTTCGCATGTCAGATATTTTTTATCATATTTGTCTTAGGTGTATTGTCTACAACATATCGTGTATATACCATCCATACCTAAAAATACTATTAGTTGTTAATTCTTCTTACTCGATTATATTATGTTATGAATGTTACTTATTCATTTTTAGGCTATAACATAGCTTTTTAGATTGTGCTTAGTTTTTTATTTTCTGTCAAACATGACTCGATACTCGATCATTTGTTGAAATTGTCTTCAAAATTCGTTTTTCACACAACTGACTTGTTTATTAAGTTAGAACAAGTGCTACATAATTGTTGTCTTACGACCACGCTAAAGTTCTATCTTTCATAAGAGCTTACGTTACTTCACCATTATTGATTCTCTTACGTTGCTTCACCATTATTGATTCAAATAAGCCAATTGCTAATTCAAATAAACCACTCTAAGTTTGTGGTTCAAAAAAATCAAATCAAAATTGTTACTTAAAACGACTCATCTATTTTGTTTTTATAATATCAAGCTAAGTCTTAATTTATTCATATTCAGCTTACAATCTTACATCGACCATGACACCATGGAACAAGCTTCAATTTAGTTTTTGAGCTACAGAGATTTACGATTACGAGTTCAATGAAACAGAGAACACCCAGAATTAAGCATCTGCTTCACTCAGCTTGAAATGCTGCAAAGTAGAAGTTCCAAGGCCGACTGAACGAAACTGGATACTAAAGTCTCTGACAGTGGTTTCTCTGTATATTGCAGGGTTATCTTCACTCAACAGCTCCTTGATGGGTCCATACAATTTCGAGGTTGGAAAAGAAAGCGTCGAAAAGACTCCAGCCACTGACACTCGCGGCCCCTCCTTGTTTGCAACAACCCTGTGCTTCACGCTTTTGAATTTGTCATTCGTTATTAGCTGCACTCAAACCCCAAATGAATTAGAGGGCGCATAATTATTAGCTGCATTCTTTTTTTTTTTTTTTTTTTTTTTTTTTTTTTTTTTTTTTTT
>NW_019272021.1:4950160-4967865 GCF_002738345.1 Cucurbita maxima | reverse complement strand
TTTTTTTTTTTTTTTTTTTTTTTTTTTTTTTTTTTTTTTTTTTTTTTTTTTTTTTTTTTTTTTTTTTTTTTTTTTGCATAAACTTACCTGCATAAGATCTCCGATGTTCACGACTAAAGCTCCGGCGACCGGGGGCACGTCCACCCACTTGTTCTCATACCGAATCTGTAGGCCGCCGATGTGGTCTTGCAATAGCACAGTGATGAAGTCATTGTCTGTGTGCTCCGATGTGCCGATGGCCAAATTCGGCTGTGGGCATGGTGGGTAATAGTGGCATACAAGTGCAAGCCCTTCGTTGCAGTCTATGTCGTTCAAATAATTTGGGTTCAGGCCCAGAGCTTCCGACAGCAATTCAAACAGTAATTTCCCAACCTCCATCACTCGTTTCGAGTAATCCACTAGAATATCCCTGCAAATTTCAAACAGAGCTTCGGAGGTCAGTAAAAGGTTTTAAAAAACCAAAATTATCAGCACAGTTACCTGCAAATTTCCGGCAGGCTTGCCGGATTGTGGAGATTTGGGGCACTTATATACCCAAATGTATCCCTCCAATTGGTGGTCGCAGCAGAGTACAGATCGAAATTACTGTTGTAAATCAAAGGCATCGTGAGGTCGCGAGTGTAATATTGTTTCTTTGATTCTGTTTCTTGTTCGTTAAATCTCCGAACTGCATCTTTCATCTCTTCAAGAACGTCCACCGGAATCCCGTGGTTAATCAACTGGAAAAACCCCAATTTCTCTGAAGCTTCTCTGACTCTGTCGACGGTGGATTTGTCGATATGGTCGAGGTCAATCACGGGTATGTGGATTTGGGTTTCGCTGGAAACATCATCGGAGTTCAAATTCTCCGGTGGGCTGTAAAAGATACGTGGAATTTCGGTGATTCCGGCGTCGACTAAGCCTTTGACGCCTGCTTTCGTGTCGTCGAAAGCTTTGAGGTCAGTGGGTCTGTGGTAGTTTTCGTCGGCTTTGGATACCGGAGTGAGGCTGAATCCGTTGACTGTTGAGGCTGCGACCGCCATAGCCGATCTCTTGGCTTGAATCGAAGGAACGCCTTAAGTGGTTGTCGTAATTTAGGTATTTAACGTTGATAAAATAGTCCATTTATCACATTTTAATTAATCCACTTGAATGTAAGGATAAAAAATGAATTTTATTTTTTCCTAAGCATGACCAAGGTTGTCGTAGAATCATGCATTTAGGATTAGAATAATGTAAACAAGCACGTGGGTTAATTTTTATATTTTATGCTTCCCTCAAAATGAGATGATATTTGTCCCAAAATTCAAAATTTCCAGCTTTATTAAAAACCTAATGGCAATAAAGTCAATACATTTATTATTATATTATTAAAGTCAAATCCTTTGCCATTTTGCTTGGGAAAAAAAAAAAAAAAAAAAAACTTATTAAAAGAAATAAAAATATAATAGGAGAAAATAGAAGAGAGGGGGATAGGTATTACCATTTTCATACATATATTAAAAAATAAAAATGTTTTTTTTAAGGTTTATTTATGGTAGCTTTTAGGGGCTAATATTTGACTTATAAATTAAAAGTAAAAATATTTTTAAATTTAATCAAATTGAGAGTATTTTCGCTTGAATTTGACAGCTTGAAATCTCCCTTCTGCCCATTTATAAAGAACTGTGAGCAATTTCATCGTCCAGCCGAAGGCGAAGAAGTTGCCGATCCACAACAGGGTGAATTGAGAAACATGAGGTTCTTCTCCTTCCTTGGACGGGTCCTCTTTGCTTCCATCTTCATTCTCTCTGCCTGGCAGATGTAAGTTATTCGATTTCTCTATGGTTATCTCTTATTCATCTCTCAATCTTCTGATTCATTGGATCTTTAATTAATCCATTCAATCCATATGTATCTTCCACTTCGAGTCTTCTATCGTTCTAGGCTTTTGTTGCTTGCATTCCCGAATCTTTTGTTTTCTCGTTACTGTTTGTAAATGCGTGGTGATCGTGTTGCTGTTGTGTTCTGTTATGGAATTCTGTCTAGCTGAATGGCCGAGATTTATTAGAGCACCATCCACTATCCTTCGTTTCGTAGGTTGCGATGGGTTGATGTTTATGAATAATTCCTACATTGTTTGTTTCTCCTTTTCATAGAGATTACGGACCATTATATATCTGAAATTTACATTTTCTGGCTTTGGTTGAGACTGGAGGGCTGAATTAAACCGATTTCATGAGAAGCCATCATTTCTATTAGTGTGATTTTATTTAATTCCAGGCGTTGGTTAGGATATGAAGAATATAATTGCAGGTACATTTATTTATGTAGGGGATAAAGCTTTGGTTTTATCCTTTTAAACTTGAATCAACTATGTTAAATGAGGGGATAGAAGACAAATTGCATTGAAGATCCCCAATTTTATTTCAATTCTATAGTACTAAACTGGACATTTGATATTGAGCAGAATTGTGGCAGAAATGAACTCTCTTTGAATACTGATTAATAGGGGGAGATTCAACCAACATGGATGGGATAATTCAACTGCCATGGTTTGAATTAGCGGTCAATAAGAACCAATGCAAATAATAAAGAGCTCAGAAAGAATAGGTTCAAGTCATAGTGATCATCACTTAAGTTGAATATTCTATGAATTTTCTTGGCATCGAATCTAATAAGGTTAGGTCATTGTCTATGAGAGTAGTCGAGGTCTGGTTCAGATACTCGTGATATGAAAAAGAAAACAAAGGGAAGTTCCTGTTGTAAACTGTTCTGTGCAATTTTTTGTGCATATTAGGATGTTTTTTTTTTCATTGAATCGTTGAACCAATAGGGTTCGGGTCTGCCTTTTACATCCACGTTCTTATATATAAATCTTTTTCACACTTTCAACAATTTGGTTTCTCATCTAAATGGCAAGGAAAGAGTTTGATCACTCTGTGTTTATAAAGTACATGTATGAATATCTCGAGCAATGCTTTGTTCACCAGATGCACAATTTTTGTGGAAACCATTTTAAAGACTTCACATACATCCATTGCTTAGGTTTAATGAGTTCGGCCATAATGGTGGGCCAGCATCGGCGGAGTTGGCTCTAAAAGTAGCTGTTTTGAGGAGAAATTTATCCTCCAAGCTGGGGGTAGCGATACCTGATATTGATGTAAGACAATATTTTTCACCTTCAGTGTTGACAATATGAGTCTTGTGTAACTTTTCTTTTTCGAACTTTGATAATTTTCTGCAGGTCAGACACTTGGTTGCCATTTCTTTATCTCTTAAAGGGATTGGAGGCCTTCTGTTTGTTTTTGGCAGCAGAGTTGGAGCTTATCTCCTGGTATGGATTCACCATGTTCTTAATTTTAGCAAGAATAAATTTGTTACTCTAAATTTATGCACATCTTTGAAGACTTCTCTTATTGCCTTTTCTTTCAGCTTCTGCAATTGGCTATTATCACTCCGGTTCTGTATGATTTCTTCAACTACAGCCCTCAGAAACCTATTTTCGATATCCTGTTGTTTAGTGATTTCTTGCAGGTCTGTCCATCTTCTTTTTAACTTGTTTTTCCCCATATGGTTCATATCGTTCATCTTAATTGACTAAACCTTATGGAATCTTATGTTCTTTGCAGCACATTGCACTTTTTGGTGCTCTGATTTTCTTCTTAGGGATGAAGACCACAGGTCCAAGGAAGCACTCGAAGAAGAAGACATCTAAAACTAAAACATATTAGATTTGTTGAAGAAGCAACGGTTTGGCGATTGGATTAATTTGCTCTGGCTTTCAGTTCTTAGGTATACACGTAGTTTCACCATTGAAACAAACAAGTTTTCTACTCTGTTGTAGTTTGGTAGTTTTCTTTTCCTCGGATTACTTTGCTTCATTGTTTGTCTTCTGATGAGTTATCATTCAATTTGAGCTGTGGCATACAGGTCCTTGTACTTGTGCGCCTGTGCTCGAGAGAAAAGAAGATGCCATTTTGAACGAAGAATCGAACCATCAACTTAGTAATAGTATTAGTATTAGTATTAGTATTGTTTGAATTGGTTTGAGTCTGAATCCATACTACTAATCCAGTTAAAAGCATTCATAACCTTTTTAAAATTTTAATTCAAATCTTCATCATTTTTTTTAAATAAAAAAGAAAACTTTGCCCTTTACTGAATGCATTAAGTTTAATTCCACCTAGTTAAATTCTAATGAATTTGAAATTAATATCACTTTTAGAGAAACCAAGAATGATCTAAACACTAGCCAATACAAGAAATATGAAACTTATATATTAAATAGCAAAAATTATATAAAAATGATACTTATTTATTGGAACTTATAACTTCACCGTTAAGATATATACCCTTAATTAAGGAGTTACTACGGAAATCTAATACAAAAGGAAGAAGAAAAAAATTTAATTTTTTATTTTATTTTTAAGATATATGTCTAATCGATGAAATTGATTTTTTTTTTTTTAATAATTAGATTGGAATATATGTATATATATATATATATATTTTTTTTTTTTTTTTTTCTTTTTGTAGAAATTCGGAGAAGGATTAATTCTTGTAACTCTGGTATATTAAAAAGATGAAAAAAAATGTGGAACTGGTTATGGCATTTACGGCGGGTCACCGGACGTTAGTAATTAGCGCCAATTTGAGGTGTGGTGCCAGCTGCAGACTGCTGCAAGACGAACGCCTTCGCCATGGTAAGGGCAAAGAGCTGAGCTCTGTATTTTCATCTTCATTTCGACCCTTTTTGAACAGTTTGTTTGGATTTCCACCGACAGGATTACCTGAAATCAGTTGTGCCTTCACACAACTTATTTCCGACCGAGGTTCTAATTTGGTAGTCATAAACCCAGGTACCGTAAATTCGTCTCTCTCGTACATATTTGTTTCTGATTCTGCTTCTCCTTCTCATCCTCGCAAATTCCGAATTTTCACTGAGCTAATCATATTTTGTACGCTCTAATTTTTTTACGCTACTTCTTTGGGTGTAAAGGATCTGCAAATATTAGGATTGGCCTTGCATCGCAGGATGCTCCTTTTAATGTTCCTCATTGCATTGCTCGTTGTACCAATCAAGTGCCCAAAAGAAATGTTCAAGATCAGGTTTAGAATTCGCGTTAAGATGTTTACAACATTAACCGAAATTGTTATCTGAACCCAGTGGTAATGAAGTTGATTAACATCTGTTACATATTTTATTACAGTGATGTAACTTTATCTGGCTGTATTTTATTTTCAACTTGAAAACACATTCTTGGTTTTCTCTTATACTCTCCGAGAACACATTCTCAGTTAAATATGTCTGATACACAACTTGTGGTAGAAGATAGGCTTCATGTTGCTTTTCTTAAGCATATGGCATTCTAGTTTGAAGGACTAGAAGAAACGTGTAATAAACTATTCTGTGCTCCTTTAGATGAACTAAATTGCAAGAGGAAGTAGAAGCATACGCTAACTAGGAGACCATTTTAGTTCACTTTTTGAATCTCACTTATCGTCTATTCATGTGCTGTTCTTTTGTGTCATACTTTGAAGCAAGCAGAGTAGCAAACTGGTAAGTGGTTTTTTGGACTGATGGAGCAGTAGCTCCATGTACCTGAGAATCAAATTATCTGTTTATTTAAAGAGTCTATCTAGAATGCCTTTGAGTTTACCAACGTTATTAACCATCTCATTGGAATTTTTATTTTTTTGTTTTTCCATTATATTGGTATGCTTAACTTTACATTACAAGAGGATAAAACTACTTCACATTTTCAATCCACAATCTGAAATTTCCTTGCATGGCATGCAATTTTTAAGATTATTATTGGTTCTTTTAGCCATACTTCACCTTTTCTAATACCATTAGCAGGCATGGAAGTGTTTAGGGCGTGTCTTGCACTTCTTATACCCATTTGGGATGCCTACAAACCCAGAAAATTTGATAAAACCCTGAAGCCTTAGACTAAAATAAATCTTCAATCTTCAATCTTCTATCATCACTTTTCAGGGGCAACGTTGTACCAGTCCTTTATTCTTCATCATCTTCTTCATAAAACTAAAATAAATTTTGAAATTTGAAATTACTCTTTATGGGTATTGTTTGTTGTATTAGTCCTCTAATGACAAAATATAATTTGACATGTTCTCTGTGTTCTTTCCACTGTTTGTATAAGTTTACATATTCTTTATTGTCATCAGATCTTTAACATGCATTACAAGATAGATCTGTTGCATGTATCTGGCTTTTCTTTTAGAATTTTTCTTTCTGGGTACATGATGATATTCTGCTTTTTCCCCCTCTCCACCATTGATTCAACAATGTATTTTGATAACACATCATGTGTTCTTCTGTTATATCCATAAGTTGTTTTTTGCAGAAAGTTCAAGCTCCAAGGATGTGAACCATGAGTCTTTGGACCAGCATGTAGATACTGATTCCAGAGCTTAGTTCTGGTGTAAATCAAATATAGACAGTTTATTTGCGGTGAGGATGCTATTAAATTATCACCCAGTGAGCCATATTGCCTGCACCGCCCTATTCGCAGGGGTCATTTGAATATCTCACAATATTACTCTACATTTGACAACCGTGGAACATTACTTTATTTTGAAGTTTTATCTGGTACATTTCAGGTACTTGAGGACTCGTGCTATTTGGGACTGGATTTTGATAGAAGATCTGCATATCCCCCATAGTGAAAGAAACTTGTATTCTGCTATTCTGGTGGTCTCAGAAACATGTGACAACCGAGGTACTTCTTAGATCCCTTTTCACATCTGCTATTTTTCTGTTTTATCATTTTGTAAATCTTGCTTGAATAATCAAGACATCATAAAAACAAGTAAAATGAGTTATTTAGCTCCAAGGGGTGGCCTGTTGGCTAAGGCCCACGGTCTCCTTTGCCTAGAGGTCACGTTTTGAATCTTTTGTGAGCTTAATAAGAAAATTCCTTGATGCCTCCAAAGTTTGGGCATTGATTCGAGCACTGACATTATTAATAAAAAGAAGTGAAATGAATTTTTTTAAAAGGTTAAATCTCTTTTCCCCCAAGTTTAAGGCTAGTTCATGGTCTCTAAAGTTTATTTCATTTGATTTTAGTCCCTTGACTTTGCATAAAATGTTATTTGACATCAATTTACCACATGTTATGAGTTCGGTGTCATCTTCCAAAGTGGAACCAGATTTCTATGAAATGGTCAGCATGAAGGACTAAAACAGTTCAGCAGTGGTTCATCAGGTGAGCACCTGGTTTTTATCAAGTATGCAGACATCTAACTATGTCGTACATCCGTTAGTGATGATGCTTGTATTTCCTAACAAAATTCAAGTAGCAATGTTGTATATGGGGGGAATTGGCTCCTTCCAACTATTGTCTTCTCTGTATCCCATAGTTATAGAGTTCAATATTCACCATGAATTTTACTTAGAAGTCTTGGGAGATTCAATGGCAAAAGGGTTGTCACTCTTGATGCGAGGAGTGGTTTTCTAGTCACTTTCCTTAATAGATTACCATTCTAATCTCCCCCATAAGAAACCATTAAACAAACAAACAAACGGTTCTCTCGAGTGTTGGCCTGAAAAGATGACTTTGATAAGCTACTCAACTCTTTCCATACTCTTAAATTAGCATCAGCAGGACTAATTAGTTTGCTTCTTCCCTTTCGCTCTCTGCCTTCGGTTTCTAATCCAAATAGAAGCTTCCCAGTGTCAGATATTCCTAAAAAAGGTTTAAGGTTTGATGGGGTTAACAGAGACAAAGATCCAAGCCACGCTAACTGGATCAAATTAGATATAATTGAGTCGAATCTTCCCTTGTCTTTACATATTTTTCACCCCGGCCTCTATTTCCCATCAAAATCAATGGCAAATAGTTCATGCTGATTCCCATATTTCTGGGAATAGATAATAGACCTTTGTCCCTTATGTTCCCTCGGCTTTATCATCTCTTTTCCTTGAGGTTGAACCTCTATCCTCAATCATTTCCTCTTTGGCTCCTTCCTTTACTTTCAACTTTGGCTTTCGTCAGGCCTTTTATGTGATATGTAGGCTTTATATGTTGCTGCTTTAATCTTTCTTCTAGCTTATAACCTTATCCATCCAGGGACTCCAGATATTTGTTCTTCTTTTAATCCTTTAAGAGGGTTTTGGAAAGCTAATGTTTCCAAGAAGGTTAAATTCTTTGCATGACATGTCCTACATGGGGGCATTTAATACTTCTGATCGGATGCAGAGGCACTCTTTCTTCATTTTGTGGCCGCAGCGGTGTGTTCTTTGATTAAAAGAAACAATTTTCCAAGCACTTGCAATATCTTTGGTGAATATTGAACTTTGCTAGAGTGGGGAAGACTGCATTTTTTTTATAAGACTCATAGGTATGTATTAGAACAAAAAAAGACACAGGTTTTGATTCCATATTATAGATGGGAATTTGTTTCTTGGATTCCAATTTGTGTCAGCCAATTGTATTGATGAGATCCAAAACGATACAGATGGCATCGGGAACTTATATTCATAGTTTAGAAATGGATATGGCCTTCCCCCGTAACCCAAGCACCTCAGACACCTCAGGATACAAACTCTTCCTGATCTCAGCATACACTTCTCCGTCCCACTTTCTTGCCGCCAGCTGCTCCCCAAGCTGCACTGCAGCGTTGGCGACGCCGTCCTCGCCATGGTGCGTCGATTCCACAACGCCAATTCTGACCGCCGCTTCACCTCTCACTTTCATCCCCCTCAGAATCAGGTCGCGCATAGCCAAACTGGAGCCCATCTTGGACATAAACAGTGCCGTGAAGTAGTCCGGCAGTGTAAGACCCAGATCCAACTCACGCATGTATAGTACGCCCCGATCGCTCCTCATAATCAAATAGTCGTGGCTGAGCGCCAATGCAAAACCAGCGGCAGCGGCGTGTCCTGCGATGGCAGCAATGGTTGGCATAGGAAGGGAAAGGAGTTGGGCTACGAGGGGCTTGAAGATCTGGATTATGTGGTTTAAGCGGTCACGGGCACCAGAAATGGAGCCGGCGGCAAGAGCCCAGGGGAGATCGAAGCCGTTTGAGAAGAATTTGCCATGGGAAGTTGTGATGAGAACTGAACCAGGGGTGGCTTGTGCCTTAACCTGTGAAAGGGCTTTAAGAATGGAGTTGATTAAGGATGGACCGAGGCGGTGATCGTCGTCGCCGGTCAGAGTTAGGATGAAGAAATTGCCTCGCTTCTCAAGTGTGCACATTTTCCACTGCTAAATTAATTGGCCTCCACTCTTGACTCAACTCAACTCAAAATCTTCCTCAATTTATCTTCAACTTTAATGCATGTGACAAAATATCTTTCGTCCATTCATCATCAAGAAAAAGTAGCTTTTTGCCCACAAAAAAAAAAACCCTTCAAATACTATACAAATTTGGTTCATTTTAATCTTGGTATTATCAAAATTTTGATCCCTATTAACAAAAATTACGGTGCTAAAAAGTGGTAAATAAATCTATTCACTTGATGTTAGGCAGGTAGCCCAAGCCTAATCATGTGCTTTAAATGAGTATGTCGATTAATGTTAAATGTTCAATTATATAAACTCATTGGTTTCAACTGTGCTATCAATAGACATGCTTAAGGCTATGGTGATTGCATACTAAAAAAAGAACTCAAACTTCAGGCCGAACAAATAGACACCTATAGGACCGGCAACATAGCTATTGTCACAGACGGTTGCCGGCTGTTGGCGTCCCGACAAACAATTATCCGGTCATCCCTCAATGTAAATTCTTCATCACAGCTTTCAGATTACGAGAAAACACGATGGATTTAAAATAAAGACGGCACAGGAAATTTATTACTAATCATGATATTCGCATCATAAATTAGCACAATTGCCAATTGAGATGAACAATTACTTTTTCGATTCTCAGAGCTTAGAAATCGAGAAGAACTTTTCCGGCAATCCAAGCAGCCGAGAGATCTCAGGGTAAAGACTTTTCCTGATTTCCGCGTAGGGTTCACCGTTCCAGTTTCTCTCCGCCAACTGTTCCCCGAGCCTTACGGCAGCCTTCATGACGCCGTCCGCGCCTTCGTGCGCCGATTCGACGATCCCCATCCTTACCGCCGATTCGCCTTTCACTTTCATTCCCGTCAGTAACAAATCGCGGCGGACAGAGCTCGAGCCGATCTTCGATTTAAACAGCGCCGAGAAATAATCGGGCAGAGTTAGCCCTAGATCTACTTCACTCATGTACAGAACGCCTCGATCGCTCCGCATGATCATATAATCATGGCTGAGAGCTAATAAGAAGCCGGCCGCGGCGGCGTGACCGGCGATGGCGGCGATTGTGGGCATAGGGAGGGAAAGGAGTTCGGCGACAACAGGCTTGAAGATCTGGACCATGTAGTGGAGGCGTTCGGCGGCGGCAGAAACAGAGCCGGCGGCTTGAGCCCAGGAGAGATCGAAACCGTTAGAGAAGAATTTTCCATGGGAAGTAGTGATGAGAACGGAGCCTGGGGAGGCTTCGGACTTGACTTTGGAAAGAGCTTTGAGTATGGAGGCGATGAAGGAGGGGCTGAGGCGGTGCTCGTCATCGCCGGTGATGGTTAGGATGAAGAGATTGCCCCGCTTCTCGACCGTGCACATCTTTGGAAGGTTGTTCTTCTAATCCTACCTCGGAATTCAACCAAATATCACACTATTTATCTTCAAATAAAAAATTAGCGTTCGGCCTCATAGACTATTCAATCTTATCAAGATTTTCTTCTAATTCAAAAATTTCCTTGAATTCATTATCACTACTGTACTACATAAATAGCATACCAAATATAATTTTCAATATGCTTATCCATCTAAACTCCTACCATACCAAATTAATTAATTAAACTCTTTAATTTTTAAGTTGTTGAATAATATAAATAATGGGTTTATAATCCAACTATAAACTTTGTTCATCTCGAATTTTTGCAAGTGTCTCGAAATAAGCATTTCAGGAAACTACTAATTTATATATCCTAGACAGAGGAAGAAGTAAATTTCATTTAATAAGAGTATGTTCTCAACTCCTTAGTTGATAAGTTTCCAAAATGTTAAGCGTGTTGAATCATCAACTATTAAGATCATTCTCACCTAGTAAATTAAAAGGACGATCTTTCACCGGCAGAAGTACATGACTCAGTTAATATTAAGTCACATATGATCATCATGTAAAATAGACTAAATATTTTATAAGATGGAATAGAATACTGTTACTAACGTGTCTCCAAACAAACAATTTAGGAAAGTTATTAATTTATTTTGGGACGGGATCCACCAAAACGACGCATCGAATGCAACTACACTTCCCTTTACCTTGTCTGTTTACATCTTTGAACTCGGTTCATTTAGCAGCGAACACATTTCAGGATACAAACTCTTTCTAATCTCTGCGTATACTTCTCCATCCCACTTCCTCTTCGCCAACGTTTCCGCCATCGCCACCGCCCCGTCCATCAGCGTCTCCTCGCCGTTGTATGCAGCGTCTGCAATTCCCAACTTTGTCGCTGTTTCACCGTTGATCTTCATCCCCGCCAGCAGCACGTCCCGCCGGACCGAAGCTGAACTGATCTTTGACCTCATCAACGCCGCAACGTAATCCGGGAAATGTAACCCCATGTCAATCTTGTCAAGCATATGAACAAATTATAATGTCAATGTTTCGTAGTCACTCGTCTGAGTTTTACACTATCGTTCATGGCACTATAAATAAATGGTGATTTGATTACAAGCTCACTGTTAAATTACTTTCAAATTTGTGGATGCATGCAGTATCAAATCCTCAAAAAAGTGAAAATATTGAAGTGTTTAGTTGTTATTTTGAGAATATTAAGGATTCTACATGGTATATGTTATCTGATTGTGTTGAGTTAGATAGATTTTTTTAAACCAACACTACTTAGGTTAGTTGGATTGGTAATCCAACCTAACTCAAAAATTTTCACCACTCAATGCAACCCAACCTTTTATTTTTGGGTTGGGTTTAGGTCGGAGTGTTAAGCGGAGAACTCCGACGACAAACACAAAGTGGAGAAGTCCGACAGAAGTGAAACAAAGTGTCGAGTGGAGAGAAAGTCGACAATGACGTTCGATGAGAAACACATAGACAAAGTTGAGCATAGAAAGGGGAACTGAGAAGAGAGTCCAACAAAGAAATAGAGGCAAGCGATATCGACACTCGATGACACACAGAGATCAGACGAGAGTGAGAAGTTGAACAACAACACACACAAAGAGCCGAGAGGAGTCAAATGACAAACAACGAAAACTAACATTGTGATGTGAGTGTGTGAGACTACGAGTGCGAGAGCAGAGACTTCATTTCACTTACCCAGTAACCATTGAGGACGAGGACGAGGACAAAGACGAACACTGCATGAGACTGTGCGACAAAGTTTCGAACTCATGGTTAAAGAGCAGAGAGACCCAGAGAAATAGAGAGTTAGAGAAACAGTGTGCAGAGTGTAGCCACGCCAAGGTAGGGGTAGACGCAGACAATGACTCATGGACTTAGGCTGCGTTGGAGTGGGTCTATTTTTTTTTCTAAAGTTTTCGAGTTGGGTCAAGATGACCAAATAATTTGAATTTCGAACTGAACGTTCGGTTCGAGTTTCAAATAACGAACCAACTCAAACTCAAAATCCTTTTAAATCCAATCCAACACTTAAATTAAGGGTTGGATTCAAGTTGGAGGTACACCCTTAAGTTCAACCAACTTCCATTTTGCATGAACTATTTAGACCGTATGGATTTTGAATTAAAAGTTTTAATATTCATAATTATATTTAAAAATAGATAATTTTTTTAAAGTAAACAATTAATTTTTGTTAAATTAAGAAAATAATGTATAATATAATAGATTATAAATGATATGATATTGTAAAACAATAATTTAATATTCAATTAATTTTTGTTAAAGTAACAATAGAATATCGCGAAACATTAATTATACACATTTTTAATAAAAAGTGTGCCCAAGTTAATTAATAATAATTTATTTTCCACCTAATATTTGGTATACAATTATAACTAATTTTATGGGCTGTAAATATATTATTAAGCTCATTAATAAAATTTATAAATATACTATCAAAACACGTCTATGAAATCATGAAATACAATTTTATTTTTTATTTATTAAATCCCTTAATTTCAAATTTTTATTTTTAAATTGTCTACCAAATGTCCAACCTTTTTGCTAAAATTATAAATATTTTAACTAATCAAATTATAAACATTTTTATTTTGATTATTTAATGGATTTTTTCAAGTTCATTACCAAAAAGTTGGAGGTAGGGTTATTTCAAACTTTTCAAACTTTTATTTCTTATTTAATATTCATAAGAATATTTTAAAATTTTAGATCACAAATGCATAAATGAAAATTTAGAAAAACTATTAAACCTATACAAAATTTACAAATAAATTAGTCACTAAATCGCTGGTTTCAATAATAATTTAATATAATATTAATGGTAATGTCTGTTTTTTTTTAATATCAAACTAACACGATATTAGTGAACTTAATATGATATTAATGCCAATGTCCAACATGATAGCACTAGTTTAACATGATGTTAAATATCATATTAATAGTATTAAACATGATACTACTCTTTTTTAAACTCTTTTTTAACCTGTGATGGTGGATGTTTAATAAGTCAATAAAAATTTAATTCATGACTTAAAAAAAATAAAAATTTGATAAACTAAATTTATAATTTTAAAAAATGAGGAACCACCAAAATTTATAATTATTTTTTAATTGTCTTTAAATTTTGAAAATTTTCAATTATGTATTCGAAATTTAAATTTTGTGTAAAAAAATTTTGAAATCGAAAATTATTTTATAAAATATATTGTCAATTAAAATAAATAATGGAAATCAACTAATAGTTAGATGTGTCAAAATTATAAGGTGTATGTATATTACTTACGACTATTTAATTTGAAAATATAATTTCGAGATTGTTAAAATAATCAATCAACTAATATACTTTCAAACAAAAATTTTGGATATGAAACTTTTCAAATTTTAAAAGAATGTGTGATGACTATTTTATATAATTAAACATAAAATTTTAAAATAAGAAAGAAAAAAAAAAAAGAAGCAAATAACCACTGACCTCGCTCATGTAGAGGAAACCTTTGTCGCGCCTCATCAGCAGGTAATCGTGGTAGAGAGCGAGAATGAAACCGGCAGCGGAGGCATGGCCGGAGACAGCGGCGATGGTGGGCATGGGGAGAGAGAGAAGAGCGGCGGCGACTTGCTTGAAGATGTGGACGAGGTGGAGTATGCGGTCTGTAGCGGCGGATTTGGAGGCGGCGGTTAGGGCCCAAGGAAGGTCGAAGCCGTTGGAGAAGAAGCGGCCATGGGAAGTGGTGAGGAGGACTGAACCGCGAGTGGCTTGGGACTTGACTTGGGCGAGAAGAGAGAGGAAGGAGGAAATGAAGGTGGGGCCGATCCAGTGCTCGTTGTCGCCGGTGAGGGTCAGTATGAAGACACCGCCACGCTTCTCTAGAGTGCACATGTCGTTTGATGCAAATGGTCTATTCTAACTTTTTTTTGTTGTGTAAATAAATAACACCAAGAGAAAAGTTTGGCCAACCCCTTCTACTATCAAATTTTTAATTTTGTCTAAACACGTAGAGACTTATACACTTGACTTAGTTATATCAATAGAACTCACAACCAAAAAAGTTATCAAATGCCTTCAGCGAAATCAAAACACAAAAAATGCACAATTGGTTAAAAGATTCACTATGAAAGTATTTTCTTTTATAAATCTTCGATTTTCCATATCAAATTTGAGTTATAAAGAAAATGAGTCAAAGTTTATTAAAAGTCAAAAGTCAAAATTTGTAATGGACTTGACCACGTGGAGAGGACACCGTGGAGGAACGGATGCAACAAGTCCACGCTGCCTTCACTGACGAGGAAGTTTGGACGGTGAGGATTGAAGAGGTCAAGATGCTTTCTAGACGAACATAACTTATTATTTATTTATAAATGTGGAAATTAGTGGTAAATATTATATTATTGCATCAGAAGATTAGAAGTCCAATGAGCATGGCCCTCATTTTGTGTAAAGTCAGCAGCAAAAAAGTCTTCTCTTGAATAAGGCATACAAAATGTAATATTCCATTAGAGAAAGTCTATTTTTCGAGACAGCGATTGGCCAACCATTCCCAATTAAAGCGCTAAATGTAGACCATACACGTGTACATGATCGGTCACGTAAGTAAGTAGTCCAGCATCACCGAATCCTACATCTCCACGTGGAATATAGAGATTTCAGGTGTCCGGTAAACCAAACTCTTTTTTTAGGATTTTCAGAAACAGTCAATGACATGGCCAACTCAGCCTTTGAATTTTGACCAATCTCCGTACCTGAATCTGAGAAATCACACACTCCTCTCTCTAAGCTTCTTCGACAATTGTGTTTACTAACCCACTCCGATCTTCAGACAAAAAAAAAAAAAAGGTGGTTCGGAGAGAAGAAACGCCGCCGGGTCGCGACCCGACACGGCTGCAGAGCCAGGCTCCGGCGTCCATTGTGATAAACCGGGCGTCGAATTGGAATGTGGCTATACCGTTGTTGACCCCTCTTGTATCAGCTTCGCCTTGTGGTAATTCAAGCCAAGATGTGTTGTTGATGGCTGAGAATAAGGCGAGGGAGGAGACCAAAGGGCTAACCGTTACCAAGTGGCAGCACCCGGCGTCTCCGTTGTATTATGGGCCACACCCAATGGGCACCCCCTTTGTGCCGGTCTGAATATATACATATACATACATAATCCATGAAACAATCTGTATGTATAAAGCTTCTCTGGATTGAATTTTCCATTTTGTAATTGTATACGAAGATCTTATTTATTTATTTTTTTTAATCTTTATTTAAGTCCATTCCATGATGAACAAATTAATAAATTGTTTGAAAATTGGGGGTGGGTGATTCCAACATAATTCATATAATAAAGAAACACACAAACTTTTCAAATCTTATCCTCATTTTTTTTTAATTTAATAATTCATATCAATTGTCAACTTACTGTCACTTCTCCTTTTTCGAAAGAAATGATTTTTTTCTTCCTCTAAAAACAAAGATTCCATCCCCGGAACTTACTTTGAACATTTTTGTTATAGGTAAATTGAATTATGTAATATTTGGATTAATGAAGGTATTTGTTTATGAATTAGAGTAAGAAAAAGAAAAAGGATATTGGAGTGAAAGTGGGTAAGAAATGGGCCAATTAAAGAGGAGGATAATGGGGGGAGGGAAGGCCCATTTATCTTGTTTCGAGAAGAACAGAAACAAAAACAGAAGTGGTTGTCTTAGGTCACCCCTTCCCACGCGCACGCCACCCACCAAACCCTAATTTCCAAGAACCCCTAAAAGCAGTGCTGATCATCACACCATTTCTTTTATAATAAACAAAGACTACGTTTTCCACTTATATAAATAAATAAATAAATAATAGATGAATCAAATAATTTAATTTGTTTGGTTGTTATAGGCCCAAAATTTGCACAATATTATAATTCTGGTATCCACTCCAATTCAATTAGTGGTTCCCATCTCTGGGTTTATTCTTCTTTCTTTGCTACTCCTCCATTCCATTTTTTTCTCCTCTCTCAGAATTAATCGAGCAATTTTTTTTTTTTTTTTTGTTTTTAATTTAGACTGAGGGATCGATTAATTGAAGTCTGGCGAATCCTTGGTGGACAACCCAGGTGGGGCTGTCGGGAGTGGATCATCATCACCCCACAGCAATCAACTCGCCCATTTTCAAACAAACCGATGAAAACAGCGGCGGTGGAAGCGGCAGCCGAGATGACGACGACGACAACAACAACCGTGACGAGCCTACAGAAGGGGCCGTCGAGGCTGGAACTCGAAGGCCAAGAGGCCGACCACCTGGATCTAAGAACAAACCCAAACCTCCTATCTTCATCACTCGTGACAGTCCCAACGCCCTTAGAAGCTACGTTCTAGAGGTCGCTGCGGGATCTGACGTGGCCGATTCCATCGCCCAATTCGCCCGTAAGCGCCAGCGTGGCGTCTGTGTTCTCAGTGCAACCGGTTTGGTTGCTAACGTCACTTTGCGTCAGCCCGCTGCCCCTGGCTCCGTAATGCCACTCCAAGGAAGGTTCGAGATTCTCTCTTTAACCGGCGCGTTTTTACCAGGACCGGCCCCACCCGGGTCCACTGGCCTGACCGTTTACTTGTCCGGCGGTCAAGGGCAGGTTGTCGGCGGTAGCGTCGTTGGGTCGCTTGTAGCTGCTGGACCCATTATGGTAATTGCTGCTACTTTTGCTAATGCGACATATGAAAGGTTGCCTCTTGAAGATCCCGACGATCATGAAGTTGGCAGTGGCTCCGCTTCACACGGCGGTGGTAGAAGCCCACCGCCGGAAATTAGAGGCAGTGGAGGAGGGCAGATGGGGAGTGGGATGCCGGAACCGACTTTGCCGCTCTATAATTTACTTCCGGATATGATGCCCAACGGAGTTCAGCTTGGGCACGACGGGTACGCTTATGTTCGGCCACCATATTGAAATTTCAAATCACTTAGCCTAACTAGACAAAGAACATGATATGATGATGATGATCTATTCAACAATTAGGGTTGTTGATGAAAATTAAAAAAAAAAAAAAAAAAAGAGAGAGAGAGAGAGAATTAAAGGAGGAATGTTTTTTTTTTTTTTTTTTTTTTTTTTTTTTTTTTTTTTTTTTTTTT
>NW_019272021.1:4931488-4949927 GCF_002738345.1 Cucurbita maxima | reverse complement strand
GGAATTTTTTTTTTTTTTTTTTTTTTTTTTCTGTGATGGGGATTGATAAATAAACAAGATAATTGGGTTGTCTTTTCAGTTGTGGTGTATTTTTTCTTCGCTATTTTTATGTTATGGGGTATCAGTTATGGCTAATACATAGTTTGATTTGAGATTTGTAAAGCATTACAAGTTTTATTTAATTCTAGCTATTAATTTCTTCATGCATATTATATTAATATGTTTGAATTTTGCTCAATTTTTATTTTGGAATTTGTAAAAAGATCTTACATTATAATTAGTTTTCATTTGCATTCTTAGCCATGTTCATAAAACTATACTTTGGATGTAATGAATTTGAGTATTGATTGAGGGTGTAGTAGTAAATGAGGTGAATAGAGACCAAGTCTAAATGAGATTGATACTCAAAATATGATAATTAAAAAAAACTTAATTGATAGGAAGGTTTGAATTCTCACCCAAACATATATTTGAATGTTTAAATTGGAAACGAAGCACTAATTAGATGCTTATTGATAGCAATAAACGACCCAAATACAAGCGGACAAATGAGAAATGACAAAATGAAGCAGATAATTAGAAGGAAATTAAAGGGGCATTGTATCACCAAACTACTTTTGTTCTATTTTTCTTCACATTCAATGAATTAACCAAAGATCATACAGAAATTAAGATGAAAGAAACAAGATTATATAGAAACACAAGCTGAAAGATGATAGATTAGGGGTATCATCGGTCAACCAATAGGAAGCTGGTGAGTTTGATTAGGGTATGGTGTTAAAATGTGATTACAATATTATATTAGCAAATAGGGTTTAGCATATATTATCCTCATGGATGACCTCACTATCTCACCAAACCATTTGATTAAGGTTGATTGTTGTACCAAAAGATATATATAGATATGGATATGGTTTTCCCTAGCCACTTGTTTGGGCATTGACTGTGTTGAAGAGATGCATTAATGTGTGGGGAAGAAGGGATTTGAAACATCCAAAAAGCAATCCCAATTATGGTGAAAAGGAGATTGGATAGAGATGCAGAAACAGACATAAAAACTTGATTTCATTTAAACTTTAAATTCTACACTAAATTTCATTTCATAAACACTTGCCCCCCACCCCTTTTTGCAACCCTAATCTAAAATTATTGTAATATTGAAAGCCGAATGTAACCCATTAAACCAAAACAAAACTAATGAAACACACACCGCCCAATTGGTATGGTTAGTGGGACACCTTGGCTTCGCCTTTTCCTTTCAAATCCATCAACCTTACTCATTACTACCTTCTCTCCCTCTTTATTTTATTTTATTGGGTTAGTTGACAAATACATATGATTCTAGAGGCATAGAAAATTAGAATTTTTAGTTAATGGAAGAATATTATCGCATTATCGTCTCTCGAGTAAGATGAATATGTACTATTATGAATAATGCAGTGAATAGAAAAAGATAATAACCATAAAACGAATCAAAGTAGATTGCTTCAATTTGAATCGTGTTCTCTATTATTTAAGAATATAATATTGGAATTGAAACCACTAGTAATATGAATTCTGGAAGTGTCGTAAAAAATATTGAAGGTATGAGTAAACAAGTTAGGAGGTTGGTTGTTGTATTGATTATGAAGCATGTTAAGGGAGTTGAGGAAGAAATTAGGATGAAAATAATAGAGAAATGGGAGGGAATAGAATGGAAGGGATATTGATGTGACAAAATGATGCTTTTAAAAATAGCATAGCTTTTTTTCCCATTAAAGTTACAAAAGAAAAGTAATATTTCCTATTTTGCAAAAATCCAATGCCCAATCCTTGTGAGGCCCACTCCCTGTTTCCCCTTTCCACAAACGACAAAACATATTCTCACCTCCCACGTGTGCCCCTGACCCTGCCCCCACTATGTTTTTTTTTTAATTTTTCTCCCACGTGCGAGAGTTGTTGCTGCTTCTGTCTGTGTCTCTGAACGTCTGTCCTTCACCTCTCTCAACTCAGCCTTCTTTCCAAACCAAATTCCCTTTCCCTTCTACCCCTAAACCCCAAACACCTAAAAACAAAAAGCAAAAAAGCAATGCACCAGCCGAGAATCGAACTTGGGTCTGTATCACGGCAGGGCACTCTTCCACCACTAGACCACTGTGGCTGCTTCTTTACATGCATCATCCATTTTAAAAACTCATTATTTATTTATTTATTTTAAAAAAAATAATAAGAACGTTTTTCCTTCCCATTGTTTTGATTGATTTCGTTGACGCAACATAAAGAATTATCATTAATTACTTAAATATTTAAAAATGTAAATTGCATATATAGAGTTAATGATTCTGAACCCTTTATTCACAGATGTACGTACTTTAGTTTATGGGCCTATGTCGAAAAGCCCACTTAGATAAAGGATGGATTGGAGTGTGGTAGATCCAGCCCATATGGTTACTTCTGAAAGGGCTTGAAGCCCAATAGGCCTGCCTAGCTTCTTACCCAAACAATCTCAATAGAATCCAGGACATAAAAAACATGAGAGCAAAGTAGAAGGCCATAGGAGATTCAGAAGAAAATTCTGTTCCATTTCTTTTCAACCTAACCAAAACAGAGTGGCCCCAACAACAACTATTCTATACCATTTTCACTCTCTCCCTCTCTATCAACATAATAATAATAATAATAATAATAAAACATTCATCTTCCTCCCTCCTTCCTCACACAACCTTGTTTGCTTGCACCAATGCCCGACGTATCTCATGGGCAATTCCTTCCAACTGAACTGGTTTTCGAATCACGCCGTTCATCCCGATCTGCACGCATCTCTCCCAGTCTTCACCTGCGCTTGCTGTTAATGCAATGATCACTGGCCTCTGATTCTGGCTTCTAAACTTTCTGATCCTCGTTGCAACTTCAAAACCATCTAATTCTGACATATGAAGATCCAACAGCACCACTTGGATTGATGAACCCCCCGGTGCCATCACTGTCAGACATTCATATCCAGAAGAAACAGCGATCACGTTGCACCCCAACTTCTCCAGCATTTTTCGTGTTACAGCCCTGTTCATATCGTCACCATCTGCTAAAATAACTTGCAATCCTCTGAAGACAGAGTTGGAGTGTGGATGCTCAAACGACTCGCCAGTCTCGGGCATGGCCACTGCTATGGAGGGCCGGAGTTGAAAACGAAGAACCAGTGCCATGCTTCGTGTGAACCCTTGAGGATTAGGGATTACCCATATATTCCCTTGCATCAACTGCCAGTAATAAATCCCCATCAACAAAATTTACAATTTAGCAGAAGAAATCCAGAGCTTCAAAATGCAACATCTGTAGTTTCAATTGAAGTTCAAAAGAGAAGGACAAGGATTATACAGAGAACTCACCTTAACAAGCTTCTTGCAGATGGTAAAGCTCAAGCGTTCCTCAGCTCCGTCACTGGCATATCTCCCATCACCGGATACCACATTCAGTATAGAGCCCTTCGATTGAGAATTATTCTTGTTTATCCCAACCTCAAATCTGATAAACACATCCCCATCAGAAGAGCTTTGTCTCCAGTTACCCCATCTTTGGTCATTCCTTCCCTGACTTCCACTCTCCGCCACAACCCGAAACAGAGCGTATCCTCCTCCTTGGTTGATGTCATTTAACAGTAGGCTACCAACCATATGCAAAAGCACCTGAAAAACCCTTCTTTCATCGCCCATGACATGATCGGGCAAAGACCTCTGAACTTCAAAGGAAAAACCAAAGCCCTTATATGCACACAAGCACTTGGCAAGACAAGCTGCCTCCTTTATCATTGAATGTAGCCTAAAAGATCTCATATCCAACTCCAACGGAAATCTTGCACTATCCTTAATTGGGTCTTCCATAACATCATCTATCAATGTAGATACAACATTGCCAGTTCTCACCATTGCATCAAGTATAATTCTTTGGTCATCGTTCATACTCTCGTTCTGCAACATCGAAAGCAAACCCATGATGGAATGCATAGGTCTCCTCATCCCATCACTCATTACCTTCTGGAACGAGTTTCTAGCTTGGCTTGCCATCAATGCATTCTCCTTGGCCTGCTGCAGTGCTCGATTCTGCTCGGCCAGTTTCTCTCTCATAAGCTGGGACTCCTCCAGAAGCGCGGCATGGGAGAGAGCTACAGCCACCTGGTCAGCAACCACCTTTATTATCTCAAGTTCCTGTTTACTCCAAGACCTAGGTTGACCACCAGGGAGAACTAAAACCAAAATTGCATAGTAAGTCGGAACTATCTCAGGAGTTCCTCCCTTAAAGTTGGAAACACGTAGCATCGGCATCCTAATCGCTGCTGCCGGTCCCCGTTCATCAGACTCACCACAGTTAGCAACAACAAGTGCTGAATTAGGCCCAAGAATGTTAACGCCATCGCTGCCCTTGATTTTAATAACATCAGAATCACTTATTGGTATAGAGACATTGTATCCATTTGAGAAGCTCCTATCTTTCAGCTCATGAGTCAAATTCATCACTGTCTTGTTCTCATTGGGCATCCAAACTGCACAGTAGTGCAAACCCAAAGTTTCAGACAACTCAAACATGGTCGTGTAAAGTATCGTATGTCGATCGAGCGATTTGCGGATCTCTTGGGTAAGCATCCGAACGTGTAAGCCTGCTTCTTTCTGCTTCAGTATCATTCCAACTTCTCTTCCTAGATCCCTTGTCTTCTTCTTCAACATAAACTCTCTCACCTTCACCTTGAGAAGCAAAGGAATGAGTGTGATGAGGGTTATAGCAGTAGCACAAGAAACCAGAGCGGTGAGGATTTTGAAGACAGTGAGAGCTAGCATTAACTGGAAGGAGTGGGGGCCATAAGTCCAGCCATTGAGCAAATGGGTCAATCCACATAGAACAATGAAGGCAATGAACTGAAATAGAACCCATTTGAAGGGTACATTGGAGCAACTAACGAAATAGAGAAGCTCAATAGGAATGGAGAAGTAAGCCACAGCAATCAAGAAATCGCTCACACGCTGACACTCCAAAATGCTCTCGATGCTCCATAAACTACCCTCATCATCACAATTACATCGCGAAAATCCGTTGTCGGCAGCAGAAACAGATGCCAGTAATAACAAAATCAGAAACCCAGATGGCAATGCCTTGAACATTGCATCCAAAGCCCAAAATTCTTCAATCCATTTAAGCCCAAAAATCGAGACACTCAAACCCCAACGACTTACCGATAACGGGGTCGCACTTGGCCTCAACTATAACAACAACACACGCATCTCCAATTCCCATTTCCTGGAAACAAAATACAAAAACCAGAGAACCCACATCAGCCAAGTGGAAGATTTTCAGTCCTCATTCAACCCAAGTATCAGCGCCCTTCGACCTTAGAAACAAAACCCCCCCATCCCCACCCCGATTTAAACTTCCCCATCGAAGTTCCTCTAAGGTAAAGAGAAAATGAACAGCATTATCAAGAAATTAGAAACCACACCGACCAATCCTCCACCATCAGAGAAGTACAAACGATAAGGATGCAAAATAGAAAAAGAAGGTAAAAAAAAATATAAAATAAAAACCTGAAGAGGGAAAAGCAAGATGTCGCCAATACATCAGATTCCATTCACATCCAGGTTCAGATCTTAGCATTCCAGCCCATGCAGAGAGGTCAGACGGTACGCAATCCCATCTCCATCATCCAATAAACCAATCCATCCCAGCTTCCGTCCATTTAAACCCAACCCAGCAAACAGGAACCGAAATCAATGAATGAATCCCAGAATATAAGTGATTAAGCCAGGAGAGAGAGCACAAATTGTATGTTAAAGAAAAAACAGGATTACAAGAGAAAAGCAAGCGAAGGCATGAGTAAGAAGCGATTGAAGAAAGAAGTGAAAGAAAAGAAAAGAAAAAGGAAATCAGATCTTGTTTGAGAGATGAGGTGTAGAGCTTATATGTGATAGGTAGGTAGGTAGAAGGAGGAGTCGAAAAAAGAGGGGAAGAGAAGAAGCAAAGAAGGCAAAGCCCTACACTCTTCTGTGTGTGATTCGCAAAGTGGGGAGTGATGGGGTTTCTCTCTCCCTGCCCTTGAAAATTCAAACACAGAGTAAAAAGGGTTTTGAAGAGAGAGAGAGAGAGAGAGAGGTGAAGAAGATGCAGAGAAGGAGAGGAAAACGCAGAGTGTTTGCGGCGTTGTTTCGGAAACGAGGAGGAGAAGGAAAAGGAAAGGAAGGAATTGAAGAAGGACAAGGAGAGAGGGGTGTGGGGCCCTGTGGGTGTTACATGAAGAGAACTTAGACGCCCTTCTGCTTCCTTATAAATCTCCCACACTATTTTTGTTTTTTATATTTCTCCTTTCTCTCTCCTAAACGCAACCTGGCCTTTTCTTTTTCTTTTTCTTTTAAATAATTATTATTTTATATTTGCCACGTATGCTCCCCCCTTCTTCCCCCAGGCTCCTTCCTTGGCCCAATGCCTTTCCTCCCTTCATCTTTGGTTTCCATTGGCCCAACCTTTTCTTCCTTAATTCCCTTCTCTCTCACCCCTATTCCTTTTATTATGTATATATATATTTTGTTATCTAAGAATATGTTTCATAACCAACCCATGTACAAATTAACTGGGCCTATTTATTGTTGGATGATGAAAGTCCCACATCGGTTAATGGTGTTGGATGATGAAAGCCACCACATCGGCTAATTTAGGGAATGGTCATGGGTTTATAATCTAACAATACACTCTCCATTGGTATGAGGCCTTTTGGGAAGCCCAAAGCAAACCCATGAGAGCTTATACTCAAAGTGGACAATATCATACCATTGTGGAGAGTCGTGTTCGTCTAGCATGGTATCAGAGCCATGCCCTAAACTTAGCCGTGTCAATAGATTGGCAAATCCTTAAATGTCGAACAAAGGACTTCAAAAGGAGTCAAGCCTCCTCGAAGGTACGAAGGCAGTCAAAAATGACTGTGTTGATGGCTGTGGGATTTAAAATGGATGGCTGTGTTGATGGAGGAACAAGAAACATCAAATTCCTGCTCCACCATTTTCACAACTTATGTATATATATATATATATAAAGACATAACATAATCATTGTTTATCAGATTACCCATTGCCGTCCAATTACTTGTTTGACCATATTTCTTGAGTGTGGAATTTAGATGTCTCCATATTGCGCATTTATCACAATTTTTAGATATTTTGGATAATAGATTATTGTGTGATACATTTATTGTAAATAAAAGAAAAGAACAAAATTTACAATTTCATAAGATTAGGAAATACATGTATTTGTGGTCTGGGCTTTACAAAAACGGTTGCGTTTTTAACATTATCTTTACTTAAAATGAGAAAAAGAAAAAGAAAAAGAAAAAGAAAAAGAATTTTCAATAATGGGTTAGTCAAAGTTCCAAAATTCTCAACCATGCACCTTTCCAAATTCTCTTCACCTTTTGGTGCATTCAATGAACGGTTCANATTTCCAGGACTTGATCCTTCAATGGAATGAAATGCGGAAGAATCAGAGTTCCCCTGCATATGTTCCCTCGGTGCACAAGAACCCGTCAACAAAAACCGTTCAATCACCATATCGACTATTTTATTAGCATCAGAAGGTAAAACAGGTAAGAAATGTTTCGACAACACCATCAAAAATGACCTAGAAATACTCGAATCCCCGGAACTCGAACTGATAGCAGACGCAACAACCTCACCAGTATACACAGCGACCTCAGCAGAAAAATCCGGCGTTATTTCGGCTGCTCTAGACACATACCTCAAAAACTCGGTGTAAAACAAAGTGATGGAATCATTTCCGTAAGTCTGCGGCCAGAAGGACGGATGAAAAGACGAAGATATAGACCGAATAAACTCTAGAACGACGGCCTTGGGACGGATCTCGAAACAATCCGCACATTTGGAGAGAAATCGAGCGATGGCAAGTATGGCATTGAGCTGGGAGCGAGAAACCCGAGGAGATTCGGCGAGAAGGGCGTCCGGCGGAGGGCAACGACTGCAAATCCATGAAAGCTTCTCGTAGAAAGCAGTGGGGTTTTCAGCAATCAAATCGCAGAGCTCGAACAATGCTTCCATGGGGGAAGAAATCACGAATCAAATGGAAGTGGTCGGTAGCATCATATTATTGGTTAAGAAACGGGGTTGAATCTTGTTCTTGATTGGATTGTGTTCGTTGAGAGTTACGTTGCGGAGAAGAGAGTGAGTTTCGCGCCCTTGTGGTTCCACTCTTTCGCACGTTATTTTCTAATTTCTGTCAACCGTTACCGAGTCAGCGGGACCGTTAGGCCTCATGTTTTTGTGAAAATTCCTATTGTTTTTTTTTTTTTTTTTTTTTTTTTTTTTTTTTTTCAAATATATAAATTTTTTACCTTAAATTATATAAAAATTTCTAAAATGTCACTGTTTTTCTTTTTACTTCTATTATTAATTCAAAAACGGAGAGGGAGAGACATTGAATCAACCATCACAACTCATTAAATGCCAATTTATTCCCGCATTGATAATGATATATCCTTTCACACGTGTCACTATTTTATTATTTCTATTTTCCGCTTTTTCTTTTATTTAATGTTATGTTTAAATCAAACCCACATAAGTCCGTGGCCACAATTTTTTCCCCAAAACGCGTGTTGCCACTTTCTCTGCACAAAAAAATTAAATTAGTTAAATTATCCAAAAAAAAGAATTAAAATTTTTTTTCCTTCTTAATTTTCATATTAATTGAGCATCCTAACATGAGCCAAGTAATGGAGTTTGTGCAACCTTCATCATTAGTATCTATAAGTTTATGTTTGATACGCTCTAATCTAATCGAGTGAATTATGCTAAAATCGACCAAATTTGATAGGGAGGAGCGGGGAATAAAGAAGAAGAAAAAAAAAAAAGGTAGTGGGGGAGTCTGCAAAAATGCACATGCAAATGCAACATCCCAACATCCCATGTGTAGGAAGTAAGAGGGTCCATTAGTGAGGGTTTGGGGTGAGAGGGGAAGGTTTGAAGGGTCTTATAGTGAGCAATGATCTTCATCATGCCACTATCCCCGCACACATTCCATCCTGCATTAGGGTTTAGGGTTTCTTTCATGCTCTTTCCTTATCATTTCAAAACTCTCCATTCTACATTACAATTCTGTCTGTTTCACATCCATGAAACTGACACCAATGGTGTTCTTACGTTTTATTTGCTTCCCTTTTTCAGTTTCATCTCTTCGTCTCTTCCCCAAATTGGATCAAATCTTCTACCAATTGGGCCTTTAGAAATTAACTTTTCTGTTATAAAATTTGGGCATTAAGTATTATTACGTCATAAAAGGAAAAGTGTTAAAAAAAAAAGAGAAAAAAAACAAGGGATCCACTATTCTTTGGGCCCCTAATTTGGTGGTATGTCAAACGTTGTGAGTCCGAGGTTGGAGACGGGCCGACTAATGTGCAACGGCAGAGGATGTTTGAGTCTTCGGGCTGAGGGCACTGTCGGACGCTTTCTTTTACAATGTCCTCTTCGTCGTCCTTGGATGTCCCAAATTCGATAATATATATATATATTTTTTTTTACTGAAATAAATTCTCATACACATTCAATTTTGTAAATGGTGGACCGATTTTGAGCATTTATGGGAAATTGACACTTCCCATTTCCGAAACCAGTAAATGCTGGGCCGATTTTGGGCCATCACGAGAACTAAAACCCCTTCATTGGTCCCGCTCCTCGCCCACATTCTTTCGAGTCTCCAACCTATCATCATCATCATCATCCCTTCCTTCCGGTCATTTTTAGACTACATGTCACACATTTTATTGATACAAGTGGGCACCAATAATAAGTTCATATATCTACTCAGCATTGATGTGTTTTGACATTTATTTAGTTCATAACTCTGATTATTTCTCATTCATTTGGTTCACTCTTTTCATTCATCTCCCATTTTGATATATAACATTAATGCTTTTATGCTTATCTAAATGATTGTTTAGGATAGTTGAGAGACATGGAGTTTGGTTGAGTTTGAGTGTCTATATTTGTTGAGTGAAGTCTAAGAGAAACTTTGTCGAGGGACTTTGTAGTAGTGTGGGAGTGATATACACTTTGCAAACATTTTAATTATTGAGATGGGTTGCTACTTGTAAATATAAAGAAATTTCTTTAATTTATGTTTGTGGGTGTATAAGTGTGATCGATCTTGCTTCCGCTTCTGTTACAATATTAACTAGGCTACAAACAAATCACAATAAATTTTAAGGTCCAAAAGAAATGACTTTTTTCATAGCGAAACCTTAGAACTCAACTTCTAAATGCAAAAGTAACTTAAATGATTTAAAACATAATTCATATAATTTGATATTTTTTGGAGCGGGAAATCTTGGTTAGGTTTTAATTTAACAATACTGAAGATTATGTTTTTAATAGCTAGCTCTGAGAAAAGATGACAAAATTAGACAGAGCCGAGCTGGTAATACAAAACATTTCAAGAAGACAAATTCAAAACCATGTTCCCCTTATCATCACCATCGCTGTACAATAAAACTTGAAAAATAACGCACCCATCTGGATCTCCTCTTCTTCTTCTTCGTCGTCATCAGATTGGATCAGCGATATTCATGCCCGAGTCGAAGCTCCAAATCGACTTCTTCATTTTCCCAGACACCCCTTGTTTGATCAATTTGGAGGCTGAGATTGGCTCCGGGAAGCTCTTGATTGACGACGCCGGGCGATCTGATCTGGGGGTGAATAGGGAAGTTGGTGGCGGCGGTGTCGAAGTACATCCGGTAAGACGACGACGGCTGCGGCGGCGGGGGGTAATAGGGGATGTTGGGTTGGGTGGAAAGGGGAGGGAATAATTGGTCGTTGGAATGAGGAGAAGAAGAAGAGGAATGAGTGAAATTGCGGTGTTTGGGTTTGGCACGGTCCTTGCGGTGGATGTTCATGTGGCCACCGAGGGCTTGAGCGTTGGTGAAGCCACGCTTACAAAATGTGCACTCGTAGGGGCGTTTAGTGGGGTCATTATCGGTGTGGTGTTTGGGATGATGATGGCGGTGATGTTGTTGTGGCGGCGGGGGGTCATATTCGTCGCTGGAACTGTCGGAGCTCCCCTGTTTTCCAAAATCCATGCAAAATTATATGGAGAAGAAAGAAGGGAATGGGTAAAAGGGGGAGTAGAAGGCGGAGTCTTTATACAGAGAGCAGAAAGTGGAAGGACGTACAGAGACAAACACAAAACATCTGCGTTTTCCATTGTGGCATTTATGGATGTTTGTGAAAGAGGGTTATATGGGATGAAGTTTGCGGAAGAAGGGTTGGGTTTGTTTGTTTTTTAAATAGTTTGGGAGCCGGCTGTGGAAGAAAGAGAAGGGGAGAGTAAATTGGGGAAGACATCATTAAAAATGGGAGTGAGTGCGAGATGAGTGGGAAATAAATGAGGGATAGGGAAAAATGTGAAGGCCGGGAGGAGAAGAGGGGAACGTGGGCCAATCTGTGGGCGATGCATCCTGGGGGTTTGAGCTCTGCTCGCATTCAGGGTCACGAGAGATGCCCTTTCTAAACAGCAATCAATCTTCTTCTCCCCTTCATCTTTTCCATGTGATTATAATATACTCCCCCATTAACCCCCCATACCATACCATACCATGCCATACCATACCATACCATACCCCTTCTCCCTCTCCTAAACTCTTCTGTGCTTCTTCTGCCAATCATTATATATAGACAACTTTCACTACCCAGCTTCTTTAGGTAGGTGGTGGTCTATCTCTAATCTGCTAAGGAATTCACCTTCACAATTCATACATCTATTATCAGTAATATGGACAGTTATCTCTCGAGCACAGGTTTAGGTTCGGCCTTAATGGAAAAATAAAACGGACATTAGATTTTAAAATTTTAAATAATGAAGAACTTATTAAATACGAAAATAATAAATTAAAAAAAAAAAAACAATTTATGAGATGAGGAAATTTGGAAAAGGGATTGGAGGGAGGATGGGCCCACAGAGAGGAGCAGTTTAAAAGAGAATGAGTTGATTGTAACTTACCTATTATTTTAATTATGGAAAATCTCCACCTTACCATATGTCTTCTTGCGTCGCACTTTATCATTTTTATTATTTCTTTTTTATTTTCCAATATATTTTAAAACTTTTTAAAATATATTTTTCCTCCCATGTTAGACGGCCGTTTGAACTGCCAAATATATTTACAAATTTATTTTATTTGAGCTATATATATATATGTGCGTGTGTGGAATAAACTTACTAGTAAATGAGTATATATATATAATTTCTCAAATTATAAATAATAAATAAATTTGTAATTGAGAGGGGGTGGGCTTGTTTGAAAGAAGATATGGCCCATTGGACTATAAAATTTATGGCCCAAACTAGACAATTCATTGGGCCTGATTGAAATGCATTTTATACTCACCGATGAACCGGTGGGTACAACAGTTTCGCGCTCATGGCCGCCCTACTAGAAAAGCCCATAAATATATATTTTTAGAAGTAGGGTAGTTTTGAAACATTTATGAAGCATAAAAACCCGGGTTATCTTTGAAACGAATACAGACATAGTTCTATTTAGGGAACTGGAGTTTGAAATGTATTTGTTGCCAGGCATAAAATTGAGTGAGTGTGTGAATGTGAAAGACATTTGGAAAGAGGGGGGGGCTAAAAGGCATGGATGGTGATATATGTATTCCTTTATGCCATCTCCTCCTAATACCCACTTTCACCAAAAATACACATTTTGGAGACTCCCACACCCACTCCCACACCTTTCCATCCCTTTTGTCCCCATGCCTCTCCTCATCATCGTTTCACCCATGTCTATTAACTATTATTAGGGTTTTTATTTTTGGTAAATATTGAAAGGGTTTGAATTATATTTATGGGAGAGGAATTGATGATGGTGATGATGATGATGATGATGTAAACGAAGAGGAATAATTTGTGGAAGCAGAGTGAAAGAGATGGCAGAAGGTGGTTTCTATTCCCAGTTCTGATGCATTTACTTCATTCACTTTATAAATGGGAGACGAAGATCAAAGCCCAATACATAATCCAACACCTTCATTTATTGCCCTTTTGCTATTTCTACTGATTAGTTTTATTCATCATCATCACCTTCCCCTTCATCTTCACCATCATATATATAAACAAAATTTTGGTATTAATTAAATGGAAAGATGAAAAAAGTCAAACTCTTGAATTTGGCTTCCAAACCCTAAACCCTAAACCCTAAACCCTAAACCCTAATGTTGTGTAATGAGGTGGGTGATGTGGTAGAAGAAGAAGAAGAGGAGGAGGAGGTGAGTTTGTAAGAGAAAAGTGGAGAGAATTAAAATTGAAAGAGGGTGGCACAGTTAGTCTGAAATGTTTGGGACAGGGGAAAGCATTTGGATCCAAATAAGGAAAACCCATCATGGCATTTGACGCCCAGACATTGTCGGGAACATGCAAAACCAAACACAAAACCACACAACCTCTCTCACATTTCTGGGAAAAAGCATCCAATGATCCTAAAACCAATTATCATTCCTTTTGGTAACCTCTTCCTAACTTCACTTCCATGCAATCTCACACATCAATCGATCTCTTCTATCCTCTCTCCCTCTCCTACCTTCCCATCCTATAATTACTGGTCTAGGTCCAACCCATAGCTACCACATATTGTCTTCTTTGAGTTTTCCCTCTCGACCTTCCCCTTAAATTTTTTAAAACACGTTTACTAGGGCGAAGTTTCCACACCTTTACCAAAAAATGCTTCGTTCTCCTCCCCAACTGATATGGGATTGACGACCCTCCATGTATCTTTATAATAGTATGAAGTTATCCATTTTGAACCTGAGTGATAGAGATATTTATAGAACTTTGGGATTTTGGGAAACTTGTTTAAGAAGTCGGAGGTAGTCAAAATATAAGGTCATATCACTCCTATAAGCTAAACTTGTGATGTTAAGTTGTTAGGTCAATGTATTCTTGTTCAAAATCTAGATTATGAATGAAATGATAAGAAATAACGTTGGGGTCACAATGGATAATAGGGCACCATAGAAGCACTTATAAAGAATGAATATGCACTGAATTTGATGATATTTGGTTAATTAAGTGTTAATACATGATAAGGGAGGGAGGGAAGGGAAGAAGAGATTACACATTGCATAATATTATATATTGTGAGATTTTAATGAGAGTCTCACTAAAAGAAGGAGGTACAGACAAGTTGATTGAGAAAAGAAATGGAATCCTTCAAATCAGACACAAAAAGATAAACCAATAAAGACCTTGAAAGAGTGAAAGAAGCAAACAATAATGTGGATATTGGGAGATGGAGAAGGTGAATATTCTAATTTCAACACAACGTAGGAGAAAAATTTGAAGAACACGTTGGAAGATGAGACATCCCACACCACAACTTCATCTCATCTCATCTCTAAGCTGAGTACCCTAATCGAAGCTCCAAATCAATGTCCTTCTTGGATTCAGTAAGTAGGGTGGCAGTGTTAGTGGTAGTGCTGATTTCAATGTCCAAACCAATGAATTTGTGGGCCTTGTTTCTATTAGGTTTGGCAATCTCCAAAGCTTTGAGGGGGCGATTAGGGAAAGGGTTATGGTTAAGGTTAAGGTTGAGATTTGTGAAGTGGGTATGATCAGCAGGGGGAGAGTAGAGCAAGGCTCTATCTCTCCGATGGACATTCATGTGGCCGCCAAGTGCTTGAGCCGATCTAAATTCCCTTTTGCAGAAGTTGCACGTGTAACTTCTTGGAGGCCAGGAAATCCCATTTATGAAATCCTCCTCCGCCGCCGCCGCTGCCCTGCACGCCTTGTTTCTCTGGCTTTTCACTGCCGCGTTGGCTGCTCCTCCTCCTCCTCCTCCTCCTCCTGCTGCTGCTGCTGCTGCTGCTGCTCCGCCGCTGATGGTGGTGTTCATTGTTGCTAAACTCGTACGACACGCAGTGCGTAGACAGTTCCTCTCCATGGATGATGCTTGGGAGGGAGAGAAAAGTAAAAAAAAGATACCTTTTTTATGTTTTTTTTTTCCCCTTCTCTCTCTGTCTCTCTATGATTACTAAAAGGAAAAGAAAAAGGGGAAATTAGGTTCAGGAAAAGAAGAGAGAGAGAGAGAGAGAGAGAAGAAGGAAGAGGAGGAAAAGAGAAGGCCCTGAAAATGTCCTTCATGTTTATGGTTATGAGAGGTTATTTTAGGGAACCTCGGCCTGGGCGAGTAATGGCGTTTGCCATTTATGGGACTCAGAGTTTATGATATTCTTTTATTACACCTTCTCTTAAATTAATGTAACACTGTTTCTGTGTTCTCTTCTTTTTCTTTTTGTTGTTCTTCTTGGTTTCTGTGTCATTCACATCTCTCACACACTCACCCCTGGGAAAGCCTTAAAGAGTTGCTACTAGCTCATTTAATATCCATTTGGTTGAGAAACAAATATGATTTGGGCCACAAAAACTCCTTATTTTATGCAGATAAAAATAGATATGATTTGGGCCAAAAATGGGTAGCATAGGTCTTCTCGTGCGTGGGCTATTTTATGTTTTTAAAATGGTTGAGTAACTCAAATTTGTCACTCCAATTATAATTCTTCTTTTCCTCTTAATTCTACCTTAAATATATAATATATTAGTTGTAAATGTTTTTTCTTTCTTTCATAGATAAGAAAACATAAGACCAAAAACAACATAGATATGAAGGGCGGTTGGGTGAAACATTTGAATGAAAGCTTCTGAAAAAGAAAATAAGAAGAGTTAAGCAGCGCCAGTGTTATGGGCAGCGGAGATCTGAAGCCCAAGAAATTCCAACTCCATCTCCAATTCGAAGTTCCTCTTCCGCTCATTCTCCAATTCCCTCGTCATCTTCTCCATCAATCTCCCTATCTGCTCCTCTCTGCTCATCTCTCCCCCTTTCTCCCCTTCTATCAGCTCTATCAAACTCCCCACCGCCCTCCTCTGCTCGTCCAAGCTCCTTTTCAGCGCCACCAATCCACCCATTATCGACTCCCTGTCAACAGCTTCCTCCTCCGCCTCCCCTCCGCCTCTCCTCCCGTTCCCCGTTGGTGAACTCAGATCCGATACCCCCGAACAGCACTCACTCGAATCCCTCGAACCCTTCTCCATGATCGATTCCCCTCCGAATCGGACCTGTTTTATAATCGAACATTCATCTTCCTCGCAGTTTTCCCCTGGAAAAACAGGCTCCAGCTCTAGCCCATCCTCCTTGAAATTCCACCCGCTGATCCTCCTCTGTTTTATAATTTCCTTCTCTATTTCCTCTTCATCTTCTTCCTCCATTTTCATCGATGGTAATCGCTGCAATTTTCCCAATTTGAATCTCTCTTCAACACTCGGCAAACCTTGTAATACAGTCTTTATGAGAAGATCAGGGCCCTTGCAGTTCCTGAAAAAGGGATGTTTGAGCAATTTATCGGCGCATGGTCTTCTCGATGGCTCCTGATCAAGGCATGAGGCTACTAATTCCTTGAACCCTTTTGAAAATTTGTTCTTGTTATTGCTGTTTTGTTGATTCTCGTAATCCGAGAATCGAAACCTTCGCGTGATTTTCAGGAGGAGGGACTTGGAAGGTGGGAGATGAGAAAGGGGAGGTCGTCCGTGGGCTAATTCCAACGCCGTGATTCCAAATGACCATATATCCGCTTTCAAACTATACCCATTGTGCGAGTGAATCACCTCCGGCGCCATCCAATATGGCGTTCCCGCGATTTCCTTCAGCATCATCGACGTCGATGATGGAGAAATTGGCACCCCCTGTGTGGAATTGGCCTCGAAAATGGATGCCGAAACTCCGAAATCAGCTAGCTTGACGGACCCATTTGAGTCCATCAGAATGTTTCCGGCTTTAATGTCTCGGTGGAGGTGGCCTTGGTCGTGGAGGTAAGTCAGAGCGTGTAGAATTTCCCGGAGAACGACAGCGATGCAGGGCTCTGGCAAGCCATCTGGAAACGACGACGTAATAATGGACTGTAAAGATCCGGCAGACATGAACGGCATCACGACCCAAAGGCGACGATCAACTGTGAACGAACAGTGGGCGTTAAGAATGTTTGGATGAGAGAGAAGTGACAGAATTTTGGCTTCTCTTCGAATGTCATCGAAATCGGCTCGTGATCGATCGAGGTCAATGGCTTTGATGGCCACCACTGCAGAGTTCATGGGAATGCAAATGGCTTTGTAAACGACGGCGCTAACGCCGACCCCAATTTCATCGATGATTTTGTAACAGCTAGAATCGAGAGGGAATTGGGGCCTCTTGGATTCGTCTTGATCGTCGGGAAACTTCATGATGAGCTCGCCGGACTGAACTCGTCGGAGCGAATTTAGACGAGAAAGTTTCATGATATGGGGTGTGAATGGCACACAGTTGGAAGCGGGGTTTTAAGAAGTTATTGAGTGAAGAGGAAGAGGATGAGGGAGGAGATAAGAAAAGGAAAGAAAGTGGGGATATTGAGCAGTTTTCTTGTGAAAAGGTTGGAGGGGGAAGGTGGAGTTCTTAAACATGAAGATGAGGCATGTGAAACTTCAACTATAAATTTACGTCCTTTTTTGAGAGGGAGGAGTGATTGTATTTCAACTACTTAATATATAGAGAGAAAAAGTAATATTTTTAGTTCAAAAAATAAGGTGAAAATTTAAATCTTTTATAACACATCAAACTAGGATAAACTATAAATACATCAGGAAGCTCATTGGAAGCCATGTTTCCTCTCGATCTTTGAAACTTTTTTGTAACTGCCTAAGCCTACTGCGATATTGTCTTCTTTGAGATTTTCCTTTCGAGCTTTCTCTCAAAGTTTTTAAAATGCGTCCGTTTGGGAGATGTTTTCATATCCTTATAAATAATGATTCGTTCTCTTCCTCAACTAACGTGAGATCTCACCATCCAGCCCCGAATCTCACAATCCACTCCTTTCGAGGCCCAGTGTTCTTGATAACACTCGTTCCTTTCTCCAGTCGATGTGGGATCCCCTAATCCACCCACCTTTTGGGGCTCAGCCTCCTTGCTGGCATATCACCCCGTGTCTAGCTCTAATACCATTTGTAATAGCCCAAACCCACCGCTAGCAGATATTGTCTTCTTTGGGCTTTTCCATTGAGTTTCCCTTCAATGTTTTTAAAACGCGTCTACTGGGGATATCTTTCCCCACTCTTATAAACCCTTCTAAAGAATGTTTTGTTTTCCTCTCCAACCGATATGGATCTCACAACTATCTTTTAGGCGGAGAGAAATCAGACGCCCAAAGCATTTTCAGATTAATGAACAAACTTCTAGTACACAAGCCCAAGCTTATTTTTGTAGTTTCTACATAAATTACACTCCTTGTTGTGGCTACATGAGGAGTTTCAAATCATGAAATCACCATGCCATTTCATCATTCCATGGAGGAAAACTTTCATCGGGTTTCAAAAAAAAAAAAAAAAAAAAAAAAAAAAAAAAAAA
>NW_019272021.1:4902054-4931347 GCF_002738345.1 Cucurbita maxima | reverse complement strand
TAAAAAAAAAAAAAAAAAAAAAAAAGCACCTGGTTACAGTCCCCAGTCCAACTAAAGCTATATGCTTAAATCACAGTAAGTCCCCAACAAGCCATAAAGATTGATTGACACATGAGAGCAATCAAACAAGGAACATCAGAAATGATACATCAAAATATGAAAGTAATCAAGTAAATGATATATTAGAAGATCAAAAAGGCGTATTTAACAAGCAAGGAATAATCTATGTACAATTTTAAATCAAATAAGGAAGCAAAAAGGTTACCTCGACCCGTGTTTTCCTTCCACTAACCTCCCCGGCTATTCTCAATCTTCTGCTGTGCAACATACTCCCGTACTCGTGCAGATTTAATTCTCATGCCAGAAATTACCTCTTCAGTCGCATCAATAATTTGTCTAGGCAAGTGAGTCTCCAAGTAATCAAACCACTCCCCAAGTGTCATCTTCTTCAAATCTGGCGCCTCCTCGACCTTACGAAGGATGTCCTCACCATGTGAATCTCTCCCATCAGCAACCTTTTCGCAACCTTCTGAAATAATACACACATCTTCGTTTTCATCTCGATCACAGACCACTTGAGGGCTAGACCCACTGCCGGCTTCTTCAACATGCGCATTGTTCTTACCTTCTCCATCGACAACCAGTTTATTTTCTCCTAAGCTCTTCTGCTCGACGCTTTCACTATGTTCCAATTTTATAACTGTACCACAATCGGGTGGTGGCTCATTTTGCAATTTCTTCCTTCCCCTAGTTCCCGCTCTCGTCCTTTTTTCCCCAGCCTTTAGTTCACCACCCAGACATGGGTTCTCCGGAACATTCCCAAGAACAGAATCTGTGGCCACACGTACAGTGCTGTTCGCTTTCATGGTACTTCCTCTAGTAATTTTTGTGCTGGGTTCATTTTCCACATTGTTCACATTCTCTGACCCTCTTACGAAATCTAAATTCTTCTCAATTTTCTTGCAATCCGCTACTTGGTTAGTAATTTCACATTTCACACCCCTCCCCTTCCTCGGCCTTAAACATCTTCCACTCTCTAACGTCGCCTCATTAAAAACCCCAAGTATGCTTACCTCTTCCACAGCCTTTCCTCTTCGACCCCGAGTTCCTGCAACTGATCCCACGACATTGGAACCTGTACACTTCTCCGCAGCTTTCCGCCTAGGGTTTCGCCTCGACCGACAATCTTCATTACTGTTTATTCTGACCAAAATCGAGGTCAACTCGCCGCATTTAATGGTGTCGCCGTCGCTTAGAGCGACGGCATCGTGTGGAGAAAGCTTGGTATCGTTAACAAAGGTACCATTTGAAGAATCGAGGTCCCGAATCATCCACTTGCCTGATACGGACTCGGATTCGATAGAGAGGTGCTTGGTGGAGATGCCAACGTCTTTGATGGCGACGGAATTACCCCGAACAACGCGACCGATCCGAATCGTCGTTCCGGGTGGAAAATGTAGGGTTTCGCCCTCGCGAGGTCCTTGAACCATGATGAGAGTAATTGCAGAGGATTCCATTGAAAGGAAGTGAAGAAATGCCTCGTAATTTCAAATCTCGCAATTTAATTGAGAAGGTCTTCGCTAAATTGATGATTCTAAGACGGGAAAATTAGAAATGGAAATGGGATTGGGACGAGCGCTGTTCCTCAGTTTGAAGTTTGGCTTCCCCTCCAATTCCACTTCTCTTTGCTCTGCTTTCAGCGCGATGCGTTTGAATTTCAGCCCACTGGAAAATAACACTTACGACCATAGTTTTCTTTTAAACAATGCCTAATTACAAAATTTTAATCTGTTTTCATTATTTAAATTATCCGTGATTTAATTAATTTTGAACCCGGGTGTTTAGGTATAGTGGTCAGTTTAGTATAACCCAAATGAGCCCAAAATAGGAAAAGGCCCATAATGAGAAAACCCAAATGATTTAGAAAATAGAGCCCAAAATAGGAAAAGGCCCATAATGAGAAAACCCAAATGATAGAAAATAGAGCCCAAAATAGGAAAAGGCCCATAATGAGAAAACCCAAATGATAGAAAATAGAGCCCAAAATAGGAAAAGGCCCATAATGAGAAAACCCAAATGATTTAGAAAATAGAGCCCAAAATAGGAAAAGGCCCATAATGGAAAACCCAAATGATAGAAAATAGAGCCCAAAATAGGAGAAGGCCCATAATGAGAAACCCAAATGATAGAAAATAGAGCCCAAAATAGGAAAAGGCCCATAATGAGAAAACCCAAATGATTTAGAAAATAGAGCCCAAAATAGGAAAAGGCCCATAATGAGAAAACCCTAGCAGGAATAAAGTCGCCCAAATACAACCCATTTTGGAATGGAGTCCACAGTGGAAGCCATTTCCGCCCCTCTCTCGCCCTTCACCGACCCTTGTTTAGGAACGCATCCGCCAACACCCTAATATCAATAATTTCTAATAATAATAGTCCTCTTTTTTATTATTTTTTATTTTCCATGTAATAAAATTCTATTCCTTTCTCCTTTTTTTTTTTTTAATTTTATTTTAACAAAAACCAGCCAATCTCCTCAGCTGTTTGTTTTTTTGTAGAAAAATATAAACTCAGATTTAATTTCCCTAATTATTTAAAAAAGTTTTCAAAGACAAAACGGATTTATTTTATTTTTATTTTGTCATTTATAAAAAATCGATTTTGTTTTTGGGTTCCGCCTTACCTCTCTCTCTCTATCTCTTTTCTCTTCTCTCCTTGCTGCTCCGTCTTCGACCTCCTTCCCTATTTCTCTATTTCTCTACTTCTCTTTCCATCTCTGTCTTCTTCCCTTTCTATCTCTCTCTCTCTCCCCCAAGACGCTCTCAGCTTCCATTGCCCTTTCTCGCACCTCTACCAGTTCTTCAAGGTTTGTATGCTCAGTTGATCTGCACGATGTCGTATCGAATATCGCCCATTTGGATTTTTCTTTTCCCCGATTTTTGTTCTGCCTGTAGGGTTTTAATTTGATCGGGGTTTTTGCTCCGGATTGCTTATCTGCGATCATCGCCTATAATACGGACAATTACTTCCTTCCCTTTCTGGGTTCATGATTTTCTGCGCCTGTCGTATTTTTGAGGTTTTGATGCCCTTTACTTTGCCTCTCGGGGGCATCTTTTTCTTTTGAGATTTATGTTTGCCTTAATTATTGATTAGCTTTCTGAATCTTTCAACTTTCAGACTGTAATGGTCTCTTGTTTATATCAGGTAGGTTTTTTTTTTTTTTTCGTTTACACAGCTGTTAGAAGTTGGGTCTGTTTAGTTTCGTTTGAAACAGAGATTATGTAAATAATTATGATTTTTGGGAATTGCAATGTTTGAAGGGTGATAAAACTGATATTGGTGTTGTACGGTCTTCCCTTTCAATTTTCAATGCACGACCTGCTTTGTGAATTTTACATTCGTTGCATCTACTATGTATTGGTGCCAAACTGGATTTTATTCCGCTTCGAAGGGATTGACTGTATGTGTTAATTGTCATTGCTTTCGTTTTTTTGATCTCTCGTGGTGTTTTGCATCATTCAGTGAGAGGAGAGGAGCAGGTTCTGAACAAAGTTCTTTCTTCTGAGAGGAAGATGGCTGGTGCTGTTAGTGAAGAGGCTTTAGGGATGAGGTCCGTGGAGAGTTATGCAAATGGGCATCACAGTCAGTCTGGGGAAGCATTGGCTGAATGGAGGTCTTCCGAACAAGTGGAAAATGGAACACCATCGACTTCACCACCATACTGGGATACTGATGACGATGAGGAGGCTGGTATGCTTCTTTCATACCTAGGTTTGTGAGGTGCTTTGCCTGACAGTGACATTCTTCTAGAAGCTCTTAATTAAGCTGGGACTAATGCATAGATCAGGGAGGATATTATTCTTAGGAAATTGATCTGAAATATTATTGGCCCTTTGGACTGCTAACGATGGCACAATGAACTTTGACGTATTTAATCTGCATGGAAATGTATCAATTGGTGTTTCATATCAGACATGTACATGACCTGAATCTTAGCTTAGCTCTTGGAGTAAAATTAGAAAGTTAATTCAGTCTACCTTTTTAATGTTTACTCTATGTATTATGTGACAACTGTTCTGGTTGTATTGTTTCAAAAATTTGATTCTCGGATGGTTGGATCTACATTATGTCTTCATACTATGAAAATATATACTTATCTTTTTATCCTATTTCTTTGTAGGACCAAAACCATCAGAATTGTATGGAAAACATACATGGAAGATAGATAAATTTTCTCAACTTAACAAACGAGAACTTCGAAGTAACGCTTTTGAGGTTGGGGGCTACAAATGGTATGTGGATGAGGATATCTATGAAACAAATTTTCTATCCCTTCCGGAAGGTTTAAAAGTTTATGATTTCCTTGTTTGTATGTCTTGTGCATTTTTTTCATGGAATTCCTAGCCGATATCTTCACGTCTTTCTGCTTACATGCTGACTTTTTATCCCTTCATTTCTGGAATGATCTTTTCTCTGGGATGATATATCTTCAATCATGGACTTATGCTTTGTTCTTAGTTTCTTTTCTTGGGGTTCGATCTGACTAATTTGGTAGTGGAAAACTAAAGCTAAGAACTGTACTGTGTGGTATAAATGAGAAAATGTTCATGCCATGTTTTAATATCACCTATCCATTTATGTCTGTATCTTGTAGGAATGTGTCATGTGCATTGTTGTTGGAACTTGGTCCCCCACCATCCTTTATGTTTGATAAGCTGTGCAATCTTGTTGCAGGTACATTTTAATTTATCCTCAGGGCTGTGATGTCTGCAATCATCTCTCTCTGTTTCTCTGTGTCGCAAATCATGACAAACTCCTTCCAGGTACTAATCCTGTTTGAATTGTATTTATTAAGTACTACCCTTGTTTTCAATTTGTTTAATTACCTTGGATATCTTTCCCTTGCAAAATAGGTTGGAGCCATTTTGCACAGTTTACAATAGCAGTGGTGAATAAGGATCCAAAGAAATCAAAATATTCTGGTAGGTTTTGTTGCATTGCTTTTCCAGTTTTTCTTGTTACAACTTAGCATAACGTGTGAAATTAAAAAAAAAAAAATGGACAGACACATTACATCGGTTCTGGAAGAAAGAACATGACTGGGGATGGAAGAAGTTCATGGAGCTTTCAAAAGTACTAGATGGTTTTATTGACGCTGACACTCTCATAATAAAGGCACAAGTTCAAGTGATTAGGTAATTTCTAGTCATGGTTTATAATTTTTGATTGCCGATAGATTCTTGCAATTTCTGTGTGATGTTCTATTTTCCTTATTTGCTAGTTTTTCATGTTATGTTTCCATTAGTGATCAATGAACTTTCTGTTTTATCAATGAATTTTTGAGACGCAGTCCATAACATGACAAGGTCCAAATGAAGAAGTTTCAGTTCTTTGAAAGTATTTTAGGCTACCTTCTTATTACACACACCTGTTATTTTCATTTTTCCAGTTAGTTAAATGAATTTGTTAACTTATTTATCGATTCGTATTTTAGACTACCATATACTGGCCTCAGTTCAATGGTGATGTTTACGTTTTCAGTGGCCTTGCTCTTTCAAAATGATACCTATGACTATTGAGTTGTCAAATTTGTTTGCAATTTCATGCTTTTGATTTTTTTTGTTGTTGTTTTTGCAGGGAGAGAGCTGATCGGCCTTTTCGTTGCCTTGATTGTCAGTATAGGAGAGAACTTGTTAGAGTATATTTGACTAATGTTGAGCAGATATGTCGGCGTTTTGTGGAAGAGAGAAGAAGCAAGCTGGGGAAGCTGATAGAGGATAAAGCTAGATGGTCAAGGTAGTATTTTTTTTTTCCATGGTTTATCAGCTCTCTGAATTATATTAGGGGGGGGCATTAAATTTGAGCTGTTTTTCACTTGCTCGTCATCCTCTATTTTATCTACTTATTTTGAAATGTGATAATTTTTCTTCTTACTTCGGTGGAATTTTTTTGGGTAGAATAATTTTATTTAGGTGATATTAAGTTGATTTTAAATGGAATCAAGTAAAAATAACCATAGATCACTAACAAAGGTTTTGAATTGATCCACTTATGAAAGTTTAGAGTTCAAATTGATACAATTATTAGTTTTCGGTTTTAATTGATACAATCCCAGTTGAGAGGCATATATTGATATTTTCCCTTTATAAATGTCTAATTTTTTCTGTAGAACAGAATCAGAAATAAAAGATTAATATATAAACTAGACATGTACTAGGAAAATCTTAAATAAGACATCCCTTTCATGAAAAAGCTAATAGAAAAACAGAAATGATGATTCGCTGGAGGATATACATTATCATTTTATGAATTAATCAGTGCCGAATAGAATACATTGGTGGAAAAACTCCAAACAAGCGGCCCAAATAGGGAGACAGGACATATCCCTGTCCCGTAGTCAATGAATTTGGTTAAACCTAATCTTAATTTAAGAGTCCTGCCTTTTTTTCCCCTTCTAAAAAGAAGAAAAGAGCCCTCTTATGTTCAAGTCAATTTAGCTCTCCTGGAGCAGCATGGGCTAGCAGGGAATAGCCTTTCTTCTTGAAGGTCAGACTCGATGTAAATTTGATGATAGCTCATTAAATCTTTGTGAAAAAGAGGAGGAAGCGTTGGATCACATCTTTGTTACTTGTTCAGTTTATTAGACCTAGTGTAACACTTGTCTTCAAGCTGCTAACGACAATTAGGGTACCACCCCTCGATAAAGGACTTCTTTGTGCAAATTATCTTTCATATGGAAATTTCCAAGAGGAAGACCTTCTGGAGGCTCTTGGTGGTGGTGCTTCTCTGGGCCATTGGTTGGAAAGGAATAAAAGAAACTTTGAAGATATGTTTTCCACTACATTAGATTTCTTTTAAAAATCATTATTTGAGTTTCTAGATGATGTAGTCTCTTTCAGAGCTTTTGTAATTACAATCTTTGATGTCGAAGTCAGTTGGAGAGTTTCTGTAACCTCTATGGCTATGGAGGTTTCCTCCTTTTCTTCCTATTACCTTCACTGTAATACTTAGTTTGAAGAAAATTTCTTTAAGAGAAATCTTACACCAAAGCTCCTGAGAAGTTTTACCACGAAACTTCCTCACAATCTAGACACAAATAAAAGTGTTTCCATGCCCACTTGCATATATTATCAATTCTAAACCTTTTTTTTCCCTTTTGCAAATAGACTAGCTTATCCTTATCCTTATCACTATTTTTGTTGTTGTCATCATCATCATCATTCTTGGCTTTCTAATGACTATCATTTTCACTTCTTACAGTTTTCGTGCGTTCTGGTTGGCAATTGACCAGAATTCTAGACGACGTATGTCTAGGGAAAAGACAGATACAATTCTGAAAGTGGTTGTAAAACACTTCTTTATAGAGAAGGAGGTGACATCTACTTTAGTTATGGACTCATTATACAGTGGATTGAAGGCTCTCGAAGGGCATTCCAAGAGTAAAAAGGGAAAAGCAAAACTATTAGATGCTGAAGAGATGCCAGCTCCAATAGTTCATATAGAGAAAGATACATTTGTTTTGGTGGATGATGTGCTATTACTGCTCGAGAGGGCTGCTGTTGAACCATTACCACCAAAAGAGGAGAAGGGCCCTCAAAATCGTACAAAGGTGAGTGCCTGATTGATAATGCTTGTTGAAAACTTTATGTGGGAAGAAAAATGGTTTGATTGGAAGTTTAACAATGGATAGGTCTGGGGTACAAGTAAACTATTAACCAGGTATTTGATTTGTTCACTACCTATTTTTATGACTACAGCGCATAAATTAGTTGCAACAAACTTGTGGGTTGAATTTTAAACATGCACCACTTAGTGATGATATACAGTTCTTTTATCATTAATTTTATTATCAGTTATAAGCAAGGATATTTTTAAGTCATAATTTGTATACCTAGTAATGTTGGAGTTGTCGGCTGAAAAAACCACAAGCTCTTGTCTGCAGGATGGTAGCTCTGGAGAAGACTTCAACAAAGATACCATTGAACGCGATGAAAGGCGTCTTACAGAATTGGGTCGGAGGACTGTGGAAATATTTGTTCTTGCCCATATCTTTAGGTATTGTGTTTTTATAATTTCTTTACAAAAGCCAGTAAATTTTCTAGCTGGGAAGCTTCTTACCCTTTGCGTTCTTTTTGCTGCAAGCCTGCGTAATAATTGTCTTTTGCTTTATTCAACAAATGTGATGTGAAACAGTACAATTTTATGCTCATGTGTAGTTTTCTGGATATCTTGTTACATCTAGTGTACTAGCATGGCGTAAAGATTTCATACGTTTCAGTGACTTCGCATGACACTGAGATGATATTTTCCCATTATCTTGCTGTCCTTGTCTTAAGAGCATTTTCTATAGTGAAGGCCATAACTTACCATGATTACCATTAAGCTTTAGCAGAAGTGTTGGTTTTTGTGGCATGTTCTCTTGAGAAAAGTTTAGGTCACACAATCTCTTTCTTAAGTTAATAAAGAAAGGTAACTTGCTTCATGATTCTCAGTTTCTCGCATCAAATATGATTCAACTGCCAACTTGAAGTTGAATGGTATATTTATTTTTCTCTCTTTACTCACAGCAGCAAAGTTGAAGTTGCCTATCAGGAAGCTGTTGCATTGAAGAGGCAAGAGGAACTCATTCGTGAAGAAGAGGAAGCGTGGCAGGCTGAAAGTGAACAAAAGGCTAGGCGATTAGCATCAGAAAAGGATAAGAAATCAAAGAAAAAACAGGTGTCGCGTCAATTGAATTATTTACAGTCTCTCTTTTAATTCCTTTTCCTCCACCCTACTTTTCCCATTCATTCTCTTTCTTCCTGCATCGATTCATCTTGTTATCAATAATTTCCTCACCATTTTAGGTCGTTTCTTTCAACAGGCTAAACAAAAACGTAACAACCGCAAAGGTAAAGATAAAGGGAGAGAAGAGAAGGCAAATTTGACTGTGATGATCAGAGAACAAGTAAATCCTAGCAGTGGGAAGGACGAAGACACCATTGTGGATAAGGTGCAGCCTGTGCTTGAAAAGTCTGACTTGCCCGAGATTGTATCTGATATCTCTGATTCTGTTGAAGGCCCTGGCGAAGTACTTCAGCCTGATTCAGAGGACAGAGATGCCAGTACTGTCAATTGGGACACTGATACATCAGAAGTCCATCCCTCAACGGAAGCAAGTAGCAGTGGGATTATCAGTCTGTCTTCTGCCCAAACACCCTTATCTGACAAAAAGGGCTTGTCTGTTATGGATGATAGCTCTTCTACGTGTTCTACTGATTCTGTTCCATCCGTGGTAATGAACGGCCCATATAGGGAGAATTCCTTTCACAACTACAAGAAGCAGAAATCACCTAGCATGTAAGTGAGCAAACTATATTTCTTTAAAAGTGCATCTGGGATGTATAGTGATTTGCATCTTTGATTTTGTAGTGGAAAGAATCGGCAGAAGGATGCAGCATATGATCGGAACATTTGTGCTAATGAAATGGATGGTCAGTCGTCAGAGCTTACAGCTGACAAAGAGGACCGGAGTGTTGTTTGTGGTAGTACTAAGTCTAAAGAGTCCGATCCTGTGGCCATTAATCATTCCCTCCGGGGTAAAATAAAAAGGGTTGACCAGCAGGCAGTTAAGAAGGTGCTCACCTAATCCGTCTCATATGCATAAATGTTGAACTTGTAGACTGAATAAATGAAAGAGCTTCGAACTCAAAAAAAGTAAAGAAAAAAAACGAAATGGAAAGAAGTGTCGGTAGATGTTGCCAAATTCAGGTTGCATTCCTTTATTCATTATTGACGTAGTGTGTTATTTTACTGTTTCATTCAGATTGTTGAGAAGTCTGTCATCCTTTTGTTGGCTTCAATTTTTTACTTCAGACTTACTTCTCGATTATTATTATGTTTCATTGGCTTCAATTACGGACTATTTTAGTCTTAGAGTTTGAAAACGGTCTCAGTATATGAATAAATCATATTTGATAATGTCACTTAAATGTTATTAGGATCGTCTATGTTGAAATTAGACGTCCATTTTAACTTTTAGTTTGTTCATTGTACTAGGAAGAAAAGGTTATTTCATTGCCAAAAGACCGAAGCTCTAAAATCCAGGTTGATATGGAAAGGATACTTAGAGATACACCAGCAGCTGTACCATCCTCCCCTCAGAACCACCAAGATCATATGCCACCAACTGCTGAACTGAAGTTGAATAATCAGAGTATTGCCACCGTTGATCCCATTCAAATTAAAGCATCATCGTCAAATAGCGCACATCAGATGGAGAAGACTATTCCTGCAGTTACCTCATCCCATGTTGTTAGTGCAGTAAAAGCAGAGGTTCAGAAGTCTGCAATTCCAAAACCAACTGAAAAGGCTTCAGCACAGCAAGCTCCTATGATGTCAAGGCCTTCTAGCGCACCTCTAATTCCTGGTCCAAGGGCTACAGCACCTGTTGTTACTGTGGTCCATACATCCCCACTGCTTGCTCGTTCAGTGAGTGCAGCTGGCCGATTGGGTCCAGACCCTTCTCCAGCCACACATAGTTATGCTCCCCAGTCTTATAGAAATGCCATAATGGGCAACCATGTAGCTCCGAGCAGTGCTGGATATGTTCATCTGAGCACCTCAACTTCAGGCATGAGCCCATCTTCAGCCTTCTCTTTGGCATCTGCTATGGTTTCTTCGCCCATGTTTGTACCACACAACTCTGACAGGTTAGATTCAAATGCTGTTAGATCAAGTTTTCCTTTCGGCATGGTGACCCGAGATGTCTTATCGAATAGTCCCCAGTGGGTAGAGGCTTCACAGAGGGAAGTTGTGAGGAGCATGCATTACAATTCCTCCCTGCTCAATGAAGTTCAAGATTTATACAAGAAGCCAATTCGTGGTTCAACCTCTGAAGCTCTGACAGGGGAGTTCTCAGCTTGTACGTCTGGTCGTCAGCTCCAAGGTTTTGTAGAGGATTTCCCCCACCTCGATATAATCAACGATCTTCTTGATGATGAAAATATTGTTGGGATTTCAGCCAGAGACAACTCGATGTTCCGATCTCTTGGCAATGGACCGAGTCTGTTGAACAGGCAGTTCTCACTACCTGGTGACATGGGGGTGATGGCTGGTGATGTAGGGTCCTCAACAAGCTCTTGCTGCAGGTTTGAGCGGACACGCAGTTATCATGATGGTGGGTTTCAACGGGGATATAGCTCTTCCATAAGCCATTACGAACCAGCCATGGATTTTATTCCACCATCCACTCAACAACAGCAGCACTTAAATGGACAGATCGATGGGTTGGTCCCGAACTGGCGACCGGCTTCTGATCTCTCTTTACTTGGGACAAGGGCTTTAGACTTTGATGGTTACCAATATCTCAATGCAGATTACTCAAATATGGCGCAAGGGATCAATGGCTACAATGTGTATCGACCCTCAGATGGTCACTAACTAACACAAAGATCAAAACATGGATGGAATTTGGCTTCCCTGCCTAGACTTGGTGGGTACTGTCCACTGTAATAACGTACCAGGAAATTGTTGGGGTCTTGGATTTGGAGTGGGGTTGTAATCCTTCTCATAAGAAAACAATTTGTAAAGAGTGCCTTCATCGCCTTCTCTTTGCTAGCCTTAAATGCAAATTTAGTCGTATCGTCGAGGTTTTGATTACTTCACCTTTCGAGTTTCCTGTCTATTTGGTTATTGGTCAAAAACGTATTGCCTATACGACAATACCCTGAAACCTCACCACTGCTAAATAGAGATCAAGTATTTTTCTCTTTTGTTTCTTTTCCATCCATTCAATAATATTTCCTTTCTGTGTATCTGTTTCAAAATCAAACGAATATTTAATCCAATCCCTCACCTTAGGCAAATCCCATTTGCTATCCAAGCGAATCAAAGTTCTTCCCTTTGACTTTCATCTTCTGCCTGCTTTGCTGGAAATTTCCTCGCATGAACTCCACCATGAAAGTCGCTATCTTTCAGCTCATTCTTATAATGCTACACACATCATGCCTGATACATACACACATGCATATCTCTTGAAGTCCTCAAGAATGTTCCTGTTCAAATCAAAGTTGCCACTATTAGTGGTTAGGAGAGGACCCATTCAATTCTGTCGAGGCTTTGGTCAAATCCTTGCAGCTTGTACAATAATCCAAAACTTGACACTCTTCTTTTTACTATAAATATCGTTGCATTCCCATCAACAAACTCAACCTCTTCTTTCATTAAATCTCTCGAAAGGGAAACAGAAACAGAATATGAAAATTCTTCACATATCTCTTACTCTGGCAATGGTTTTCCTTCTTTTTCTCTTGCAGCTTCACCCAAACATAGCTGGTAGGACTCTGCATGAGAACCCATCAATGGTGAGAAGAACGGAGCTGAAGCTGAAGCTGCAGTCTCTTCAGAGGGTCAGTGTACCGCCCTCCGGCCCCTCAGGTTGCACCTTCATTCCCGGCACCAACGGCCCCGGCTGTCCCCAGAAAGTGAGGAACTATGCCGTCAACCATTCGACTCGACGTCCGGGCGCTCACTGAACGCCATGCTGCACGTGTTCGTGTGGAAGCTCCCATCTGAAGCCCTACCATATCTGCTTTTGATATTCATCTTTTCCCTCCTTCCATTCATAGTCCAAAAAGGTGGTTTATTTTGCCGCTCGGATTGTTGGAAGCTAGAAGTCAGTTAGCTTTTGTGTAACATATTGAATTCATTGCAAGATTGTTTGTAGATAATGTCCATGGAAATTGAATTATATCATTGTTTCAATTCAAAATAAAAGTCATTTGTGACAAACATAATATCCACATACAGAGCACCCCATCCTTATATTTCCTTTAATTCATGCAAGATTCTTCTGATTCAACTCAAATAAATGCCATTCTCGAGACATTTAGAACATAGTATATAAATCCTACATTTGTATGATAATTTTGAAGGAATGCTTGGGAGTTAGGAAAGTGGGGAGAAGTTGCGGGAGATTTATTTAATGTATACATGTTTGAATTGATTGGAGTTTAGATCAAGAAAAACCCATTTGAATTTGGAATGGAATTACGTATTGGAATTGTAAAGTTTGGTTATTTTAGGCAGAACAAAAGGTGGTGCAGCCCCCATGCTATTTGAAGTGCGGCATTACTTTGGCGACACAATTATTTATTCACTTTGGATATATAATAAGGTTTATCCTTTGGAAATTTTGTGTACAAATTCATGCGTGTACGCATTGGACGTGTTTGTTTGGTCACATTTTTATTTTTATTTATATACTTATTCTAAACTTTCAATTTCATTAGATTACATTTTTATGTAATACTTTAATGTTTGAGTTTGGAAAATGATGAATTTTAAAATGGTTATTCCGACATTGACATAATTAAGTAGGTATATATGTTATCTTTTTTCAAAATATTTTACTTATTTGACTTGTAATTCTAAACTAATAAATACAAAAGTTATTATTGTCGGGTAAGTAAGAAGAAAATCCTTCCTTAGTTCTTTAATGCTCCATTTGGTTGGAGACTTAAAAGTTTAATATTGTATTTAATCATGTACGAGAATGTTTTCATATAATTGAAGGCTCATTCTAATCTCTATAATTGTAGGTGGGCTTGTAACAAATCCAGTCTTATTAACCCAAACCCGAACCCCAAGTGCAGCAGAACGATGCCTCTCATGTGACCTTCGCAATAAAGCGTTCTTGTGAGATCTCATGTCGGTTGGAGAGGAGAACGAAATATATTTTATAAGGGTGTGAAAATCTCTTCCAATAGAGTTTTTTAAAACTGTGAGGCTGACGACAATATATAACGAGTTAAACCGTACAATATCTGCTAGCGGTGGGTTCGGGCAGTTACACTTTTACTCCCATGAACTGCGGCGATGACCTGTTTCCCGATCACCCAAACACACCCATCATAAAACTAAACAGAGAAGACATGTTTTGAATTCAAAATAATAATTAACTAGATTAAATTTTTTGTTTTTATATATCAACCAATTTACAAGGAATGAAAAGATAAATTGAAATTTTAGATTTTGACATTTTAAAATTTAAAATTTTAGCTGGAATGTATATTTAAAACATTTTTATGTATATATGTGATTTGACAAAATTAAAAAAAAATAAAATAATAATAATAATAATAATAATAATAATAATAAATAAATAAGGAGATGTAGCTCAGATGGTAGAATGCTCTATTAACATGTGAGAGGTATGAGAATCAATACCCCCACATCTCTACAAATACAATCAACACACTAATTTACAATTTTTTTTAGTCTCAATAATAATGAAGTAACAATTTTTGTATGGGGGAAATGGGTTTATATAGGGTAAAGGTTTGATTTCTTTCGGTGTTTTTATTTGACTTTTTTTATTTAGAAGGCCAAGCAGAGGCTTCGAGCTTCCTCCTCAAAACTTTAAAACACATATGCTAGGAAAAAGTTTTCTGGCTCTTATAAAGGATGTCTCATTTTTCTCTACAATTAATATGGAATATTACGTAACATTGTTGAATTCAAAAAAGAAAACACGAATTGGAAGTGAAATGGTGTGGCACAAATTATATTCAACTATCTTGACAAAAACAACCATTTCATGTTACATTTTCTTCCCCACATTCATACTATTGAGATAGATATCATGAAACCATGTATGCGTGTTTATATGAACAAATATAAACACATACATGAAAACAAGAATAATTAAACCACATGGTGTTGTTGATTTTGTCTTTTCAACCTCACTCCTCCCATTTTCTATCTTTCATCTACGACTTTTCGCTAACCCTAATCCTCAAATTTACTTTTCGTTTGTGTTTGTATGTTAAATAATTTTGAATAGTATTATGTGGACACCAATGCTCTATATAAACCCACTCTCCCCCCACAAAGATGATCACAAGAGCTTCCTAATCAGAGAAAGAAGAAGCTCAATCACAAAGCGCTAAGGATGTCTACAACATGCAAAGGTACATGTTCATATTATATTGTTAAGAACTAAGTAAATAAGATTTAATATGGGTTTGTTTTTGCGATGGTTAAGGAAAGAGCTCATGGCCGGAGCTGGTGGGTAAGGAAGGCAAAGAAGCAGAGAGGATTATCGAGAAGGAGAATCCTTTGGTGGATGCCATTATTGTGGATGAAGGATCAAGTGTGATTCAAGACTTTAGGTGCGACAGGGTTTGGGTTTGGGTGACTGTGAAAACAGGCATCGTCACCAGGACTCCTTTCATTGGTTAACCATTTTAATCATAATATTGTGTGCTTCCAAATATATAAATCCCATCCATGTTTGTTCCCACAACATGAATATTCAATAAGGTGATTCTATCTTTCTTCTTCTTCTTTTTTTTTCTTATTAATGTACTCATCGTGTTTGTGGTAATAAAAATACTGCAATTTCATTTTCCGTTTATGCATATCTATTCGTGATTATATAAATTAATCAATACACTTTCGGTAGGATAATTGGATTGAGTTACACATATTTTCAACTAAGAAAATTAGACTAGAAAGATTGATGATCGATTGAAACCCTCCCTTCGGCCTGAAATCCATCTTCAAAACCTGTCTTTTCAACTGTGTAATAAGGCATCCACGTAATTATGCTAATGCCTATTTAACAAAAAAATTGATCGATTTTGACCATCTTTCAAAGTAAACAAAAGATCCTTGAATCACACCGTTGTTTGATAAGATTTACATCGAGTAGAGTAATAAACTAAGAAGAGAGATGGATGGATGGAGAGAAAGAGAGAGTTTAATGACATTGAAGAAGGTAATTTTGTCAACCGATGATGGGAATTCTAGTAACGAAGCCATGTTTATTGACCCAAACCCAAACCCTATCACATCTATAATCAGCAGTCACCAAAGTGGTTCCTTCTTGAACAACCTTAGCATTTACCCAAGCCACCTCTCTTTCAATCGTCTCCTCCGCCGTCTTTCCATGTTTTCCGACCAGCTCCGGCCACGACGTTTTACCTTATAGTTTCCATCACAGACAAAAGTATGACACTGTTATTGTGGAAAAAAATGAAACGACATTAAATAGGTGTAAAGATAGTTACCATCGCAGAGAGACATCCTTAATTATTTGCAGCTACCTTTGGTGAACTCTTTCTGAAGGCTTTTTATGCGGTTTTTTTATTAAAAAAGAGACAGCTTTTATTATAAGATCCTAGACCGTGTTTATAATTCTAAAAATATGACTATTCCATTGAAATTTTCATCATTTCATTATTTAATGTTATAGGAGATACAGTAAAGAAAATAATATAATAAATATTGAGCGATATGAAATCAAGTCAAACTTTGATTCATTGATTAATGTTTTTGGATTGATATTTTGTACCAACTAAATATTAATTAATCAATAGGATAAGTTCTTGATAAAATGTGAATAAAAAATGACAAAGCAACTTTATCCATTATATTTTCTTTGATTAAAATCAATAAATTACATCAAAGTCAAATAAATTAGAAGCCCAAGTAATCTCAATACCACCACATATATATAAATCTAACATACATTTTCCTAATGTTTCTATAAATGTTTCAAAGGGAAAATTTTGTAACAATAGGGTGTTTTTACCTAATTTTTTATTTATTGTCATTTATATTTCAAAACATAAAATTTCCATGCATTGATTGAGTCAAGACAACGACTCCAAAGTTATACAAATATCGGTTTACTTTTATGTTTTAAATTTTAAAATATATATACACTCCCCAAATTTATATTTTGTGCTTAAAATTAGTTTTAATCTTCTAAGTTTGTTATAATTTAGTATCTTAATTAGTTAGGGAAGATGTGTATCTCACCATTTACTCCTACCTGGATCTACCGTCTTCACTGTTCGATTCACGGTCCTTACTGGCACTTGTATCGATGTCCACTTCAAGACCCAAGACCCAGAATCGATGTCCACGTAAGGACCTTGTTCGATCCACGGTCCTTACTGGCAATTCGATTTTTAAATCGATGTCCACTTCAAGACCCAAGTCCCAAAATCGATGCCACGTATGGCACTTGTTTGATCTACGGTCCTTACTCGCACTTGTTTGATCTACGGTCCTTACTCGCACTTGTTCGATCTTAAATTGATGTCCACTTCAGGACACAAGACCCAAAATCGATGTTCACATAAGGACCTTGTTCGATCCACGGTCCTTACTGGCACTTTTTCCCTTCTTAAATTGATGTCCACTTCAGGACCCAACCCAGCGTCCTTACTGCAAACTATTGTCCATTGTCCGACCCAACCCAGCGTCCTTACTGCAAACTATTGTCCATTGTCCGACTCACCATCCTTGTTGGCACACCGCCTTGTGTTCACCCCTTTGGGGCTCAACCTTCTCACGGGCACTACCATTAGCAAATATTATCCTCTTTGAATTTTTCTTTTCGAGCTGTCCTTAAGGTTTTTAAAAGACATCTACAGTAAAGAAATTTCCACAAGCTTATAAAGACTAGTGAAGTAATTATGAAGTAATTATGCAGTAATTAAGCAGACAAACATGACAGTAATACATGAGTTTGAGATTCATAGCTTGCTATAAAGATATTAATCTACTTTGTTATCCTCTGCTCAATAGCTGAAGTTCAATATTATATGCTGAATTTGCATATAAACGCCTAGTGGATGAGTTCAGAATTAAATGATTAGTGTGTGCGTTAGTGCAAGAGATAGAGAGAATGGATCAGTCTGTTCATTCAATTTTATATGCAATTAGAATTTGGTAGTTGAATTACAAAGAAAGCTGCTCTACATCCAAATCTTTAACAATGGACTCTTCTCCTTTAGTTCTGTTAGGATTGAATCTACTTCGACCAAAAGCTCTGCCATTCACTCGCCTATTCGCTACCAAATCTCCAATCTCCTGTAGAAACTCTGGACAAAGTAGGCTAAACAAGAAGAAAAGCCACATCCGAGATGATACTACACTAACAAAACTCATATCAGGAATCTTCACTTGTTGTAGCAGTCGAAATTTTCTTCATCTTTTCTGCATTTATCAGGGCAATCTCAATCTAGCAAACAAGATGAAGAAGAACACATCATTAAAACATCCAAAACTTGGCCAATATATTTGCATTAGTAAGCAGTAACCTTAGGTTTCATAACCAGCCTATCATTTTCCCCATTCTTCAAGCTTACAGAAGATATCGTCAAATCTGCAGAAATTTCCAAATAACAGAATCGTGTTTAAAGACAGCAGTGTTCCCAAACACAAATTAAATCGCCAATGTATTCGATAAATTTTCCTACACTTTTGAAATGCTAATCCATTCTTCTTCAGAATCTCGGCGATCGTCACTACAGTAGGTATAGCTGTATTATGAAATATGAATCAATGAATGATTGGAACTCAATCCAGTTATCCACATCGATCTGTTAACAAAATATGAAAAAGAAATGGATTCAAGAAAACTTGTACCCATTCCTAGGGCAGAGAGCTCAACTTCGTTGTACTGCTTGATGTACCTCTGCAAACGTCGAATCAATCACGGTTTTGATTATCTAATAAAGAAATTGATTCAACAGAAAGGCCCAGAGGATCGCAAAAATGAATACCTTAGAAAGATTGTAGTAGTAGAAGAACGGCTTCTTGACATTGGAAACCTGGATTTGGTTCCTCTTCTTCTTGATCTCGGTCAAAACAGCGATCTCCTTAACCTCAACATCGGGAGCAACGACCAGGAGCTTTTCCTCCTCATTACGGATTTCATTCTTGACCTCAGAGGTGGCTTCTGAGACGACCATGCCGGACTCCATTATCGCTAAAAGAGTACTGTGCAGAAGAAGGAAAAGATTCTACTACTAATTCTGAACTTCGGTAAAATCGAATCCAACTGCGGGAGTAATTTATAATCGGAAATAGGAGAATCCCTGTTTGTTTCGACGGAAGCGTTTGGGCGGTTAAGATATCAACGGTTTCGTTTTAGCAGCCGTATACTGGCAGTTACAGCATTTTCCGGTGACTGGTCCGCCCCGAAGATATGAAGCCTTTGGAAATTTTGAGGAATAAAATAATTTTGAAAAATATAGTTTAGATATTGCATTTTTTTAATTGAATTAATTACCTTATTCATTAAGTTATTTTCGGTCAAAATATCTATTTATTATTTTTGTAAAATTGAGCCTTGACCAATTAATAAAATTATATATATATATATATAACTTCTTAAGTTTCAATTTTATTTTTAATGGATTAATATCACACCCAAGCTTAAAGCTCACCAGTCACTCTCACCTTTCCATTAACTTTGTGACAAGTGATTATTTCTTAAGAATTTTGAAATTTTCATTCTCTCTTTTCCATTCCTCTATTCCTATCTCTAGAAAAATTAATGAGCACCGATAAAAAAAATATATTAGGCTCGATATTCAAATTTTAAAAATATATTAGACTCGTCATAATAATAAAATAAATAAAAACATATTATAACATTTTAAAAATATATTAGATTTATGAGGTAAAGATTTTTATCACTTTTCACCACTAAATCTCCACATTTGAAATTTGTTATTCTTATTGTTTTCGGAGATACGACCTTAAAAGTTTTAGAAATTAATAATTTATGTGTAGGGTGATTATAAACTATAGTAAGGATTCACATTAGAAATGATATGGAATCCTAGTCTACACAAATTGCATATGAAAGGGGTGGGAGTAGGGGCCATTGATGTTTGTTTATGCTTTGTTTGGATAGGATTTTTCTTTTTCCATGATTACGTTACGCTTCATGATGAGAACTCTTTTGAAGTAAAAAGAAAAAGGGATTTCTATAAGAGTTGAGATTTGTTCTTCCAAATCTCTCTCTTCTCTTTAGTGTCGAAACTGTTGAGGGAAATGCTGTCTGGTTCGAGACCGCTTGCTGATTGTCGTCCTCCACCGTGGGAGCGATCTCGGACCAGGCTTCATTCCCCCCAACTCCAAGTTAAACGAAACAAAATCGTTGGTTATCGGGTAATGTTCTCTTCTCGGTATACAATGTGTAAAGGTTTCCAAATTCATGAGCTTTTGGTTATCTTTGCCTTCAAGTTGCAGAAACTCCAGCAGGATGAAGTTTGGTGCAAGCCAATGGGTGTTAGGTGGATCCATTTCCTCTTTTTCTTAAAAAAAAAAAAAAAAAGAAGAAGAATATGAGGTTGAAGAGAAGAAAGTTTGAGGTGCATGAGAAGACTGTGATGATACCCATTTTGGTTGGTTTCTTGCTCACTCCCCACTTTCTTAAACACGGTGTGGGTCAGATATTGGGGCTTCAAAACCCTCCATTTCTTCTGTGGTTCTCGTTTGGGTGCCTTCATAATCACTACCCTTTCAATCTTACCCTTTTGGTTTAATTTTATGAGTTTTGCATGTAGCTTCATGATACAGATTCTTCAATAGAAGTCACACACAATACATCTAGTGGTCCTAAAACACCCTTCTCTACTACCATTTTAACAAACTTCTATCTTAAGATTACTCAGGTTCCTCTTGCTTAAAAGACAAAAGTTTATTTCTTTCTTGTTTTTTTGGTTGATCATACTCGGGCAACGAGGGATTCAAACCAAATTACGAACTTCTACGATTATATGATATTGTCCACTTTGAACCTAAGTGAAAGATTTATTTCTTATTTATAATCCACCTCTTAATTAGTCAATGAGTACTCTTTTCTCAATCATTCTCAGCAGTTTTTAAAGTACATCTTATTGATTTTTCAAAAAAATTTGGTAATATAGTTATTCTCCGAAAATAATATTCATCTTTTTTTTTTTTTTAACAAAAAAGAAAGGAAATGCCCACATGACTCTCAAATATAAAGTTTTTTTTTTTTTTTTTTTTGCCCATGACTTGACCACTTAAAATTCTCACAAAAAGCATTCTCATTCAACATTGAAGATTTCAAGACAAAAGCTTAGAAAAGATTGTTTAAAAAAAAAAAAAAAGAAAGATTGGGATTTTGTTATGCATCAAAATAAAAAATAATAATAATAATAATAATAATAATAATAATAATAATAATAATAATAATATATATTCTGTTTTGTATGTGAAATTTGCCATTTAAAAGGTTCATAGGGGGAGAGAACTTGTCATTTCATAATTTCTTTCAATTTTACCCTACAAATAAAATAATTTATTAATTCTATACAAAATTAAAATGTTAGGAATTTATTAAATATAAAATAAGAGGATTAAAAACGTATTAATTTAATAAGGGAAAAAAAAAAGTAAACGTAGGAAAGTTCCGTACTACACAAAAGTGCAAAACCACTGGACCTTGGGCCCGAGGAGGCCCAAGAAGTTAAATATCTACCACACGTGTGAAAACTATCTCAACCCGAGCATGTTCCTTTTCAAAACCCATCACGCGCCACCGATAAACGTATTCATCACACGTCCAATCAACGATTCCGATTATCTCCGATCGTTTCATCCACGCGCCAGACTTCCTATACAAACAACTAATCAAAATTTTAAATCTATCAACGGTTGTAATATTGCCACGTCAGACAAATTGCCGAGCTGACACCCCCTTTCTCTCTCTTCCGTCTCTGTATGGATTTCCCTCGGGAATCTGTCTCGTGGGAGGGGCAGAACCTGGTGGAATTCGATTACTGAGAGAGAATTAGAGAACACAAAGGGCAGAAGTCATTCTTAATTTTGGATGTAGTTCCATTCCAATTGTTGTGGAAATCGTCACATTTTCTTGGCTCAGATGGAGGAGACATTCTTCGATATTGTGGAGTTTCTCAAGAAGCCCTCAATTGCCGAAACATTCGTCGACATTTTGCTTTGTGCAGTTCCGATCTGGCTCGCTGTTATGATCGGCCTCGTCATCGGCTGGTCCTGGCGCCCTCGCTGGACTGGATTGGTTTTTCTGGGCTTTCGGAGCAAGTTTAGATTAATGTGGACTGCTCCTCCCGGATTTGGAGCTCGGCGGCTTTGGTTGGCCTTCACGGCTCTATCTGTCTTCTCAGTCTGCCGTACTCTTTGGTCTGATTTTAAGGGGAAGAGGAAAGTACCGCCGGTGCAGTCGGTCCCGGTTTCTACGGCGGCATCCACGTTGAAGCACTCGGCAGAAGGGAGCGGCGATGCAATTGTGTGAGTATGAAATTTACTTGGTTGTATATAACTATTTGTGGCTTGACACTTTGGTACCAATCTTCGATTTCTATGTGTAACTGATGGTACCAATATTTGAATTCTGTAACTGATGGTATTTGGGCTAGTTGACTGGTTTTGCCAAAAACAAGTTGTAATTATGTTAGAGATGCCACTGGATAAAACCGTTTCTCATGAAAAAAAATTATTGTCCATTGCTCCAGAAATAAAGAGGGAAAAGAGCAGGATATTGTTACAGAGAATGATTTGGATCACCTATTGCAACTTCTTGAAGGAAGGAATGGAGAGGCAGAGTGGCAAACTATGATGCAAAGGTCGACCCCAAACTTCGCATATGAAGCTTGGCGCCTTGAGCCTGAGGTATCAGACTTTGAGGATGTTAGCTTGTATTATTACCTTTCTTTCGCATTATTTCAAATTTGTAGTGCTCTTTTCTTTTTATTTTTGCTACACTTGGATTAGTTTTTTGTCATTTTTCCAAGTTCTTGACTTTGCACAGCTTTTTGTATTTTCTTTTCAAACCCTTTCTATAAGTCATTTTTCCCTCTTTGGAACTTTCTTAATTTTTCATTAAGAACAATAGAAAGTGAGGAGATGGGAGAATCCCTATACCCAAGGGAGCTAACAAAAAGAACTCCTGTTGGTGCACGTCGAAATATAGGGGGAATCACAGAATTTCAGAACTGTATGCCAATTGGAGGTTACAATATTAACTTAATGAAGAGTCTTTCTGTCTCTTGTATTTCTCTACAACTCCCCAATAGTCCTGCTGGGATAGCATCTTGTGAAATATTCTTCACTTGTTTTTTAAATCCGATGATGATTTTAACCCAAAGTTATGCTTGTGAACCCAAAGTCAAGAAGAGGTGGTTTTCGTACACCAGTTAAGGGCAGCTGCATTCTGGGAAATTTTCACTTAATCATTTGTGTTCAGTTTTTCCGAAGCTATGGTCCAAAATGAAAACCTTTCGTTTGCACATATTACATATAGCACTGAACTATTGTCTATTGGGAATAGATATCTGTGTCAAATAGTTGTTGTTAGCTTTGTGTTGTGCAAGCAAAGGAAGTCATAACCTATCATGCATTTGTGCATGTAGGATATTTTGCCATGAAATGCATCCTCCTCTTTTCCTCACTTCAGCATCAATATTTCATTTCTATTGTTTTAGATGTATATCAAGTTTCAACATCTTTATTTTTCCCCTCACCAGAACCGACCAACTGTTTATCGTAGTAGAACTGTCTTTGAGGATGCAACCCCGGAGATGGTTAGAGACTTTTTCTGGGACGATGAATTTCGTACTAAATGGGATCCCATGCTTGCATATTTCAAGATATTGGATGAATGCCCTCATACAGGGACCATGATTGTTCACTGGATTAAGAAGGTTTGTTGGACTAGGGAATGCCAGAATATATTTATTGTATTATACCATTAACTATTTTAGAATTTATGAGGGTTAATGCCTCTTTGTATATTCCTTTTCTGCAGTTCCCCTTTTTCTGCAGCGATAGAGAATACGTTATGGGTCGAAGAATATGGGAGACTGCAAAGACTTACTATTGTGTTACAAAGGTAGATATTACACCTTGTTCAAGGACTTTTCTCCTGCTACTCCATGTTGCTTGCTATACTTTCTTTATTTGCTTTAGCCAACCTCTGTTGCATATTTCAATTATAGTTTAGATAGGTTCTATTATTTATGCGCTATCATGCAGTTTGGCATGGTTGTATACCTGGACTGCCATAGTCTGAACTTTGGAATATCCTTTGGATGGTAAGTAGATACTATGGGAAACGTGTGTTATCAGAGGGAAGGAACATATCAAAGGCATTAATAGTAATTAGCAACCGGTTTTAATTTCTCAAGTTCAGCCTTTATCTAGATTACCAGATGTTATCACAATTGGTTGTATGTCTGGTCAAACCCGTTTTAGACTTTAACAACCCAAGCTCACCGCTAGCAGATATTGTCTTCTTTGGGCTTTCCCTTTCAAGCTTCCCCTCAAGGTTTTTAAAACGCGTCTGCTAGGGAGAGGTTTCGACACCCTTATAAAGAATGTTTCGTTCTCCTTCCCAACCGATGTGGGATCTCATAATTCACCCCTCTTCAGGGCCCAATGTCCTCACTAGCACTCATTTCTCTCTCAATCAATGTGGGATCTCACAATCCATCCCCTTTGGGGCCAGCGTTCTCGCTGGCACTCGTTCCTCTCTCCAATCGATGTGGGATCTCACATAGACCGAAAGGTTTGCATGACATGTAATAAATAGTAGAGAATACCAAATGTGATCTTTCAAAATAAAATTTGATGGTAAGATCATCTCTGATATATAAGCATGTCTTGCTGACTTGCATAATTGAAATATGGTTATATGCTCCCTGTCCATTTTGACCATTTCTCGTGTTTTGATGTGGCTAAGTTGAAATATGAAACCTTGCTTCTGCAGGACGTACAACATCCAAGCTTACCCCGACTTGACAAACCCAGGCGTGTGGATCCTTATTTTTCAAGTTGGATCATCAGGGCAGGTGAGGATTAAGAAGATGTTTCTCTTCCATTTTCTGAGAATTATAGGATTTCATTTGAAAAAATGCTTTGATCAATATCCTAACTTGTTGAATTTGGAAATGAATGCAGTGGAATCTCGTAAAGGAGATGGATTACGGTCTGCTTGTGAGGTTATCCTAGTGCATTATGAAGATATGGGAATCCCCAAGGATGTGGCTAAGTTGGGAGTCCGTCATGGAATGTGGGGAACTGTCAAGAAGTTGCACTCTGGTTTCAGAGCATACCAGAACGCTAGGAAATCAGATATTTCTGTTTCTAGAAGTGCACTGATGGCTAGGATCACCACAAAGACTTCTTTGGACAGAAACACGGATTCCTCGGAGCCAGAATCTGATGAAGTACGAACTCAAGTGATGAGGAAAAAGCATCAAAATGATTCTGGCATAGATTGGAAGTGGATAATCATTGGTGGGACAGTGGCTGTAGTCTGTGGATTTCGAACTGGTGCAATTGGGAAGGCCTTGTTACTTGGGGCAGGACAGAGAATAGCTCGAAGGTGAGAATTATCTAAATTAGGCGCAGGCGCTGTATTACTACACATTTTGAAGCTCGAGAAGTTTCTTATATTAGGCCGACACATCCACCATTATTGAAATGAACACAAGACCATTTTTTCTGAGAGTGGCCCTGATAGAGTGATTCTGTCCCATGTTCAACTGCCATATATCTGACCTCCTAGCTTTGTGTCTCTTTTGCTTAAATGACTTATTATGTGCATTTATAATGGAACTCGGTTGAGACTTGAATCAATCTTTACAGTTAATCAGTAGGGGTGAGAACAACATTGGACCAAAAACCGACTCGTCCAACCAATGACCGAGACCCACCTGATTTAGGATTGTGGATTTGTAAACTAATGGGAGGATTTCGTTGATGTGTTAATATTATACAGAATAAAGTTTGTTGAACACCCCGTTCATTTGTTCATTTGGTTGTTTATGTACGACTTTTAGCAGGCCTGTGGGATGTGGATGAGAAGAGTTGCTTTATTCCTGGGCTCGTTTTTTGGGACTGTTTTATTATCAGTTTTGGCCCAAGATAACAGAATTCCGGCTCATAATTTCCTGAAGGTACTGACAAGAAAGCGAGTAGGAAAGAACAAATATTCTGACAGACACTTGACAAGGCAGTGAACAAACGTAGTACTCATTTGTCTGATTGGATCAGGACAGCTCAATCAATATGGTATGGTTTTGCTTCAATCATTATAAACTGAAATTTGTGGAGTCTAGCATATCTCTCCGTGTTTGGTTCATGGTTTAAAATAAATGTAAGGTAAAGTTCAGATTTATGTAACTTATGGAGCCATAGAAATTCGAGTTTTTGAAGCCTATTATGGCAAGGACATTGTTTAGGGCAGTCGAAGGCGTGCATAAAAGCAGGCGCAGGCATCAAATCAAGGTGGTCGTCGTCCTTGACAACTAAGGAATGACCCAAAAATTAAATATGATAGGACAAAGAAGTGGTGCATTCAACAAGGACAAAACTAATTAGTCCCAAGTGTCTGCAGTGTCCCATTGGATAGGCAAGGTTGAAAGAGACAGCCCCTTCTTCTTTCAGTCTGCAAAATGATAAGGAAAATGGACCCTCAGCGGTGGTTGCCATATGCCATTTTGATTGTCCTCGGCGGCTAAGGCTCCAAACCCAACCAAAACACTAATAAATTGGGGTCCCAACTTCCCCATTCAACATTTCATTTCCATTTGTCAAATTTCTTTGTCACTATCTTTTCTTTTCCCACTTTTCATTATATCGACCTAATCATCTTCCTTTTCATATCTTACCGATGGTTTTTGTTGTCAGATATTGTCTATTCCAATAATTCAACACTACTTCCAAGCTCACTATTATTTTATATCTTTCTAACAAAAATATCCACCTCTAAATATATATACTATTTTATATATACTATTTTTAATCAGGCCTTACATCATTAAAACATTATAACATAGTTAAAAAAAAAACTGGAAATTTTATGAAATACATGTTGAACTCATTTTATATTGGGTATAGTTAAAAAAAAACGGATAAACCAATGGCAAAAAATTGGGAATGTTGAAGCATTGAAAGCATACTCATACATATCCACAACTCAATAAATTTTCGAATTTCCTTAGTTGAATGCAACTAAAAAATTTAGTTATTGAAAGTTATAAACTTACATTAAACTATATTTTTTTTTATATTAAATTGGTTATATATCTAAACATAAAATTAAATTTTAAATATCTTCCCAAAATAAAATAAAATAAATTTAATAGTATTACGCAGAATTTATAAACTTGCAATTTAATGTATATAAATAGTGAAAAACATATTTATTGAGTGGTGGGCCAACCCATCATTAAAAGTCTTCCCACAAGCGCTCATCATTGGCCCATCTGTGCATTCCAGCTCAGCTTCTCATCGTTGAATTTCCATGGAATTATATTTTTTAGGATAATTTTGTTTCTTTTTCGTTATTCTTTTCAGGATAAGTTTCATTTAAGAAAATAAAATTTGAATTTTTAAAAAATCATTTAAACCTAAAATTTTGGAAATTGTAATACAAATAAAGGAATTTATAGAAAAAAAAATATATTTACTCATTTTAAAAACAAAAATTATTAAAACTAATTTAGTAGAAATAAATGAAATAAAATAAATAAATAAAAAAATACGAACTTTTAAGTAAGTATGACACCAAAATGATCCACCGTGATCCATTATCACCAAAACCAATATCAAAGTGTCAATCAACATTATTTCATATTTCTGAATTTCTTTAAATAGACGGAGATAGAATACGTAACATTTATAATAAACAAAAATTTATGTGCTTTCAATATGATACCTCATCATTAGTTCATCGAATTTCATTACCATTGGTTGAAAATCAAACTAAATTATACTCTCTTGATACCGTGTAGATAAGATTAAGAAAAGTATATAGTTTTAGTTTTTTTTTTTTAAATAAAAATACACTTTTGACTTTGGATCCATTTTGATACGTCCACTTGTCTTAGCAACTTTATCTACTCGTCTTAGTGTCGACACAATTGGGAGTTCATGTAGCCATTGAAAATCTACTTTATGTTTTGGACTTCAAAACTCTTTTTGAACTTATTGATCATGATCTTATCAAAATTAGTTGTCATTACTGTTAACTCAGTTGTACTTGTATAACAGCTATTTGCAACTTTAACAAAACTTCACTATCTCGTTGATCTATTGAAAATATTTAGATGACAATCGTGCAGCGTAGACTTCTTGTGGTCAACTGCCATCATCTTGAATCCTAAATTGAGTTTACATAGACAACTATTAACGGGTCAACCAACACTAAATCGTCCCCGTTTTAAGTCTTAGACTAGCATCCTCGGTCCTTGTAGTCTTGGAAATTACATTGTTTCTATCCTTACTACCTCATCGGGTCACTTTCATCACAACAATACAAACTAAGGTCATGTGGTGCATTTACCTTGTTGATCCACAACCTTTACATCACCGTAGCTCTACTCGAAAATTTCCACTTTTTCTTATTGTTACTCAATTTATTTTTTCATTATCGATTTTTTCTTTACTCTTACCAACAAGTCACAGCTAGACCAAATGCTACCGGAGATTCATGAGAAATAGCTAAATCACACCTCTATACAAATTTCAAATCATTATATATGTATTAGATATTGTTGTCTTAATAAGATCCCAACTTTCCGACAAAGATATTGACTACTTCATTTCATGATTCCTTTGAAACATGTTATTGGAAGTTTTCATACTCTTATAAAAAAAATGCTTCGTTCTCATCTCCAACCGATCTTGGATCTCACAATCCATCTCCTTAGGGAGCCCAGCGTTTTCGTTGGCACACCGTTTGGTATCTAGCTCTGATACCATATGTAACAGTTCGATACCACTATTAACAAATATTGCTTGTTTCAATTTGTTACCTATCGTCGTCATGTTTACGATTTTAAAATACGTATGCTAAGAGAGGTTTCCACACCTTTATAAGGAACGTTTCGTTTTCTTTTTCAACCATGTGTGAAATTGAGACGAGGAGTCGATGGGTGGTTCATAGGATATTAACCTTCTTAGTAGGAAAAATAACATGAAATTTCTAATTTTGATTTAAAATATAATTATTTTTCAAAAGACAATGACAAATTGTTAGACATATTTACCCAAACACGACATGTCACCTTTTTTCTCGTATGACTTTAGACAAACAATCCAACCAACTTTGTCATTTTCTTTTTCCCTTTACAAAATAATCTTCTAATTTTCTCAAAATATATATATATATATATATATATATATATATATATATATAAGGCAACTATTTTTCTACATTTAAATTTTATTTTCAATATTCCATTTCCATCTATCAATTTTCATATTTTTTTTAAAATTTTAAAATTTGCAACAAAAAAAAAAAAAAAAAATTGTCTCTATTATTAACAGTGATTAATCATTTAACATTACCTTAGGACATCTTATTAACCATCATTAATCATTTTACTTAATAGTTGATAATTAAATAAATAAATAAAAAGACGAATTATTAAAAGTTAATGAGAAAGAATGAAGTAAAAATAATCTTTTTTTTTTTTTTTTTTTTTTTTTTTTT
>NW_019272021.1:4892072-4902025 GCF_002738345.1 Cucurbita maxima | reverse complement strand
CTTTTTTTTTTTTTTTTTTTTTTTTTTTTTTTTTTTTTTTTTTTTTTTTTTTTTTTTTTTTTTTGTTTACAGTACATTCAATGTCAACAATGATTTTAAGTAAAAGACTCGTTGAAAACAGAGTATATTAGCAGTAATCTTTCTATTATTGGTTAGAAAACAAGGCCTACTTTTTTGGGACTGCAATTTGTCTTTCAGCTTCAAAGTTCATTAAATAATCTGAATTCCAAATCACTTTTACTTTGTTTTCCTTCTTTTTGATCTTCCCTTTTCTGGGTTTTTTGTTTCTTTATGGTAAAAAGGAAAAAAAAGAGATTTTTTTCCATTTTTTCTTGGTGCTGAAGCGAACACCCAACAACTGAGCATTAACAGTAGCGCAAAGCGCAATTGGCAGGCGATACAGTTGCGCACATAATTCTGAATAGCGTGGACTGGCATGCATTCATCTACGTGTCTCATTGCTACCCTCTTATTCCAGAATCTTTCAAAAAAAAAAAAAAAAAAAAAAAAAAACCTCGAAAGCTTCATGTAAACTGTGACCGCAAATCCCCCATGGTAGTCGGTTTCTCTCACCTGCAACTCTTTTCCCCTGATCCTTTTCCTCCCATTCCATTTCTCCATCTATCCTCTATCTCCGTTTGATTTTCACTGGGTTTCAACTTTGAGCTCAAGTTTTGTAGAACAAAGCAGCTTTTTATGGATTTAAGGGATATGAGGTACGTGGGTCTCGTTAGATTTCTGTATACTCTGATGGGTATCTGCCAATTTTGTTGCTGTTTTTTGTTTATTCAACTTCTTGTTGTTCATCATCCTTCATTTCTCTCTATGATTCGGAAAGTGATTCTGTGAAATTTGAACTACTGATGTGTTTTTATGGGTTTGAGTTAATTTGTGATTGCTTCTCTTTGGGCGACATTTGGATGGTGATAATTTGAGTTGGAAACTTCTTTCGATTCATGTGAACCTTGAAACAGTACACAGTAGAAAATGGATTAATATTACCTTAGGACATCTCATTGTTCCACTACGTTTGTGTAGCCCTTTCCAAAAGCTGCAACTGACATTGAAAATCCAGGAAACGAAACTTGTTGCTTCTTCTCTAAGAATTAGATTCACACACATGGAGAGTGGCTAACTTCTGAAAGATGGGACTGTTAAGATTGTCTATGTACATCTTATCCGAGTTAATTGTTATTTTTTGCTGCTTTAGAGGAACTGTGATCTTTTTTTGGTGTTTTCTTGTTTGTCTCTATGTAATGTGCTGTAATCAATGTATGTGCATATTACTTGTTTATACGTTTGGATTTTGTGAGCCTAGAATAATTGTCATGTAATATATAGACCTGTATATTTTGTTTTAGCAAGGGATATTGCAGTTGGACATTCATCTATGGATACTCAAATTTATCCTATATCAGTGTATCTCATAAGTCAGAACAATAATCTTTTTACCCTTGAAACCCATCATACCCTTTATCTCGAGCTCGAAATTGCTTTTATAAGCTGGGTAAAGGGGTGGGTATCCGCTGCTTAGTTATCCACCTTGTTGCAAAAGCCATCATAACCTTTATCACAAGCTCAATATTGCTTTTATATTCTGGCTAAAGATAGGACTTATATGAGAATCGTTTGCTTAATTGCCACCTTGCTGTCCCTTGCTGCAAAAGGTAACTTTGGAATGATACAAAACATTGATTTTCGTTACTTGGATTGGCGATATTTCTTCGTAACATGCATACAAATGCTGGACTGTCTCTACAAGTACAAACTATTGGAATGACTTCTTATCGGTCTAGTTTGAAACAAATTGGAATGATCTTTTCATGAGTTAAAATAATGTTTGCGTAACTTTCTCCTTTCTGTTCTGTCATATTTCTTGCCTGTTGTATAGTCTTCCACTTACGTGCTAGCGATTGCATCAACCCTTAATGTTGCATTATGTGCTTCCTCGTGCGATAAACTGAAGGTAGGAGTTCTTTTTTCTTTCTTCTCAAAAAAAAAAAAAAGGTGCAACAAAACACAACTAATGTGAGCCCAATTGCAGAGCGGATAATTGAGGTATTGCACTGAAGATGAATGAGGACTATAAAAGCATTGAACCGGGGACGGATTTAGGACTTGGGTTGGGTCACACAGACCAATGTATTCAGGGAAGATTGACCAACAAATTAGGTGTAGGTGCAAATGCAGGTTCAATGGTGGATGTGAAATATGTTACCACCGACTCCCTGTCTGAACTAGTTTGGTCTCCACACAAAGGTTTGAGCCTTAGATGCGCCAATTCCAGCTTCAATAATAGAAAAACTCCGATCTTGTGGGATGCAGCTGCCAATAACGCAAGTTTTGTACTGCCACGAAGTGTAATAGCAGGGAAATCTACTTCCAATAATTTACTTGATAATAGAACTATTACTATTTCACAAGCAGAGAGTCAATTGAAGAATATATCTGAGGGTAAACAAACTTCAAATAATACCAGTTCTGATGATGCTGCCTGCATGACAAGCGAAGCTCATATGCATAAACTAAAAAAAGGTATATTTTAGCTGATGGTTGTTTAAATGTATACTATGTGAAAGTTTTACGAATCCAAGTCGATCATACTGCATCTTTCATCATATTTTGTTTAATATGCTTGCTAGTTCTTTCTGCCCAATTATATTCTTGTTCCTTGAGTCTTTTCCCAGTTAGGATGCACTTACCTTCCAGGGGTGGGAAACCTTGCAAACGAAACAGTTTGCAGGGCAGCAGTATCTGTTGTATGTTCTAAACAGGAAGATCTACAAGCAACTGGAGTGGATATAACTGATGCAGGAAACATTCCGGTGAACGAAGTATTGACAGTTGGGAAAAATGACTGGGAAAAATGACTGCTCATGCTTGCCATGTATGCTGAGACCAATGCAGTTTGTTCTATTGATCGGAAACATATTTGCTTGAATATTTCATTTTCATGCTCTAATTTGTCTTTACATGTAAAAAATATATTCATTGGAAAACCTTCTGGTTGCGTTTGTCAAATAGTTGGTTCCTCTATTTCATCTTCATGTTTGAAATTTTATTGACTTAATCTCTCTTGCAGTTTGTGTGAACAGAATAAATGAAGTATCAATGAAGCAAGGTGAACCTGAGCTTGATAAAGTGCAGCATAACTTGTTAGATATGGATCCAAATGGTGGAGACATAAATGAAGGTCATAATAGTACCGCAGGAAAGGGTGTTCTTCAACCCTTGAATGTGTTTGATCCTACTGTCTCTCATCCAACTTTTTTGGGGAAACTGGAATCATCTGCAGAAAATGACTTACTAAATATAAATGATAAAATCGGTGGGTTTGAGGGAAGTAAAATTTTAGTGACAGTGGTGGATTCTTCCCATGAAGTGAGAGGCAGTAACCAGCCAGATGGTAAAGACAATTGCAAAGACACGGGTGATTCAGCTTCTCCAAGTAACTGTGGTATGCATTGGATACAAAGGAAAGGCAAGGAAAAGGCTCTGTCTGATGGTAATGTTCATGGAAGAATGTTGAACAATGAAGACAACAGCTACGGAAGTGTTGAAAGCTGTAACAGTGCTTTTCTTGCAGCTTCGAAGAGGCGATGGGGCTTTGAACAACACTTAATTGTTGGGAACAAAAGAGCCAAAATGCAAGACGATAATGCTTCTGGTCCAACGTCGAACTTAGGTCAAGACAGCTCTTTCATGAACTGGATATCTAACATGGTGAAAGGATTCTCTGAGTCGATACAAGAGGAGGCACCTTCTCTTGACCTTACCCTTGCAAAATCTGATGTTGAACATAGGGGCCTAAATGAAGAACTGATGGACAAGAAGATTAATACTCCTGGGGTCGGTGGCATTGGTTTTCAATCTATCTTCCGGTCCTTGTATGATCCAATCACGAGAGGTGAGGACGGAGCGCCTAGTGCAACCAAACAAGAAGCTAAGGAGATTGAAATGATTAAAAACAGTTGTGATCTTAATGCAACTCCAATAGCATGTTTTGGAGAGTCTGATAAATTTGGCAAACAACTTCTGCTAAACAATGAGAATGTGACAGAGTTTTTATCTGGAAATGAACCAACCATACTAATTCAACTGAAGAATTCACCTGAAATTTCTTGTGGTAGTCATCAAAGTCATAAAACCAAGTCTGAGGAGAACTTGAATTCATACAATCTTGTAAGTGGTGCTGGAACAGGTGAAGTTATCCACCACTCTGCTTTGGATAAATGCAAGTCCAACAGTACAGAGAATGTTGACTGCAATCTACCATGTGGAAAGATTAACCATACTGCTGGTAATACGAGTGATCCTCTCAAAAGCTTGTGGATTTCCCGTTTAGCCGCAAAAACCTCTGGGGTTATGGCAAACCCAGAAACTTGCAACCTAAATACCAAGGATGATTCCCAATGTTCCATGCACAGTCCTGGACTGATTCCTTGCCCTCAAAATCAAATTGGTCATCATTCCATGGATGACTTGGACACTGCTGTTAGTAAGGAACAACGTAATACAGCTAGTTCTGAGGCTTCTCCTGGTCATAAGGAATTCAAAAGCCATAATGAGCAGAAATCTATAAGTAAGTTCAAATCTGTTTTACGTTCTCCTAAAGTAAGAAGTCCAGAGGCGATGGCTTCTGTCTTTGCTAAGAGATTAGGTGCATTCAAACACATCATACCGTCAGATTTGACCGTAAATGTGGGAAATGAAACTGTGATCTGTTTCTTTTGTGGCACAAGAGGTCATAATCTACATAATTGTTCTGAAATTACAGAGAAAGAAATTGAGGACCTTTCAAGAAATATCAGGTTGTGTAATGAAACAGTAGATCCCCCTTGTTCGTGCATACGGTGCTTTCAGCTCAATCACTGGGCTATTGCGTGCCCACTTGCTGACTTGAGAGGTCAACAGCCAACTGAGTCCCATGCATCTTTGGCTGATTGTTATGATACTGGTGAGCTCCAACTTGCTTCTGGGATTGGTTTAAGTGCCAAACCGCAACACGTTGAAGATAGAAAAAAGGACGGTGTTGCATCTATGCTAGATGATACTGATGATCCCAATATCGAAACTGATCGTAGACCTGATTGCAAAGCCACTGAAGAAGTGAAGTCTGCAGCAATGTCGATTCCAAAATGTGTTATTCAAAGATCTCCAGAGAAAAGTTCGAAAGGAAGTAAGATGGTCCATGTCGACCGCTTCGTTGACAAGCCGAATTCCGGTATACCACAAGTGGTTTTCAATGCAGTAAAAAAACTTCGACTGTCTCGAAGCAATATTCTCAAGTAAGTAGGAACAAAATTTTATCCCTCATTTCTATTCTCATTTTTTACACTTTCCCCATACAATTATGGACGTTTGAGCCTTAGTAACTAAGATCTTCACATTTCTGCATTTAAAGTCTTATTTTAATATCTTTACAAAGTGAACGCTACATATTGAATCCAACTGTTTGAGGCATTTAAGTATTAAGTTGAGCTATTATGGGCCATAAAATTATCTGTGATTAAGCTTAATCATAGGTTTGATTATCTTAATGATTTTGTTCTCAAGATGCTGGAGCAAGGTTTGTGTTTACACGTACTTTTGATATTTTAATGTTCTTATTGTTTTTGAGTTTTTTGACACTCCCCTGCTGGCTACTGTCGATATGTATCATTCTCCGGCATGGATATCACTTAACTGAAGAATGTTCTGAACTTGTTCTTCAATTCCCGAAATGATCATACATGGGAACTCATTTTTCTTATTAGAGAGTGCATTTTTCCTAAAACTGATCATTTCTCTATTGCATCGCCACCAGGTGTATGAACTCCCACATGTCACTGTCACTTCTTGATGGTTTTTTCTTGCGTATTCGGCTTGGGAAGTGGGAAGAAGGACTTGGGGGAACTGGGTACCATGTGGCTTGCATAAAGGGTAAAATGCCTACCTATTAAAACTTGCTTGACTTACTATCATGCAAACTTCTGCTGTCGTAGATTGACCTTTCTTTATCCCTTACATTCTAATACACCATTAATTCTCTTCTAATTTCTTCTGAAATTTTCATGTCCATGTATTTCCAGGTGCACAACTCACAAAAAATTCTATTTCTGTTATAGTTCGAGGGGTGGAATGCCAAGTTCAGACCCAATACATTTCCAACCATGATTTTCTTGAGGTATAAACCTATACCCTTTTTGTGACTGAGGATAAATGTAACGGTGTGCTTGGGCTGTTACAAACGGTACTAGAGCCAGACACCGAATGGTGTGCCAACGAGGACGTTGGCCCCCAAGGGGGTGGATTGTGAGATCCCACATTGGTTGGAGAGGGAAACGAAACATTTGTTACAAGGGTGTGGAAACCTCTCCTTAGTAGACATGTTTTAAAACCTTGCAGGGAAGCCAAAAGTAGACAATATCTGCTAGCGGTGGGCTTGGGCTTGGGCTAGAGCTAGAGCTATTATAATAAATTACAATTTCTGGATGTTATAGAAAGGCTTCAATAATTCTAGCCGTTGAAGTCCAATGCTATAGTCTTTACCCTGAACCTTATTTCTTTCTGTGATTCGAACTCTTATGAGTTCGGTCAATCCTTTTGTCTTTGTTAATATTGGTTCTCGAAAATTATTTCTGGGTTTCAATTTATGTCCACCTTCCCATATTATAGCGTTCGAATTAAAACAGCCAAGATGAGAAGTAGAAAAATGAGATGATTTCTTGAGGCTATTAAAACAAACCCAACTTGACTGTCTTGCAGGATGAGCTGAAGGCATGGTGGTGTACAGCTTCGAAGGATGGCAGCAGAGTTCTTCCGCTGGCAGCAGATTTAAGAGCCAAAGTGAAAAAGAAAAAGGAGTTGGGTTTATAAGCAAGCACAATGGTTGAAGTTATGTTGCACAAATTCAGTCTGTGTTAAAACTGTACATATAATTATTGCCATACATCCCATACCTACGGCTTGAAATTCAATTGAACAGTGTCCAATGAAACAAACAGATACTTGTTTAACGATGTTATCTATATGGGTGTGTCATTGATGCTGTCTGGTTGGATTTCATGAAAGGCAGTCTTCCAACTTTATTGTAACTCGTGATAATGGGACAAGTTTTTGCCACTTTTTCTTTTAAGGTCGACATGTATTTTCACACCTTTATATTCAAATTATTGAAGCATAGCCGCCTCAAGGGTTTGCTGTTAAGATGCTTAGTTTTTTTGTCTACTGTTTTATATTTGGCTTTTTCTATCAGCATTTCTTACACATTTTAGCTGTATTGTTTTTTTAAATAATAATTGAGTTACGAAATGGCTCACAATTTTTTTCACTATTATTATGTCATGTGTTGTGCTATGATATTCTTATGCCATGGTTCGTTAACTACGTTCACTTCATGTTTACGAGATAGGAAGAAAGTATGCAAGATATGACGAGTATTATGTATGCGTGCCTCGTAGGTTCATTATGTCATGAATGAATGGAGATATGACTTACATCGTAAACTTATGTTATGATTTTAAGCTATGGGACTTTATGCATTTATATATGTCATGTGCATCTAGTAGCGTGAGAGTGCGTTAACCCAACAAGCCAAGCTCAAGGGGTATACATACGAGTCTGCTTGGAGGGCTCATGTACGCATGCATGAGTTGTGTGTAGGAAAGTACTACACATCAAACATTATCCAAACGGGGAGTGGAGTTCAAGGCCATGGATGTTTTCTTTATTTTTTTTTTTAATTTTTATGAAAGAATATGTCTCACCATATTGCATGTGATTGCATTCTCCGACCCTGACAGTGGGGCTACTTACTAAGTATTTTATAAAATACTCAAGTAACGTGCTATTCTTATTTTTTAAGTAAAGGTAAGACACCCTTATTCAGGTGACGCATCATAGTAGAAGTCGTAGGACCGAGATAGAATAGTTACATTCATGTTCGTTTTAGTAGGACTTGAATAAGATCGAGGTTGAAATTAAAAATAAAAATAAAATCCAAATTTGGGATTTTGAATGCCAAATAATAATGAATTTGTGCATGTGTTCATAATTGACAATGGAGGAAATTGCATCGTTGACCCTTTTACTTTTAATGGGCCGTGTTGGTTTGGAAATGACCTAATTGACGGAAACAATTGTAAGGAACTTTCGTGTATTATATTTTTTTTTTTTCGTTTTTATTGACTCCAATTCCTCTCTTTCTTTTCCCCCCTTTTTCCGAAACGATTTCACACAATTTCTTAAATTAGTGTTAGGTGTGTTTGAAAAGGTTTAAGAGTATGTTATTGAGTATTACTTCTCAATAGATCATATAATATATTAGTAGTCATTAAATATATCATTCATATCTTAATGTTATATTAGTAAGGTAATATCAAATTCTATCACCAATATATTCCATTAGTTGAATTAGAACAATGCGAAATTAGGGTATAAAGTCTGAATTATAGGTAGGGAAGAACACCCATCGTCGACCTCATTCCTTATTGGTGATGATACCACAAAAGTGAACACATTCCTCAACTTGATATCAACCAATGGCAATAAAGACTTTAGAGAGTGGGGAGAAATGCACTCAAGTCCAATCCTTCACAATAATTGTAGGCAAAATGATATTAGACTTAGACGTACATGTAACAATAATTTCGATTAAAAGTGAAAATGATTATTTAAATATTTTTTTTAGAGTTTTTTCCTTTAAAATGTATTTAAATATCTTCGTGACTTCTACATTTACTGGGGAAAAAAAAAGAAAAAAAAAAGGTAAAGTTGCATTGCAAAAAAGAAGGGGCTATTATTGGAAGTAGTGGCTTAGACCTAGACAAGCACTACCTTCCACTTTTTTCCTTTGGGTTTATCCATTCATTTATAATCTGATTATTTTAATTTTTTATTTTATTTTATGCTTGACAAATTTCAATAATTAATTCAATTTCTTTTCTAATGTATTTAATAAATCAAAGGAGACTAAATTTATAAACATCACTTTATAATATTATAATAATTAATAAGTTTTATATAAACGTTTCAATTACAATTTTTTAAAACATTTTTCATAGTGGAAATGAAAAGGAAGATCAAATTTGATTGACAAAGATAGCCATAATGACTTGGTTACATTACTTTTTGCCAATAATTCAATGCTATACCTAAAGAAGATTGATTATGGGTTTAGAAACTTGCCAAAATTATTGTGAAGAAAATATAACTTCCTACTAAATTAGGTTTAATTAACATTCACAAATTTAATAAAAAAAAATAATTAAGATATGACATAAAGTTAACTATCAAATATTTTTAGATAATTAATATATCTTAATTCTTCGATATCAAATTATATATGTATTTGGTAGATGAAAATGAAATTAAATAATTTATTGAAAAAATAATCATATTATTTAGTATATGGTAATGATATTTATTAAATGTAATTAATTAATAAAGTTTAAAAATATAAAAAAATTAATTAAGATAATTATTAAAAATGGAGACGAAGACAAATTCTAATTAATTCGATTTTAATATTCCTCAATCCGCATTGGAACTTTCAAATAGAAAGACGGGTATTTTGTGGGTTTATTTTATATTTATTTTTTATTTGACAGAGTCTATTTCTAGAAATGTTTTTTTTAAAATAATTTGAGCAAATATATGAAAAATCTAACATTTAAAAAAAAAAAATTGATTTATTAATTACAATCAGAAACGTTGATAAGACGTTTCCGATTTTCTGACTAAAAATTCCTGTAAGAATGGTGTATTAAATAATTTTATGAGATCTCCAAATCCAATATACTTAACATAATGATTAAAATAATTCAATAATTAAAGCAGGAGAATGAGCATACAAATAAACAGAAACGAAATAAAATCCAACTTTTTATACGAAAAAAATAATTAATTTTTGCACGTAATCGCGACGAAAATTTAGATTTAGAAAAAAAAAAAAAAAAAAAAAAAAAAAAAAA
>NW_019272021.1:4873992-4891942 GCF_002738345.1 Cucurbita maxima | reverse complement strand
AAAAAAAAAAAAAAAAAAAAAAAAAAAAAAAAACTGGGTGAGCTGGAAAATTACCAGAACTTCATTGACTTTTTTTATAATAAGCCACGTTTATTTGGAAAATAGTTTTTTTTTCTTCTTTTTTTTTCCCGCAAAAAATATATATGGCGCGCAGTACCAGTAATTACAAGGAAGTTTCATGTATTCCGGACTTTATTGACTTTGAATCCAAATTCCACCGGTCAAACCGTTTTTTATTTTTTTTATTTTATTTTTTTGTCTTGCTTTCTAACCTTTCCACTCTTCTAATTACACTTTATTCAAAAATCCATATTTAATTAATGTGTGAAATATTAAAAGTAAACAAAATTTCACTCCAACTCAAATAATAATAACCATATTACTTATTAATTCGTATTAATTATCACTATTTATGAATGGTAATATGTTTATTTCAACTCCTTGTCAAATTAAGTCTATTGTATTTATTATTTTAAAATTTTAAAATTTAAATTTCTCCTCCCGTAAAATTAAGAAAGAAAAATACTAAAAAAGGAAACTAAATCATCACTCACTTTACTTTACAGAGTTGAGAGTTGAGGGTAGTAACCATTAGAAAAAAGTCACGGGTGACTTTGTCCTAATAAATTTTGCTATCTTTTCTTTACTTAATATATTTTAAAATAAAATATTTAATCCAGTCAACTTCAAAACTCTTTTTTATATTATTAAATTATAAATTAGAATGCTATCGATGAAGCATCTATTATCGGACGGATGAGCTTCAAATTTATAATTCAGTGTATTTCTTTTAGTTAAAATAAAGATGGTAAGACGAGCTAGAGGGAACTTTTTATATACATAATTTTTCGACATCTTTGCACAAAATATAATTTATAATTTTTTCATAAAATTCGAATATTTATAATTTATTATTATTATTTTTACAAGTTTAAAGAATTTGGAGCTACTGAATTTCAACAGAATATTTTATAGGATTAAGTTCTCTGTTCAATTCTCAGACTCTTCCAAATCGTATACAGAATGAGAGAGTCTGACCCACGTACTTCTCAAATCAGTGGAGCTTATATATTTGTGAACCTCCAAATTCAAACATCATCAAAGCCGAGAGGACAAACAATCAAAGATCCTCCTCACCTTCTCCCTCCGATCTCTTCGCTTTTTGAGAATTTTCATCATGAAGCACGAAGGTAAATCAAAGCTATTTTCCCACCTATTTATTGATTTTGATCTTTGAAATTCACTGAACGTTGAAGATTTAGCTATTTTGCTGATTTCTCTGTGGTTAGATGGCGGGTTCGGGAAGGTCATTACATCGTCGCACTATCTTAATACTTCGTTTGTCGGAGGCGTCCCCGCCGCCGGGAGTCGCCATTTCCGGCGGACTTCGAAGGCTGTGATCAACAACCAAAAGTTGATTCCGCATCTACATAGGACGGAGTCCGGCCGCGTTGATTTCTTGGAGAGATTTTCGCATTATGTTGGTAAAATTCTCTGCCATTACCATCTACTGAATTAGTTCTGTGTAGAACGAAAAATCTAACCCTATTATTTTTGCAGCGAGGCAATTAGGGATTTCAGATGCAGATGAGTGTCCTCAACTCTGCAAGTTAGCAAACAACTATTTGAGGAAAACGAAAGGGTGCGAAGAAGAAATTTATGCATATTTCGCGAGTGAAGCCGACGGAGAATCTCTGTATGTTAAATTAATGGATGAATTTGATCAATGCATCTTGAGCTATTTCGCATTCCATTGGAGCCAAGCTTCCTTGATGATTACTCAGGTAATATTCAAAAATCCACCCCCACCCCCCACCCCCCATCCAAAAAAAGTCAACACGATTTTAGAATTTCAGTATATCCCTTAATTTACGGTGGATTTAATGATAGGTTTTGGGTGTTGACTCCGAGCACAAGAAGCTGAAGGATCTTGTGGTGGCAGCGACTAGGTGATTTTCTTTTTCATCTATGTCAATTTGCTCGATAAGTCAAATTTGGCTACTGAGTTATGAACCATCATGTTGCATCTTACTTGTAGGATTAAGATCCACTAAATAGCTTCAATGAATGAAGATTCTGAGTCTTTTTGTCCCTTTTTTTCTGGTTTCTGGTTGTTTTTATAGGAAGCAGAGATTCGATAGGGTGAGTAAGGATCTGAAAGTGACAAGGGTGTTCTCTACTTTGGTGGAGGAGATGAAGAAGATTGGATGTGCTTCATCTAAGGGCGAGTCAAAATGCTCCCACGCAACGCCGCAATTGTCTCAAAGAAAGAGAAGCCCTGTGCTTCTTCTTATGGGTGGTGGCATGGGGGCTGGCAAGAGTACTGTCCTCAAAGACATTCTTAAAGAGTGCGTATTACCGATATTGAATCTCCCTCTTTGGCGAAACGTTTAAGAACTTTTAGAACAAAGTTTGTTGATAAACAGTTTCTAATTATGCAGGCCTTTCTGGTTGGAAGCAAAAACAAACAGAGTGATGGTTGAGGCAGATGCCTTCAAAGAGACTGATGTTATCTACAAAGCCATCAGCTCGATGGGCTATCACGACGACATGCTTCAGACAGCTGAATTAGTGAGTGTCTCTCCTCTTCAGCCCATCTCTAATTGTTTCTATGAACTAGCTAACTAACTACATGATAAATCACAACAGGTACACCAGCCATCAATTGATGCTGCATCTTCCTTGCTGGTTACAGCATTAAATGAGGGACGGGATGTGATATTGGACAGCACTCTGTCATGGGAGCCATACGTCATGCAGACAATTGAAATGGCACGAAATATTCACAAGCGTCGATATCGAATGGGAGTTGGGTACAAGGTAGAGAAGGACAACGTCACAGAGAATTACTGGGAGCCTGTGAGTGAAGAAGAAGAGGAGGAATTGAGGAACGAGCATGGAGAGATGCAAAATAGAATGCCATATAGAATAGAGCTAGTTGGAGTTGTTTGTGATGCTCATCTAGCTGTTGTTAGAGGAATAAGGTGAGAATATAACTCAAAACTTTTGGAGCTTTAGTATTGCACATCTTAAACCATCATGGTTGTAATAAAGGTTTTAATGATTCAAACAGGAGAGCCATAATGGTGGGAAGAGCTGTGCGGGTGAATTCACAGTTGCAATCCCACAAGAGATTTGCTAATGCTTTTCCAAAATACTCCGAAGTTGTTGATAGTGTCAGGCTCTATTCCACCAATTCCTTCGGCAAGCCACCTAAGGTATGTTACATTTATTCATCGAATCTTGAACGTTAATATGAAATTGCATATGTATTAATTATTTTCAACGTGCTTCCAAATTCACAGTTGATCCATAGAAAAGAGGGCGATGACCCATTTCAGATGTTTGACCCAGAAGCAAATGCGTGTTTGTCAACGTTGAGCAAGTTGAACCCCGATGCAGAATCGGTTTATGAGCTATACCCGAACCCGAGCCAATTTTCTGAACCCGAGGCCATCTGGAAAGAAATTGCTCCAACCCCTTCGAGGGTCCATTCTCAGAAACAGCTGAGATCTGAGATTAAAAAGCTAGAGAGTTCAAGAAGAATCTGTAATGAAATTGTACAGTGAAAAAGTAAATTTTGAAGTGAAGCTATAGTAATGATGATAGATAATGTTCAGTTTTTTGAAAGAAGCATTTGCAGTTTTGGTTAATCTACCAAACGCAAGACTTCTGTTTTCTTTTCGTTTTGGTTCTGTTCGACGCATTTGTCGGCTTCTTTTTTTGCCATTCATTGGTTTAGAAGTGTTGAAATTATGTGAGACAGACCTTATGGGTCACCCCAAATGAATATATGATCTGATATTAACGAAGAAGACAACATTATATGTGGGTGGAGATTCTAGTGATTTTTTGTTCAAAGTTATGATTAAAGCCCAAGGCGACAAACTGAACCAACCAACCAAAATCGACTTGGATTTGATAGTGTGACATGATTTTATAGTTTATAAGGAGCTCTAGATCTCCAGATGATTATAATATTGTCAGTTCTCATTAAAATTGCCCGAAAAGAAAGTGATTTTGTTTTCTGGGCTTCAGTCGTTTCAATCAAGTCGGCCCATTTTCTTCGATGGGAGACTATTTACGAGCCCAATGTACCAGATTTGGGGCGAAAGTTGCATATTATGCATTACAGGTCCTTTTGTGCAAATATAATTGCAATTCAGGGCTTCAGAGTTTATATATCATCTTAATCGCCATTTGCAGTCTACTCAAAACCCTAGCGGCCAGAATCGCCATTTGCACTCGGCCTCGGGCTTCTTCTGATTTCTGAACTCCAACCATGGCAAGGCTCGAAGAATTTCCTGTATCCTGTTATGTAGTTTGTGTGTACGATATCTGACCTGAATTTCGTGTTCGTAGGCGGACGATAATCCCGATGTGACGGCGGCAGGAGCAGTGCCGAAGAAGAGGACGTTCAAGAAGTTCAGTTTCCGTGGAGTCGACTTGGATGCTCTCCTCGACATGTCCACCGACGAGCTCGTCAAGCTCTTCACTGCCAGGGCTCGCAGAAGGTAGTTCGAATGATATGTGGTAATCTTTTGGAACGATTTATTTGCTGGTTTTGACTCTTTTCCTGAATCTTCTGTTTCAGGTTCCGGAGGGGTTTGACAAGGAAGCCAATGGCTCTGATCAAGAAGCTCCGTAAAGCGGTAATTGCTCCACTTCTTGTTTCTTTTCGAATCTGGTCCATTTTTTAACTGGAAAAGTAAATTTCAACCTTTCTTTTTTTGAAAATATAATTCTGATTTACGTTATTACTTTCGCCAATTTTGTTGCGTGCGTGTCTAGTTAGATATGAGTATACTAGATAGAAGAATAGAGCTCCACATTAACATAGTTGATATTATCCAATTCGTGGGTTGGATATTTTTGTTGGTTGTGATTGGTTGAGTGGTTTTTGGAATGAAATTTGGTGTTTTTCCTTTAACTACTTTTAACTTGAGTTGAGTGTGTATTACACAATTCTGTACTGTGATTACCCCATAAAACAGGACAACTTTAGATGGTAAACGCATAGAATATCCCTAGCGCTTCGGCTTTGTGAAAATTTGGTGTTTAATATGGATGGTTGCCACCTCGGATATTGTTCAAGCGCAAGGTTCGCATGGAATTCCCATTATTTGACCAACTCTCTTATTTTTCAGTAATTCAATTTTAAATCAGCGGTGATATTGAATGACAATCTCCTACATAATTCTTATAATTCAAGAATCCTAGTTTAAGATACACAACCACCACCAATTATGACTAATTTGATACTTCCCCATTGGCTTCTGCCTGCTGGTGAAATTCTCTTTACCCGTCTTCTACAATGTTGCTGCTTACTGGTGATGCTTCATGGGTTAATGGCTTGAACGATGTGATATCAATCTCACATGTTTTTTCCCCTATGTCTACAGAAACGCGAGGCACCACCGGGTGAGAAGCCAGAACCTGTTAGAACTCACCTTCGTAATATGATCATAGTTCCTGAAATGATTGGAAGTATCATTGGAGTTTACAATGGGAAGACCTTCAATCAGGTTGAAATCAAACCGGAGATGATTGGCCATTACCTAGCTGAGTTTTCTATATCATACAAGCCTGTTAAGCATGGGCGACCTGGTATTGGTGCTACTCACTCGTCGAGGTTCATTCCTCTGAAGTGAAAAGAGTATACCATTTCAGTCTTGAAGTGTACTCTGCTTCTCTTCAAGTTTTATGGATACTTTAATTTTTTTCTACATTATTTCATTTTAGCTACTTTTTTACTGGAATTTAATTTTCATGTTCATGAACAATGAGATAATTTTGATGGTTCAGACGTAGGTCCTTGGTTCAAAGGCTTCTAGTTGTTTTTAATAAGAATGCTTAAGCTCTTCGTGGTCTGGGTATGTTCTTTAGGTTCTTTGTTTTTGATTGTTCGAGTGGCGTTGTTGGAGGATGCTGTCCCTAATGTTCACTTCTGTTGATAGGTACATATTAGTCATTAGTAGATTTTTACATTAGGCTTAAACTCGAAAATAAGGAGCAATCATCTATTTATTAATTTGAACTGTGTTATGTATCTAAATTGTTTGGTCAACTTGAATGGAACATTCAAATGCTCCCAGCTCAAGTTCCAGAAAATTCACCCACCGTTGAATAAATACTAAGTTAATAATGTACCAGGTTTTAGTGGAAATTTGCATAATTTTATTTGTCGGAACTTAAAAGTAATTAGAATAATTTTATTTGAGTAGGTTTATTTTGTTATTTATTCGGAGGATTAATCAAATTAGATTGATATTTGACCCATAGAGTGATTATCAAATTAGCTTGGCCTAAAATATGATCAAAGTTAACTACACAAGGATTATATAATATTTTAACCAACATCTAGTTTGATTTACTCTTACACCTACTCGATCAACCTAGCTTGATCTATCAAATACATGATCGTTTTCATTCATATTGGGTCAATCATAGATCGTTCGATATAAAATACGTGATTCAGCCACCTCTCTCATATTCAAGCTCAGATTCTTGTACCTGGATTCCATGTGGAAAATCCCCTTCCATGTAATCGTCAGCAGCCATGATATTCTCTTGATCTTCAGCATCACTATCCGAGCCATATGCCTCCATATATGTATCGAAGTCTTCTTCCTACAACAAAGGAAACAAACATGAGCTTAGACCTGAACAGATTAGGCAGACTAAAATAGCAGAAACGTAGCCTGTGAAGTTAAAGACCTCCGTATCATTGTCAGTAGGATAAGCAGAATCCAGTGTATTGTATAATACTTCATCCCCTCCGTCTTTCACCGTCTCCATTTGTTCCTTTCACATAAGAACATATCATATTAGGTATCACTCAAACAATCAGAGAGTTCAAATAGTTCCTTCCTGCAGCTGCAAGAGACTTACGATTTCGGATCTTAGTTTGTCCACGCTACTCTGCAGTGCTGATATATGTCTCAGCAAAGCCTGTTTAACAAACGCAATCAGAAAACCAAAATTTAGTAAATGTTATCGACAGGTTCATATGCACGAGGGACTTTAAATGTTGCACCTTGTGCCTTTGAAGCTCGATCGACCGTGCTAGAGCCTTCCTCTTTGTCAAAAGATTCTTGGGTCTCAGCAAAGAAGGTCGTTGATAATCCCTCCCTCGATAAACGATTATCGCATACGATTTGGAGACTTTGTCAATAGAAACTAGGACACCCCCACTCTCAGCTTCGAGTTGCAAAGCTATCTTTTTGACATGGTCAAAAGAATTAGCTTTTATCATGATCTTCACCAATTCACGATACTTCCAATGCAAGTGCATGTTTTCCACCGTACCATCGAAAACTTCACGCCGACCTGAAATAACACCATTTGAGTGAGTGATCGCAGATTTTGAATAAATTGAATGTGGTTGAGGGAGTTGTTTTACCTAGAAGCAAGAAAGCTTTCATTCGTAGACCAAGCTTACGAAACATAAACCTTTCCTCCTCAGTTATGCTATCAGGTTCTGCCTGCCGCTGAGCTGGTGTCATAAACGCTTCTACCTTAGATAACGCTCGTTCAGCTTTCACCAACTTTCTTTCAGCCTAGAGAAACAGGTATGTTCATATATCAAGAGAAAAATTCTAGATGAAGTAAAGGCAATTAATTTAAGAAACTCACAATAGCAAGCTTCCGTTCCAGCTTCCTAACAAGTTCGGCATGTCTCAATCGTTCGGCGTCCCGCATTACTTTTTCCTTGTGCTGGTCGTCCAGATTCTTTCCCCATTTAGCATCAGCATCTAGTGTTTCCTCTAGAGAACCAGCAGTGCCAGATTGCTCTGTTTTCTCAAGGCCAGGAACCACAAGGGCTGATGCTTTCAACCTTGCCTGTTCTTCTTCATCTTGTAGAGACTTCGCCAACCTCTCCCTTTCTAACAAAGCTTCAGTGACCTCAGGTGACAAGAAATTCTTTCCCCTATAGAATACCAGAAAGTCTTTGTTTCTTGACAGAAGCATGCCCCCTGTCAATTTCTACATCAACCACTTAAACACTCAATTTATCTGCTCAATTTAATGTAATGTGGTTTATCCATAAAAATAAACGTTACCTTGATCTCTTCAGCCATTCTCTCACTAGTAGTTAGCTGCACACCTCGTTTCAGTGCAATTTTCGCAATTGAACTTCGTTCCCACAATTTAGCCATTGCGATGGCTAAACCTTGAAGCTGCCTGTTTCGGCCTGCATACACGAAAAACATCATCACCCGCAGCAGATGTCGCTAAGTAGCATAAACAATAAAAAACATACCTAGTGCAAAATGAGGAGGAAGTCTTCTGGCAAGTCTTCTCAAGGCTGTAGCCTCCTTCACTCCAAGAGAAGATCTCACTCCATAGGGAAGAATTCTAAATGGAGGTTTGTAATCAGGAACTACTCCCGGGAGCATATCTGCATCGACCGGTAAAGGATCCAATCCTGGCCAGTCTGTGTATCTTGGACCCAAACCATCCAGTAATTTGTCTACTTCATCCTCATAATTCACTTGTACTTCTGTCAATTGTTCGCTGCACTGTTCACCCTCTGTCGAAGTTTCTGCTCTTTTTTCTCGTGGCTCGTGTACATTACTATCAGAAGAAGATTCGGAAGGAACTATTGTACTGACATCCGTTTCAGGAACAGGAGTTATCTCATTTCTCTTGTAAACCCATTTGTTAAATTGTGGTGCTTCAGGAAGCTCATAGCTTACACCTCTATATAGAGACAATGAAGTTCCCGACCTCCAAATAACCAGTCCACCAGTTTTTCTCTGTTAAAAGAACAAATAGGACAAGATAAATGATCACATATTTAGCAACCAAACAATAATATCTAATAAGAAGTTTGTGAACATAATCAATCAAAATGTGCACACAAATAAGCTAGCAGGTAATTTTAGATCGTTCCGAATGAGCTTAGATCAAGCTTGCGCCAAAACGTTCCAAAAACTTATCCGAACATCTAATCATGAACACAACATTCAAAATAGGCCTGTGTGGTCTGTTTATCCAGAGCAGATGGAAGCATGTCAGCAAAGGAAAATCATATACAATTTCATATTTTCTTTGTTGGCTGTGCCTCACAAAGACATGGCTCTCAAACAGTTGTTTCAGCAACAACAACTGCACAGAAAGCATAATAAAAACACACAGATTGGATTAATAAGCTCATATCCAGGAAGGGAACTTTGGAAGCAATGCGGCCCTTCCTTATGGCCTGTTGATCATCTATCTGCCATGCCAGTTTCCCATTGGTTTATACATCAATATCTCATAGAACTAATTCATTTACTAAGACAATATTATGAGTTTGGAAATCAAATAGCGAGTAATTTACAAATGTCAGGAATTTCATGAACAAACAACTAAACGAACTGCATAGAAAGCATACCTCCAATATCTCGTGCATCCTTTTCATGTTAAGCGCAGGAGGACCTTCAATTTTAAGCCTCACAATCTCAGAAGATTTCCATTTTTCATGAATGATATCCACAACAGCCTGAGTCACTCCTCCACCGCCTATCTTCATCTTGTGCTTTTTAATGAATGTCAAGTTCCTCAGCCTTCTCAATTCTGACTCAGGAAGAGTCAATTCTGCCAAAGATGCCATGTTCCTTCTCCTTGTTGAAGCCCCATCTGCATATTCCCTTTCTTTTGGCTTCTCCCATGGAAATCTAACCTCTCCATTACTTCCAAACATGCCCTCAACTCCCAATGGAGATTCCTTAGAAAACCCACCTCGAGTATTAGGCAACATTCCTTCCTCAACATAGAATATGTCCTCCACGGACCCCTTTTCAATGGCGGCTCTCTCTTGCCCCTTCTCTTTATTCTCATCGTCCATGTACCCAAATTTCTTCAATTTTCTCACAATCTTCTCCATTGTACTTCCCCCTCTTCCATCATCATCAATCCTACTACTAACACCTCTATAACTCTTCGAAAAATCTGAACGTGAAATAGAAACTTCATTGTCATCGCTACTGGGATAGTCCAACACGGCGCGAGGTGGTTTTGGACGATTTTGTTTCGCGGTTTCGTTCCACCTATCTATCCAATTAGCACGACAGAAATTCCTCCTCAAATCATATCTGGAAATGGGTGTTTGCGTGCTTAAACTCCCATACGGAATTCGATTGGAACATTTTTCCGTCGTAAACGCATAAAACGGAGAGCAGAAAGAGCGGTTTCTGAAGACAATCGACGAACCGTACTTGAGGAAAACGCGAGAGCCATGGAATTCAGGGAAGGAAGTTTGAAATGTATCGAAGAAGTTCGTGGCTTGGCATAAACGACTGTGTATTAGAGCCATCGCGGATTACAGAAGCATAATTGCTTGCCAGACCACGAACTAAGCAGAGAGAAACGTAAAATCAGATAATGGAAGCTGCGAACTTGCTATGGTTCAATGGGATTTTGGGTCGAAAACCAGCTGTGTCCAAAATTACCCGTTTTCTTTCTCGCAAAAGCCCAAGACACCTTCCGGTTCGCCGCCGCCGTCGAAAGTGTAATCTAAATTCAGGGCCAAAATAGGGTAAAGAACATCAAATATGTGTACTCTAAATTGAGTGTCAAATTTTGTGTAACAAAAATTTCCCAATAAAGAGCATGAAAAATCATACTAACAATTGTAATCTATGATCTTAGTGCACGATTAATCTGAAACTCTTTTTTAGTTTGAATTGACACAAGGGATGATATGTTAGATACAATAGAGTTTTCTCTCCACTTTTTCTGCAATAATTTTTAATTTTTTGGGTCAAAGTTAATTTTTTTTTTATTTTTTTTAATAAATAGATAGAACATATCCACACTAAAAAAACAGTTTGATTTAAAGTTTTATTTATGAAATTTGATAATTAATTTTTAATTACTCTGGAATAAATGAATTTAATAAAATTATATAAATTTTAATTGTAAATATTTAATAGAAAAGCAAACTATATTAAATGAGATTAATATATTATAAAATTATATAAACTATCTTTTATTTAATTTTCATTCCTTAATACATGTATTAAATAATAGATCTTAAATTTGATATTTTCAAGTTTTTAACCGTTAATATTAAATAGCATAGTCCTAAATAATATGCCTTAAATTTATATTTTAAAATTTCTTTAACTATCTTAAAAAGAACCAATAAAATAAAGTAATCTAATTAAAAAGAAAAAAGTAGTAGGATTTATATTTCATAGTACACGTCATTGATCATATCGGAGAAGGGACGAAAAGTAAGTAACGGAGCAGCTTCCATTTCCAAGATCCATATTTTTGTTCCTATAAAATATGGCAAAACCATCAGCCCTCACTTATCCACTGCAATGCTTTTCACCAATCACAACATGGCCACAGTTCGTAATGCGCGCCCAATTTCATTTTTCTAATTCTTCCTAATTCTTGCCGCCGCCCCTCCTCCTCCTTCTCCGCCTCCGCTGCTCTTGACTTTTCATAACAGGTAACTAATTCCTCCTTACCTCCGCACTTCTCTTATCCGTGTTGCAGTAGATAGTTCGCATCATATTTTGATTTTCAAGTGTCTGAAATTTGTTTTCGGGATCTGTACTCGGTTCTGCTCTCCCGTAATTGTAGGATTATTGAATTTCTAGGCGTTTTGTTCATCTGGCGTTTGAGGTAGTCCCTGTGTTTTTTCCTTTGCTGTTTGATTCTTGATTCGATCCTCTGTTTGGATGTTGAGACCACTGGAATTGGTTGGGGATTGTGACCGAATGGCGATTGTTGATACTTCCTATTTGTGCTGCTCTGACGCATTAAACTCTATTTGTGGTCAGTTCGTGAACAGAGAGAGTCGGATTTAGGTTAGTTGCCAGGAAATGTTTTCACTGGATTGGCTTAATCTTGAAATGCATAAATCGCCGAGCATAATCGGGTGGATCCTTTGATCATTTGTCACTGTTCCTTCGGGAATTTACAGAATGACCAACCACTCTGCTATGTTTGTTAGAATTTTCATTTTCTTAAAAGTTGTTAGTACTTAATGGATGTACGTACGATCTTCCAAATTATGACATGGCGAGCTCAAGTTCCTATTGTCGGTTTGGAATCCTTCTAGGTGCTCCTAAAATACTCCACCAGTTTTGCAACTAGATTTAATGTTTAATATCAACGACTCATCTGAAGGGGTTCTCAAACAATTTGGGAATTCTTTTATTTTCCAGTTCAAGGACATGGTTGACCTTTTATTTTATGTTCTTTTCGTAGCACTAATGTTAGAGGCCGATGTGAAGCAAATGTTTCCTTCTTTGATTTATTTCATCTTTATCCTCCAAGTGATGGTTGGAGGTATGACTCAAAATCTCAGTCTGAAACACTTTCTCCAAGTGGATGGGTTTACACGGTTTAATGGTTGCGTATTTATCAGATAGTCTAAGAAAGCAAATTTGGTGGCTCAAGTGTTCTTAAGATTTTTCTGATTTGTTTCTGATTAGTTTCCCGATGCCAACAAATTTCCAATCTCTTATAAGATGTAGATTAGGAAATGTTCTAAACAGCTCTGTTTGTTTTTCTTCAATTTGATCAGATCTGGGAAATGTTTTGTGAAGTGGAACTAGTGAGAAATGTGGAAGTCACGGTGGAAAAGGAAAAGAGAGATGGTGTCAACTTGCAGAGGTACATTATAACATGTCTATTAGAAAACCTCTTGAAGGAGAAGGCCAGCAAAGACCATGGCTATTTTCTTGCTGTTACTAGCTTGAAGAGCATAGGGAAGGAAGAGGTCAAGAATGAGTCTGAGTCACAATGTGTTTCATTCCCCATTACCTTTAGTTGCCGAACCTTTTTGCCTTTGGAGGGAGAGATCTTGCATGGAGTTGTTCGTCACATATTTCGGCGTGGATTACTCTTAAAATGTGGACCGATCAAGTACGTGTTTCTTTCAGCTCGTAAAATGCCAACCTACCATTATGTTGGAGGTGAAAATCCTGTCTTCTCGAGCACCCAATCTGCAACGATTGGAAATGATGTCGTTGTACGGTTCAGTGTGCTGGGTGTGAGATGGTTAGAGAAAAGAGGATGCATCAACAAGGAGTTTGTGATGCTTGCTAGCTTAGAAGGTAACACCTCACTTGGACCCATTTCATTGTCCGACTCCGACGAGTTTGACTTGTAAATTTAGAAACAAACCCACAGAGTTGGTAATATTTCAATGTAATATATTCTTACGCGCCTTGCTCATTTCTTCCTCTCTTTCTTTGTCTTCCTGTTTGTTGTTCTTCATGGCAATGATAATTCAAGATTCTTGTGGAATATCCAAATAAAGCAACAGAAATCTTCTTTTATTTTTCTGAATGTCCTAATTAGTTTTTCTTTTTTTAAGAATACAAAATTAGAAATATTAAGATTAAATTTTTAAACAGATTGGTTAGCTGTTGAACCTTTTCCAGACTGCCCGTCAACTGCCCTTTCTTTCATTATACATTTTTTCTTATTTTTTAAATTTTAATTTGACACTATTTTTTCCATTGCTTTCGCTCAACCTCATATTGTTCTTATTCGAGAATCAAAGGGAAGAAGGCGGGAGTCGTGGGACTAAAGATTTAAGCTTCGGATCTTCCGCTTCTTTGCATTTCTCTTTTTCTTGACTTCATTACCATTCATTGGAGCTCCGGCAAAAAGCTTCCAGGGTTCTATGCCAATGTCTGCCGCTGAATTCGCGGTCACTTTCAAGGAAGCTGGTCGATCCGTCATCGCCACTCGCCACCCATGGCGGGAATTCTTAGACCCAACTGCTCTTAGCCTTCCTTCTTCCCTCTCCAACGCTACGACTCGAATGTCTCAGAACTTGACCCGTTTCCTTTCCAATTACTGTCTTCTCCTCTTGCTCCTCGTCTTCCTTGGCCTCATCTACCATCCATTTTCAATGATTGTCTTCTTCCTCGTCTTTGCTGCCTGGTTCTTCCTTTACTTCTCTCGCAACGACCCACTTAGGGTTTTTGGTTTTGACTTGGACGATTTGGTTTTGGTCATCATTCTTGGATTGACTACTGGATTGGCGCTGGCGGGCGTTTTTGTGAATGTGCTGATTTCGCTTGCAACTGGGGCGGCGGTGGTCTGCTTGCATGCGGCTTTGAGGGCTACGGAGGATATTCTTGGAGATTTGCAGGACCCTTTTGGGGATGCCCTGTTGGAGAGTCCAAGAGGTGATTATAGCGGCTTCTGATTGAATGTGTGGGTTTGTCTCACTATTTAACCATTTGAAGTTCTGTTTTTTCTTTTTTCCCAATTGGTTTACATATAGAAGTTTGACAGTTTGCTGGTCTATATACTGGTCTTGTTGGATGAAATGTACATTGCAAAACTCAATGAATTGCAGAAAAGTATTCATGTTTATTAAGCTCAAAATCTTGCGCATTATTGTTTTTTTTACTTAGTTGGAGTGTCTTGTTGAGAGTTTGATCTAATGGAGCCTTCAATACGCTCTTAATTAACACGCTATGTGATTGAATTGAAATTAGTCGCTTGGGATGTTACCATTGTTGTATGATTCCCTCTGCATTTGTAGAAGCTAAATTAGCTACTGAATGGGATTGTTCAGCCAACAAATCCTTGCTCTTCGATTGGCCTTTGGTCACATGAAATTCTTCCCTTAGTTTCCTTTTTCTACGAATGAGCATGCTTATCATTTAAGAAATATGAGTTGGAAGGATATCACGAGACCCAAATGTGAGTTTTACTCGTATTGTATGTTCGAGTCTGTTTCGATTAGTTGACCTTGTTGTCTCATTTTAATGAAGAAGAAAGAAGTTGACCCTCTAAATTATGGCCTGTAGTTTAAGAGGGAAATTTATGAGACGATGCATAAAACATGTCTCTATTTGATCTCTTGTTGAACATCATTCTCTAGGTGAGCACAAATATTTGGGAATTTTCGACCATAAGATAGAACCATCACAAAATCCTTGGCTGAGCTTCCCACAGATATCTGTATTAGTTCTATTTTTGTGGTTGTCTGTCGCCACAGTTCTACGAGGTCGTGCAGATGCAATGTGGAGCTCACTGGATGGCCCTTAAATGAGATTTCCACCTGTAAATATTTAGGAAATGTTGTTACTTGACAGTTATATAGACTCACTCTGCTTCTTGAGTGTTTGAACCGTGCGTAGAGTTCAGTTCATTTTGACATGAATGCCTACACTGCTTTCTTATCATTAAGTGATATGTGTAGAATCTTTTTAGATCTTTCAAACAGAAGGAAAGCTAACATAACTAAGAGGGAGAAGACGGGTTGTTACCTCAATCTCACTAGCAAGTCCCAGTTTCTTCGCAAGATATTTCTGGATAAATGACACGGGTATACAGCCATCGCTGTGTGTTGAGGATCAAAAGGAACACCGAACTATAAACTTATTAATCTACTAGAAATATGCTAGAAAGGGGGCGGGGCAATTGCTTTGCTTATTATCAAATTGGCTCCTATTACTGTAGGAAATAGAACTAACCTGACCCTCAAGTAGTTTGAGGAGATCTGAGGCAGAGGCTGATTTCCTTCCCTGGTAAAGTCATTTACAAGTACATATCAATGTTTGGTCAGTTGCAGGTGTAGAAAAATGAACAGAACTATTATTCTTCTTGTTCTAAAGCTATTAATCTCACTGGTGATCAGAAGCAACTAGCGCAAACCATATTGGATTTGAGAACGTATTGCTTCGTTTCTTTACACCAATGTCACCTACAGTCTGATCATAGGATCCAGTGCTGCTGGATAATCTTCTTTCCGATGAAACATCCTGCAAGTTTCCATGTTCAATGGAACCCAAAGTTCCAAAAGATAGTCCTCTTTCAACTCTTTCCATTATTGGCTTGTGACTATGCTCTTGAACCTTGCAATAATTATCATCAATCTGGATTGGCTCTGGCTTGACAACAGTATCTTGTATATTACAATCATTTGAACTTGTTGCAGTTGCTTCTTCTTTTCGATTAAAATCATCAGTTTCCCTTTCCATTACTTGGGTATTGTTCTGCTTATTTTGATCATAGATGAGTTTTCTTTGGGGAATCATGTTGGAAAGGCATTGTTGCACGACGAGGTTCTCTTGTGCTGTAGCTTTCGGGATTTTCGCTGCAGAGTGAGAAATCGTATTTGTGTTGTCGATGTGTAAGGAAGAGAGTGATCTCTCTTTTCTTTTGGTAGGCAATGAAACAGCAGACTGTGTTGTTTCAGGTGCCTTCTCCTTCCTTCGTTGGCAAGGGAATGTCTTTTCCCTCAGATCATCCATTGTGTGGTCTGCCCTGCATAGTAGGTGTAAAAATTGGATCTTTACCGATTGGAAAAACACATTCCAATGATTGTATTTTAGGTCACACGGTACCTGAGTTTCTCCAAAGGCACACCCCCTAGATTTGTGTTGCACACAGGACAACCCTCTAACTCCTCCTCGGTTATCTTCTCATAGATACAATCCCTGCAAACTGAAACCCAACATCTACACTTAGACATAACATTTGAATGGAGGAATCATAAAGAAAAAGTAAGAGTAATTACATGTGTGCAGGCATTCAGATATGGTGGTAGCATCAGTGAACAAGTTGTTGCAAAGAGGGCATGTCAAGCAACCCATCAACTTCTCAGTCTCTACTTTCACCGTCGCCGTCGCCATTGGCCGGTGCTGGATGATCTCTAACCGCAAGCGTTTTGGTTGGTTTTTGTTGTGTGATTGTTATAAGAAAAAAAGGGGGGAAATATTAGGATTAGGAGTGTTTTTCTCGTGGGTAACGAACGAGTTGGCCTTTTGTTTAGGGAATGTCTGTTTTGGTTTTTCTTTCTGGACGACGTTGTTGTATGTAACGTGCGCTCCGCCTCCCACTCTCCTTCTCCTTTCATCATTTCTCGCCGCTATTTCCTTCTTCACCATTTACACCATTCTTATTTCTTAAAGCCTTTTAATTAATTTATATATTTATTTATACCCAATAAATAATACTCTTTTTCTTTTTATCTGATTATATTGAGACAGAAGGAAGAAATTTAAGGCTCTCGATCATGAAACTATCACATCTGAAACAAGGACACGTGTAAGATTTTATTGTTTTTTGTATTATGAACTTTTATAAAACTTTTAGTTTTTGTTGGTAATTATGAGTGGTCGGAAGACTTCCTTCTAAAGGATTGATTAATATTTAAAAATGGTTTGACATTCATGACTTTGATTCCAAGTTGGAATATTTATTTTTCGAAAAAAGAAATAAAGACATTGAATGGATGCGGGACATGATTCGATTTCTTTGGCATAAGACAAGGGAGAGATACAAAAGGAGAATAAAAAAAATACGTAATATTTATAACATAAATTATTAATCTTTGTAATATAAAGCGTTACATATCATATTTATTCACATATATATTCAATAAGCTCACATTTATATTTGTTGCGTACATTTCCTTCTTTGTAAGCATGCCATAAAATATTGATCAAATTATTAAAATATTTTCTCCACTTGTGTAAATTAAATTGAATTAAAAATACTATTTTTCATTTAACAAATAACTTTATACCCATATTTAGATCCAAGAAATCAAAGAGATGGAAGGAAATGGACTCATTCTTTAGCCATTTAATTTTCATATTTATATATTGGAAAATACTACCAAACTATTTATTGCTATTTTTTAATTCTACCAAAATAATAGGTATAAACAACTAAGAATTATCATATTAATTAAGGATCAATAATTAAAACAATATTATTTGGTAATTTACCCTTTTACCCCTAGCTGCTGGGTTAGTCTTGGGCAGGTCAAAACAACTAAACTTATATAAAACTCATAATGTATTAAACATCTTCAAAAAGCATCCACATGCTCATGCTCCCCAAAAGAAATTAAAATAATAATAATAATAATAATCTTTAACAAACAACCAACACAAAAATTAATATATATATATAACAGCAAGAGAAAAAGGCATAAAAACAAAGTTTTTTTTTTTTTTTTTTTTTTTTT
>NW_019272021.1:4867493-4873549 GCF_002738345.1 Cucurbita maxima | reverse complement strand
TTAAAAAAAAAAAAAAAAAAAGTAGAGATATTGCAATCAAATATGATCCATCTGTGTTGCCCCCTCCTTTGTTGCTTCATCATGGATCGACCAAATCATGCCGCCACCCACCACCTCTTCAGCTTCTGCTTTTGCATTTCTCCATCGCTCTTGGGGCTGAAATTCATTTCAATCACACTTTTAATCCACTCTTCATCATCATCAAATCAATTATTCTTTTTACATTAATCAAATTTCAAAATTTACATACCCAGCCCAATAGCTTCTGACCCCTTCGTTATCCTTAATCGCTTGCATGAATCAACGAACATCCTATAATACGAAAATATAATTAGAACGATGGATCTAGAAAAATAATTGGTGTTGATTAGTTGTGGAGATAAACAAGGGTTGGGTTGGAATAAGAACTTACTCCCATGGAACATCTCCCACGAGCATCCAATCACCATCCTTATCTTCATAGGTTGGTACATATTCAGAGCTGTTTAGAAGATCCATCAACTTACTTTCGTTGATGAAGTCTATCATTCCTTGGGCCCCATAGTCACCTTTATTTTTATTAACATTATCATTAACACCAAAAAGAAAAAGAAAAAAAAAGCTGAAACTTTGGTGATTAAAATATTTAATTCAAAACATACAATGATTATCATAAGAAATAATAAAGGGTAGCTAGTAGCTAGGCTGTAATATGCCTTTGTTAATGATTCCAAATGATCCCACATATTCTCGCATCAAAGATCCTTGTGTTCCCAGATCTAACCTAATTCATTATACAATTATCTAAAAAAATGTCCTATAATATTTATTAAACCATACACTAAATTTAACCTAATCTTTTCATTCGTATTCTCAAAGGGTTGTAAATTACTAACCGGCCATGGTAAAGGAGCTGAACATCTTGGCCAATGCATTCGAGAGTTCTTGGTAGCTTTTGTACATCTTCAAGTCCACCTTTCGCAGATATGGTGCGCCATCCATACAAACTTTCACAAACATAGCCGAGCCACCGTCAGAGTTCTTTTGAGCCATGACATTCTTTCGGTAGGATCGCACCGGTGGCCATCCCACGGCTTGTGCCCTAAAATATTAACCCGTATATTATCAATAATTTGTTAATTAAAATATATCTATCTATTTATCTATCGTAAACTTATAAACATACTTGGCAGGGGGCTTAGCAGGATCTTTGGAGCTTAGAAGACTCTTCTCATCAGTTGAAGTATTATTATTCTTCATATTCTGTGGTGTCAGATCGACGGTAGCAAGAGGCTCAGATTGGATATTGAGTTTCAGATCAACGGTCTCAGAGAACCCTCTTTTTCCATTAGCTTTAGGAGTCTCAGGCTCTCCTCCTCCTCCGCCGCCTCCCCCGCCGCCGGGTAGCCCGAGACAGAGATCAGTTTCCAGCATGTTGACAACTTTCCGGCTAACCTCCGTGGAAAATTTGAAAGCTTTTTTGTTTCCCTTCCCACTTTCTCTCTCTCTCTCTCTCTCTCGCAAATTGGGTCGAGGTTAGAGGAGAGAAATAATATAGGCAATGCAATAATATTAAGGTGCGTGGAAGTTTGTGTAGCGTGTGGCTGCATGTGCATGTCTTATCAAGCTCCTCACTACTGGGATTTCGCCACGTGGAGAAAGACACGATGTTGATCTTGGACTGCCGTATGACCCTTATATATGTGATCTTATTTGGGCAACTTGTGGTTGGTTTTGGAGGGAGACAGGAACATGGTTTTGCCCCCTTCAATTAGTCAACCATTAATCACCTACACACAACTCCACCAAAACTCTTACATCTTCATTTTACTCTAGGTACTTTTTGACAAAAGCGCGTTTGTTTTTTTCAACAGGGTCTTAAATCACTACAAGAAATAAAGGATTGAAGAGGGGTCGAGAGAATATGGTGGTGAGTTAGAGACATGTCATATCTAGGAAGAGAGAGAAAAGGAAACATTTGTAAAGGTAGCAGGTAGTCTTGCTATGTCAACGTCGCTCTCTCAAATTTAAACTCAATGTGGTAGCTATGCTTATAACTAACCATATTTCTCTCTGTAATAAGTCTTTATGTGACTGACTTCCTAACCACACTCACACGTATGTCTTTTGAAGAACGAAGAGATAAATAATCTAAAAAGATATTAATAACCATACGTTAAATTGTATTATAGGGTTAATTGAATGATGAGGGGGCAAATAATAAATGAAAAATTGTGTAGGGATGGAAAATTAATAAGAAAGAATCTGAAGGCACCATAACAATATATTCCAAATGTTGGTAGAAGTTGAGACAATGGTACCGTGGGTGGGGCTGGTCCGGACACCCTTTGCTTTCTTTCAGTGCTTTAGTCAATATACTCTAACTCTCCATTTTCTTCTAATTGCTTTTATACCCCTCCCATTCCCACTATTTATTATTCGAACCAAACTAACATAATATATAGTTATATTCATATTTGTAAAAAAAATTAATATATAGTTTGGATCTCATTCAATCTTATATTATATATATAAGAATGTGGAAATTGAAGTAATGGTGGCGAAATCGAATTGGTCCTTATGGCGGCGGCAACATCAAATTCATCGAATCTTTTTAACATAATTGGAAACATGAGTTGTGCTCTTTCATTCCTGTTTGATAATGACAACTGGCGGATCTGTTTTCAGAGAACCCCAACCGACATCGTACTTGGGCTTTTGGGTCGGTTGAGCCCAATTTTGTTTGAGGCCCGGCCCAAATATTTGAATTAGTAAAATTAAGTATAAAAAGGTTCTTGAAATAATAAATTGTTTTATGAAGTAAATAAATGAATTGAAGGAATTAACGCTTCACAGTTTCATCAATCTATAAAAACAATGGAAAATGGATTTTTGGAAATTAAAAAATAATAATATAAAGAAGAAGAAAAAAAAAAAAAAAGACACCAATTATTGTTATTTGATTATTAATATTATTATTATTAGGGACTGGATTTGGTTACGTGTCTTGTAGAAATGAGTAGGCATGCGGGTTCCAAGCAAGTCCCAGTTAATGAATGGGATGTTACACCATGCGGTGGGGTCCCATCGTACATCCCGTGTGGCTTCGTCATTCTCTGTGGGACCCGCTTTTAAGTTCTTCAAATTCCATCTCAGACCGCTACACATGCATCATGCAACCTCACCCAACACTTTCCATTAAATCATCTTCAGCGGAAGGCTTATTTAGGTATAGATACACCCCTAGAAGGGATGATGGATATAACCGCTCAAGCCACCACTAGTCGATACTGTTTTCTTTAAGTTTTCTCTTTTGTACTTTTCTTCAAGGTTTTTAAAACGCATTTACTAATGAGAGGTTTTCACACCCTTATAAAAAATGTTTTGTTATACTCCCCACCTGATGTGGGATCTCAGTTGGAGAGAGAACTTCAAAAAGAAAAGTCCAAAGAATGACAATATCTATCAGCGATGGGTTTGGGCGGTTATAAATGTTATCATCGTCAAACACCAGCGAGGAGGATGAGTAGCAGTTTGAGATGGAATTTGAAGACAAAACAGTGAAAATCAGCATGAACACAAGACAGTGTGACAGTAAAGACACTAGAGCTCGAAAGGGCAGATAAGAAGATTCCACATCGATTGAAAAACTGAACAAGTATCAGTGAGAACGTTAGATCCCGACCAACGATACTATTGTATACCAGTGCCAACGTTGACTGCTACCATAGAACAAATGGTATTGTATACAAAGTTCCTTCTTTTTAAGGGGTTGTTGTTGGGTATTGTATATTGGAAGAACACATGCTTTGTGATGGTTTGCATGAGTGTTTTGTGTGTTAAAACTACAAACCCTCATCCCTTTTTCTTGGGTTCTTCCATTGTACCTCTTTCTTTTCTTTTAGGGTATTAGAAAGAGTAAAGCACTAAACTTTTTAGCACTTGATTTGAAGATTGAGAAGTAGAAGTAGTAGTGGTGGTGGTGGTAGGTACACAAATTTGAATGCATATGAAAGTGATAGATAGGATGGATGAAGGAAACTCTGCCCAACCTAACTACCAAACCCTAAACAATGAGAGGTCGCATCAACTCCAACCTTCAAAATGGACCAAAATCTAATTCATATTTAATTTCCAGGATGTTGTGTTTGGAGCAAGTGCCAAGCTTTTAGCTCACCATCCACACAACACAGGTGTAAAGCTATCAAATTTAATCTGATGCCTACTCTTTCCTCTTGCTTTGCCACACAATTTTTTCCTTTTTTTGCCTTTTCCCTTTTCCTTTTCTGAAGCTTAATGGCAGATATGGGCATGCCCAACAATGGTGAAACAGCTTACACCACAACTATTAATGCCATAAACCTCCTCAACCCAAACTCCCTTCTAATCAACCACTCTCTTTTCATTCCCTCCCTCTGCCCCTCTTTTTAACCAAACCTCCAAATTTACTCAATAAAACCAGAGATTTTCACACCCTTATAATGAATACTTTGTTCCTAAGCTACTTAGTTCAAAGAACGAGAAAAGGAGACATAGCAAGTCGAAATGTCGGGCCATTGAAAGAATGGCGATTAGACAACCTTTTCTTTCCCTACCACATGCAAAACATTGGACGTAACGATATGATCAACCTCAGCCTCTAATATTCTTTTTAATTTTTTTTCTTTTAAATCCATTAAACATCCAAAATTAAAGAGATTGTTTTTTTTGTTCATTCACAAGTTTCATAGTTATCCTAACCCTATTAGTTTAGTAATATAGAATGGATCAAAACAAAACAATATCCATTTTACTAAATCATTCCACCCTTTATCATAGCATAGCATAACATAAGTTAGATAAATATTCTTTGAATTTTTTTTTTTTTATTAAAAAATAAAGGAAAATAAAGAAAGAAAAGGGTAGTTTTCCAATAAAGGCGAGACCTAAAATCCAACCATGCATGTGGGGAAGCCCTCTTCACGTGGGGATGCTCTACAATCCAACGCCCAAGATCTCTCCTTACGCATATCACTAAACAAATCATAGCCGTCCATTGTCATCGTGGGCAGACGCGGCCTTGTCCCACCCTTGTCTCCTGTCTTCACGGACACATTGCCTCAAAGTTGCTGCAATTGCTACCGACAGCTTCCTTTGCCTCTGTCCCATTTTCAAACTTTTAAAAGTAAGTCATTATTATTAATTTATTCATTTTATTCTTGCTTTCTAAACCTTACCCTTTTGCCTCGAAGCCTTCTCTATAAGATACAACCACTTCCCTCCCCCTTTCATTCTATTCCCTAAAATAAAAATTCAAACTTTGCAACAATGGCGTTTCAAAATTGCCTCAACCTCGATGCCACCGAGCTCCGCCTTGGACCCCCCGGCGCCGACGACGACAACAACAACAACCAAGAACAACCTCAATCTCTCAGAATCATCAACAACAAAAGACCATTATTACCGGAATCCAACCAAAGCTCATCTGCTTCGAACATCTCTGTTTCCTCTGACGCCACGCTCCAAACCCCACCTCCCACCAAGTACGTTCTTCATATACAAACCAAACCCAAAATTACAAATTTTGATTGAGAGCTTGTAATTAATTAGATTATTGGTTATTAATTTTGTTTTGGGTATGTGGTGTAGGGCTCAGATTGTGGGGTGGCCGCCGGTTCAATCGTTTAGAAGGAACAGCCTTCAATCAAAGAAGACGGCGGTGGCAACGGCGGCACAGGAGAGTAGTGGAAATTATGTGAAAGTAAGCATGGACGGAGCTCCTTACTTGAGGAAAATTGATCTCTGTTTATACAAAGGTTACCCTGAGCTTCTCCAAACTTTACAAGACATGTTCAAGTTCAGAGTCGGTATGTATTATTGTAATTTATTTTCCTTTTTCACATATTATATAAACTGTTAGTTTAATAATAAACTTTTGATCTTTTTTCCTTTCCCATTTCAGGTGAATACTCCGAGAGAGAAGGCTATAAAGGATCTGAATATGTTCCAACTTATGAGGATAAAGATGGTGACTGGATGCTGGTCGGAGATGTCCCATGGGAGTAAGTTCCTTGTTTTTTTTTTTTTTTTTTTTTTTT
>NW_019272021.1:4865703-4867337 GCF_002738345.1 Cucurbita maxima | reverse complement strand
TTTTTTTTTTTTTTTTTTTTTTTTTTCTTAAGATCTTCAAAATGTTGGTTTAAAAGTAGAAATTTGTGTGAATTGATCTGAGAGTTCATATGGGTTTTTGATATACAGAATGTTTATGTCGTCCTGCAAGCGCTTAAGAATCATGAAAGGATCGGAAGCGAAGGGATTAGGATGTGTTGCATGAAAGATAGAAGAAAATGAAAAAGAAATCATCAGAGCCAGGAAGCTTTGAAATACGATCAGAGAAGGAAAATCTGGGCTTGGGATCTCGAGGAAGAAGATGATTTGATTTTGCAGAGAAAACCCAGTTGGGATTTGGGGGAAAAACAAGATTTTGCAGAGAAAATTAGGTGTTAGGGGGGATGATTTGGTGGTGGTTCATGATTTTTCCTTCATTTTCATCATTCTTTTAATCCCAATATCATTATCTGCACAGACCAGAAATGAATTGTTTTGATTATTATTATTATTATTATTGATTATATGATATGAATTTTTGTGTATAAAAAATCAAGCAACCTCCTATCGACTCCTTTCTCTGGAACCTTCGAATAAAGTACATAATTTGTTCGACACTTTAGTTACTTTTGACTACACTTTCGTTGTTCCATATTTGAGAATTCTAATGTCATGGTTAAGTTTAGGTCATTCCTCCGATAGTAATCATGACTTTACACAATGGTATGATATTGTCCACCTTTAGCCTAAGCTCGCTCTAGTGACTTTGTTTTTGGCTTACCCAAAAAAAGTTACAAATAGAATAAAATAGTATTCCTTACTTATAAATTCATAATCTTCTACTAGCTCCTAATAATAATTCTCAACAAAATTTAGTTTAATTCTCAACAAAATTTACTTTACTTTCGTCAATCATATCTAGCTTTATATTTTCTTAATTGAAAACTTTATTTGAGAAAATATTGATGAGAGAGTCATAAATTTATGAGGTTGATTGGGAATTATTAATAGAAAAGGAAAATAATATATACTCATAAATGTATTTAATTAATAAAATTGAAGATTACCATTCTTATTTCTTTTTGGAAAATAAAAACTTTATATAATAATGTTATTCATTTATCATTTTTTACAAATTAAGCTTCTAGTTTAATGACTTTTTTAAAAATTAAAAAAAAAAAAAAAGAAAGAAAGAGAAATTGGTAAACAATAAATAATAAAATAAAGAAATTCATAATAATAAATAATATTGGAAACTTCAAAACTAAATAGACAAAATATAAAAGTTGTGAAGTAACAGTAAATTTGTAATTTAACACAACAATAACAATAATAAATAACGTAATTTGAAAAATCCATTTTATCATTTAAAATCAGTTTAAAAATTTGTCACGTATTAAAGTATTTTTTTTTTAGTTTCATCAAAATTAATTATAATGATAAAATATATGTATAAATCATTTTATGTTTTATTAGTGCAAACATAGATTTTGAAGGTTGGATTAGTTATTGAGAATTAGGGTTTTGTAGAAGAAAGATGAATTTTGGAATAAAATAATAAAATAATAAAACAATTAAACAGCCACAGCTCACATGGATTAATGATTGTAATAAAAAAGCATCCAACACATTGACTTTTTCTTTTCTTTTCTATATAAGAAAAAAAAAAAAAAAAA
>NW_019272021.1:4752669-4865654 GCF_002738345.1 Cucurbita maxima | reverse complement strand
AAAAAAAAAAAAAAAAAAAAAAAAAAAAAAAAAAAAAAAAAAAAAAAAAAGAGAAACTTATAATCATATTAAAATTAAACGCACTGTAAATATTACCAAAAAGACACAAAGCAACCAATTTTAAACAGGTTTGGGTATACATCAGGGCGACGATTGCTTTCTCAAACTTCATCCCATTTAATATTTAATATTTTATTTTTTTTATTTTTGGAAATAGTCCTTTAAGCACTAGTTCTATTTAAAAAAAAAAAAAAAAAAAAAATGAAGCGTAAGGACTCAAGATTTGGACTTTAGATTCTTAATTTCTATTCCATTTTGTTAAAATTAAAAGTAGAAACCTTTTTGGGGTCTGTCTGCCACATTTTTAAAAAAAAAGAAAAAGAGAAAAAGTATAATAATATATTGAATTGAACCCAAACAAATCCCAGCATTTATTGTAAAAATTTGAGCCACTCCAAAACAAAACCCACCAATTAAAAGTTTGTGTTTATTAATATATATTAATATTTTCAGCAAATCTTATCGAGCAACGAGCATATTTTTTGAAGTTTGTAAAAAAATCTCTCTTTTAAATTTAATACTCTGAATTTGGATTGGAGACCAAAAGACAAGCACTCTCTACTCTTACTTTCTGATTCTTCATGGAATTATTCATATTTTAGTTTTTTTCTACTGAAATTGCAGAATACACTGAATGTGATTCTGATTCCTAAGCTGATTAATAAAAGATGAGACTTCCGAGGTCTTTTTTATGTGGGAATCTCAGACAAATCTGTTCCGTTTTAATGTAATTATAATATCTTGTCTGTCTGCAGATTAAATTAAGTCCATTTATCCGACACCATTAATTAATTAATTAAGACTCCTAATTCAAAGTATTGTTGAGATGGTCAGATTCATTTGGGCAACAGAATAAAACAAATTCTGTCCCTTGAAATCATAAAAAGTAACCCACCATTCAGTGGGTATTAAGATTTCAGAAGGAGGAGACTATTTACAAAAGGAATTCTACACTATGATCTAATATTTGAAGCACTATGATTCACATGTAAGGAGACTATTTACAATATTTTGACAATTTCGTGTGTGCTACTTTCTTCTGTTCTATACCTTCGGGGGGAGAAAAAATTATATGTTGATTGTATATATGAACATAACACCACAAGTAGAGATGGATGAGAACCTCTTTTTTCGTCATTCACGCTCTGATATAACAATTAACGAATCTGTCAATTTGAGAGAAAGCAGTTCGGACTTGGGTATTGGATTGATTACCTGCATTAACCACAATAATGCATCAGATTTGTAACCTACATTTCTCTCCATTATTCAACTACCATTCTTACCTTCCTATTGTCTTTAACATAGCCAATGGCAACTTCTTGCTTTAGATTTGCTCTTTCGGCAAGTTCTGAAAATGAGAGATCCTCCCCTTGTTTCATGTAGCCACTGATATCCTGTGTCAAGAAGACATGTAAATCATGACGCAATTATGTCACAAAAGGTTATACACATAAAGCATCTTTAACTTGAGTCTAACTCTCTGTTACTACACTTCAACTAGGGAAAGAATTGTACTTTCAACCCGGTCGTTTTACCTCAACGTTCATAGCTATAAAAGGTAACGTGGACAAAGAAATAGAGGTGTACCTTCACATAAATTTCATCACCCTCGGCATTTAAAATATCTTTCCATACTTCATTCAGCTCACTATTCTCTGCCACTGTGCCACAAAAATATATCCTTGAATTAGGACGTCACTAGCACAAACAATCTCAAAGAGGTCCAATGCATTTTCAGACCTTGAGCAGTGACAAGACTCATTATTTCCTCTGCTGCAATGTATGTCAGGGAAGGTTTTATTCTGGTTATCTGCATACGTTGTAACAGTTACGTCAATATTTGAATATCCTAAAAATGCTGTACATGAAAATTTCAAAACGAAGCATTTACTTGTTTTCCCAATTTGGAGTCAACAATCTCCGCAACAAGATTTTGTACCTGAGATAAATTGTCATGTTATAGACCCTACTTTCTCCAGAAAATACACAAAAAGACCGCTATGATATAATATGGTCGAGCTTTCCATAAATGTATTATGTCAAAGGATTGATGAATAGTATTTATAAGAAGATTGTGCTATTGATAATATTACTTTGGTATAAACAACAAATACCTTAACTCCGTGCTTTTTACAGATACTTTCAGCAAGGAGAAGAGTATATACCGAGTTTTTGTCTGCCCTAGATGGATCTGAAAAGTTGCAAATTAATCCAATCCATCTTCAGGTAATTAACACACAGAAACATTACACAAGCTAAAAAAGACATAAGATAGTTTTGATATCCATACCCCCAAGAAGCGATTCTCTGTCGGATATCACCGCAATAGATAAAGGAACATCTTCATTTTTACTGAAAGAACTCTTAATGTTTGTTAAGGTTTCCTCTAAGGTATCATAGTCCATGGGATTTCCAATCTACATCATACAAAACAGGGGTACAAAATTATGGAAGGTGGCTTAAAGAAAAATTAAAATGCTCTACAAGGCTATACTTATCTTCATTCAATTAAGACAATCGTCAGTACCCTGTGAGAAACTCTGACATTTTTTAACTTCTTGTGGTCGACAGCTTTATTAGCCTTCTTTCGTTCTTCAAATGACGCATCTGATAAAATTTCCTGCATATACACAAGAGCTCACAATTATGGTCCAACAACCACATTCGTGCGACATATAACCAAAAGTATAGATGTATAAAACTGGTTCTTCAAGCCCACGACGCTAATCAGGAGTTGAATGCATCACATCATGACACAAAAACTTCACATTCCTAAGAACCCAGGTGTCGTCACTTTCAATAGAGATCCAATTTCCATTATGTGAGCTATGTTTTATCCAGAAAATTCATTGAAGCTTTTGCCTCCATTCAAGTGGAGATGCGAAGCTAAATGGGGATATATTTCAATGAATCTACACTGTAATCAAGTGCATCTTTTTTTTCATAAGATCATGACTAGTGACTATAATGCATGAACTGTTGTAATGCAGAGCACATCATATTCTTATGCAGAAGTGATACACCGGAGTCAAGATCTAATACAAAGATTTATAGTCTAGCAAAAATGAAAATTAATTCAGAGAAGAGCTTTACCAATACACTACCAGGTCCAAGATAGTTATCATATTCTTCAATCATATCTACAACATCTGGGCGCCAACCAAGCAAAAGTATGCATTCTCTTGGTCCCACGGTCCACTTTGACGCCTGTGTGCAATGTAAAACTTAGCTACCATGCTTACTGGCTTGTTGATAATACAAACAGATCACTTAAATATTACCTTGAAAGAAGGTTTTGTTGGATGTTTGATGATATTCTCAAATCCCATTCCATTTGTTTCCAGAGATTTCTGTAAACCTATATTATTGTTTTTAATACTTTCCAGCTTTTTAATGGCATTACTTCCTCCATTGGTCTCATTTGAATGACCATCCATTCCCTTATGTCCACCAAGGAGAGGTGCAATGAACAAAATCTACATCAGAAGATAATTAAGTAATGAGAGATGCTCAAATTCAACTGAGAAAATGTATCGAACGAAGCTGTTTCCTTCAAAGCAAACTACTTGAGAATTTATCAAATCACCATATAAACGCAATTAGTCCATAGCATTACAATTCTTTTGTCCACGTCTAGCAATTAATATGTAATCAATGTTGCGAGTCTAAAGAAGGGCAGTATCAAGATTATTGCCTTCAGCGACACCCACCCTACCTTTCTATCAGAGAAAATGGAGCCTATCATGTCTTGAAAAATTACAAGCACATCACATACAAGCATTTTAAACCATTGGTTTTTGTTCTTTGGATGGTTGGCATGAGTCTAAGAACAGAGTGAGAAGTCTAACATAACATACTTCTAAAAGCAATTTTGCGCAGATACTGATTTATTTATAACCAATTAAAATCAAAATTTTATTTCAGCGCTGAAACTTGAATTAAAAAAAAAAATTGGTGCTTGAGATAATATGCCTGAAAGAGCAACACAAAGCAATTTGATCGAATTTCAGATTAGGACCATCAAAACTAAATGCTGCTTCTTTTTTTCCTTTTATCTTTTTTCTTTTTAAAAAAAGAGAGATATGAATCAGCGTTTGGATGACTATTATTCATACCTTGTCATTTTGCCACAGAATCTCATCATCATTTGGATGGAAGTGTATCTTCCCATTTCTATAGATACCACAAACAACTGCCTGTAGAAATACCCATTCAGCAAAAAGGAAAAGGAATGGGGAGAGAAATCTTAGCTGATGAATAAGTACCTCATGAAATCCTTGGCGTATATCTTTATAAGTTAGACCAACAAAACGGGGAGAACTGAATAGATTGAATACATTTTCTGCAATTGCACAGCATTACAAATTTGAGTAGACTGGAAACTGAAAGGCCTAGAAATTCAAGAACAAGTTTCTAAATATTGTGAGCATCTAGTCTTTTACTCCCTTTATTGTGATTCAGTTAGTCGTCCTTTGTGACAACACTTGAATGAGAAGATGAAAGTTTCTTTTCTCAATCTTTCTTTCAGTTGTTCCAGGAATGAAGTTTCTCCCTACACTTTCTTATGTAATTAAGATAACTATAAATTTGTCACGTACTTCGATAGTTCAACAAGTGCCGGTAAATTTTTATGAGCCCCTTTTGTCGAGAACATTGGACAAATAATTTATAGGCAACATTCTCCACCGGCTCTACTTTCAGTCCTGTGACTGACTTCAAGAGCTCGCATGTATTGGAACTAGAAACCTGAATTCATAAAGAAAAGGTTCAGATTCAGCTATTCATAGTTGAAATTTGATAAACTGATCAAATTGTTATTTATTGGTAGCATACCTCAACAATAGTTGGGATGGAGTCCATATTTGCAATGGGTTGAAGGGCAAGAACAGAGAGAAATGCATCTGTATCAACTTCATACCTAATAAACTTGTGTGCAATACGCTTTAGTTAATCCATAATTCCAAGATTTATTTCTCCTATTCGAAAGCAAAATAAGTAATCCTACATACTATACTGGTCAATATCTCAATTTCAACTACACTTAATGTTAACTGAATGAGAAACAAAAGCTCTATTTAGCAGGACTCACCCTCACTACATACCCAAGACACCTTTTTTCTTCAATTGGCTGTAAAAATAGCTTTCTGTTTAAAAGTCTCCAGGATAAGTATTCAATAACGGTGTCTTACAACAATGATTACTTCCTATATCACCACAATTATAAAAAAACCAAGGATGGTTGAGAAACCTACATAAGGGCAAATTCACCTCAATATTCAATGGAGGACAGTGGAAGGAACAAAGAGAAGTTATCAGATTTGTCCATCTCATAAATAGAATAAAGGAACCATGAAATACTTGAAGAAATTAAAATAATAAAAGCAGTATGAAAATAATTCGCATACATGTTTAAAAGGACAATATTATTCGAGCATTGGAAATGCTAAATTATGCATCTTTTATCACTTCCAAAAAAAATATTCATGGTACGAACTTCAACTTCGTTGAAAGGAGTGATGTTCTTGCAACTTGATGAAACTATTATTTAAAGGTCATAAGCAATCGCCTACTCGTGATTACAATTTATGAAAATCAGAACAGTCATCCCCACTCCATAATATTATTAATCTAGATCAACATTTCATAAAGATTGCATCAACTTTAGAGCCAACTACTAAAGTTCAGTAGCATTTACAAAGAAATCATTAACTTTGATAAATAAAGACAAGTTCTACAAGGTCAGAGAAAAAAAAGATAATATGTAAGACAAGAAAACCGCTCAATAAAACAACAGTACACGAAGACAAAGAAATATACTTATAGCTGAAAACTTTCTTACCGGTCTGCTTTTGTTGGCAGTATAATAACCGCTCGTGCCATAGAGGCAGCAGCTCTTTCAAATGATTTTGTTAAGCTGAGACTACAACTGTGAAACCACCAACTTAATGGAGTTAGATGAGACCAAAGATAAATCGGGCCAATAGAGAAAAAAATTTAGTAACTTCGCTTCCTTCGGGAAAATAAATCGAATAAGGTAACTCCATATGCAGATCCAAAAAAGAGAGCAAATATTTTCTGTCTGCAATTATCATTAAAAAAGAAAATAACGTCATCATAGTTACCTCTTCGTAAGAACATCAATGTGGTAAAGATCTTTCGCAATATTATCAGCTAACTTGTCCATTTGTTTCCTTGGAAGATCAGACATGAGAAGAATTCTCTGTCTCCTGAAAACATAGACCAAAAGGAAACTGTACTTGCCAATGCTTATAACAACATGATGTTGACATAGACTCTATGACAGGAGGAGCAACAGTTACCTAGCAGTTGCAGTGCCTAAGCGAACAGCAAACTCGTGGTATTTGTTTAGCTGCTTCAGAATAAAAGTCAAATGACTATTGACACCACAAATGATGATGTGATCAGACTCCAGAACTTGCACTTGTGCACCTTCCCTCAGCCTTTGCATGTTATGCTGTCCAAACAAGCATAAGTAATAAGTGTACGGAAATTAGCTTCAGTAAACACCTACTTTTTATTTTGTTTTTTTGTCGTTAGGCTTACCCTAAACTGTTCTGTCATTGTGCTGAGTAGACGAGAGTAAAATAATATTCCCCATATGGCAAGAATGAAGCCTATAACACGTTCAACTCGTGTTCTTTGCTGTTAGTTCAAAATATAGATGTTTCTGAGTCAGATTAATAGTTCTTAGATACTTATCAAATAATTTTAAGAAAACAGTTGAAGTTCATCATTAATAAAATAGAACTCAAGGATCTTCATATGAAAATGCAGCATACTTTCAAGTGAGTGGATGATGAACATAGACATGCCCATGCTTCCCATAAGCAGTCCTCTAGAGATTGAGTGCTACCTCTGTTCAAGACACTCCCAGATTTGTAAACAAGAATGTGCATCGCAAGTAGAAAGGATCAATGAACTAACAGACAAGAACCAAACTAACAATTGATTGCAAGAATTGGTTCAAGTAATTAGGTAATTAAAATTAACTTTCAGAGAAATTATAACGTAAAACTAGACTGTCAATTATCTTCTTATTAAAATTAAAAAAAAAAATGTAAAAGAGACAAATAAATTGTTCAAACAACATATTTCTTATTTTAAAATAGAAAGCAAAACAAAATGATAAGACAACAGGTCTTTGCTGATCCCACATATCTTTATTTTTAGTATAATTGTTTCATAAATCAATGCAGCTTTTTCCCCCTAAAATGGATAAGTTAGGGAAAGTGATTGGAGGGGACTGGGGGAGATAGTTATACCCCAGCAAATCTAAAACCCTCCCATTCCATTTTAACTCTCCACTTTTGAACACAGGAAACAAAACAGAATATTTCACTTATTCAAGACTTGCATTGGGAAGGGTTAAATATGTTATATATCAGATCTTACCATTTACAGCATGAAGTCTATTTAAAGCTGCAGGTTAGAACTTAGCAGAAAGGAATAAAAGTAGAGTACCTGAGCTTGAAGAGCAGGAAACCACCGATCAAAATAAATGAGATGCATGCCACAAGGAGCACCACTAGGAACCTTAAAATAAAATAAAATAAATAAATAATAGTAAAAAAAAACGAAACTAGATGATTTCTCAATTTTTGAAGAACAGGAATTTCTACTGAGAAAAAAAGGAGAGTAATGAAATGCATTCATGGAATACATGGTTCTTGCAGTTCATCTATTTCTTTCATCACATTTGAAGTCTACAGCATCAATTCAGATGAGTGACAATCATTCCCCAAAATATGAACAAGGGCAACAAATATGCACCTCACTTACGTGCCAATATTTCTCTCAAGTTGAATGTTGAATAGGTATATCAGTCGTGCAAAACTCCATCTGATATCCCTAAATGCAGGCGTGTATATATCCAACTGAAGGGGTGTCGGTTTATTCAAGGTATTAGACACACATGCAAATGGCAAGCTAAATGCCCAAAAATTTTGAATGATACAAGGGAATCGCTCTAGGACAGTTTTGACTATAAATTTAACAGAGGTAAGTTGTGTCAGGCTGAAAAGGCAAGCTGCAAATACAACGTTGACTGCAACTTTAGCTTGGATACCCTGATACAATTCCAGTGCATAATTATCAGAAAATCAGCAAGTTTTGTGAACTAAAGGCATAGGTAACAATAAGCAAGTTCTCTATATTGCAAGAGATAAAAAGGGCAAAAAATAATGATTTTTAGTTTATCCTATTAGCGGGCAACAAATGCCCAAAGGGGAAACTCATTCAAAGCTTACAAGAAAATTAGTTAAGCATTTAAAAATGACCCCAAGAACAAAATTAAGAAGCAAATCTCCATAGAAAAAAAAAATTGAATATTAGAAATAGATAGACAGTTGTAGTAAATAGTCAATGCATCTTACTTTCCTCATTTCACAATTTCTCTGTCTACCTCAAAGAACTTCTAACAGGAATACCCTACTCGCCTCATAGCAAGATGATAAAAGAGAAAAAACAGCTTTGATGTTTAACATGTCAGACCAGTTTGGAATGACTTTCCAACTACTTAAAAACATTTTTTCTGCCCATAAAAACACTTTTTAAACCACTTGGAAAGTCATTCCAAACCAGCCCATCATCCCTAATTATTAAAGTTTTTAGGAATTTATCGTCACTGTTGGCCCCTTATGCCATATACTAATTATTGCTTACCATTCAAAAATCAAGTTCCTAATGTATCAAAATTCACAAACTTGCTCTCCCAGCAATGTTTCTTAAAACTCTCGAGACATACAAATGCTTGCATATAACGAACAGTAATGTATGGTTGAAAAGGGAGACCTGACAGTACAGATCACACAAATATTGGCCATTATGTGCCCAATTTGATTTCTCCATTTATAGTACAGCACAATCTAGATGTATAAGGCAAGACTACATAAGGTTGTTGCGTCTCAGTTATTTTGTAAGATCAAGCAAGTTGACAATCGTACGCTTAATGCACAAGCAAAAAGATAAAACAAATTTTCAACCGATCATCCAACAGTCACCTGAGGAAAATTATTTGGGTTAATTCTATATACACGGGCATTCTGATCATTTGAGCTGCTTGTACACATTGAAGTCTGTACCCGGTCATGTTTCCTTTGAGAACAGACCTCCCATGTCCCTACCATAGAATCAACGTAAGGAGAATAAAAGCGACGGATCTACAGTATTCAATGCATAAGAAGCAAAACAATAGATCAATGCTGGTTCGTACACAACATGAATAAAAGTAGTTGTCTTACGGTAGCTTAACCAATTTATTCCACAGGAGTCCATGTAGTACATGGAAAGAAACGATGAAATCCAAAACCATAACCGTTTCCGTTAAACTGATGGCGGGAAATAAACCAGATTGCGTTGAAAACTGGAATTATTCAAAGCCTAAAATGGAATATGTACTCGTAAAGGCAACTTCACTGTGCATTGATATTCATTTCGCAATATTCATCTACAACAGACTCACCTCCACAAACCATGAGAGGACAAGCATTAAAATTGGAATGGTCGGTCCACGAAAAGTGAGAAGGCAAGGTTCTGTTGGAAAATGATGCGAAACTGTTAAACAGAACTAATCAAGCAATAAATTAAACAAAAAGGAAAAGAAAGTCTACATTAGAATACTTTTGACAAACACATCTTCTACACTCCAAGATTATATGATCACAGGTTGGGCGGATTTTCCAATACACACTAAATTTCAATCGGTAGTAAAATGGTAGCAGTTCGAACGGTACACAAATTACGTGGGAAAGTCAATCGATTAAGTGGAATGGCGTTCATGTTAGTCAGAGATAGCTCGCGGTGAAGGAAGTTAGAATGGAGAGAAGAAGAGAAGCGAAAATAGGATAGAAAGTACCTGGAAGTCGAAAACGAAAATCTCCGACGGAATCGAGGCAGTTGCGACGGCGAAAGGCATAAGTACGAGCATTGACGTTGACTCAGAGACATCTGGCTCTTGTGCAATTGTTTGTAATGGAAGAAGGGTGGAATTGAAGGAAGGAAGATGGACGACTGAAGAAAGGAAAATGGAAAATGGCCGATGGATTCGCATATTAAATTTAGAGAATATGATCGCTGCTTTACCGTACGTTTTTTGTTTTTTTGTTTTTGGTTCTTTTTAACCAAATTAAATTTATCCATCCAAAAAAAAATTCATGGTTAAATTTAATTTTGAATGTAGGGTCAGGTGATTTGTGGATCCTAGGTTGTTCCCTCCTGGGTTAGAACAATATTTATTCCTTCTTTTCTGATCAAAGGGACCTCTCAGACATATCCAATTTGATCCGAGGTAGTGAATTTAACTCATTCGTGTTCTTTTCTTTTGGAACATTTAGGAAAAAGGGTGAGAGAGAGGTTCAATCGCCCCTAATCCATTATGGCTATTGGTTGGCAATGGTGCCATCAACACTATCATGTGGCTGTGACCCATGATAGGAATAACAACTTTCCACAATTAGCCAGGGGATTTCTCTCAACAATCCTCTAATAGATTCTTCTTCATGTATTTGCCATTACTGTTCGTGTTCGTGGATTTGTCTTTCATGCTGTCTTGGAAATTAGTAGTGGTTGTGTCAAGAATGAGTATAGGTTGGAGAAGTGAAGAAAAAATTGTTTCCTTTTCCCAACCTAATGGTTCTAAAGTTGTGGTGCTTCAGCCATTTTATTGCCGCTTATTAAGCCGGATGATTTGGGTGTCACTCCTTTATCCAAATTCAGTTTCTATCAGAGAAGTGAAATCTACATGCCGAAGTGCCTTCATTCAAGGGAGGCAGGTAAAAAACTTAATTGCAAGCCTTTGATATAAAACTTGTACTCTTAAAGCTTCTAATATTGTGTCTACTGCATATGCCTGTCCCTTTGTATAGTAGGCATCGGCTTTGGCTACCTAGCAGCTAAGGGAGGATCCGATAAAGTATCATCGGAGAACTCAAACACAGCATCGTCGCTCTTGCTTAGCGCATAAACCACCTCGACCATGCTCGGCCTCTTCATTGGGTCCTTCTGCAAGCAACTAACAGCCAAATTCATCACATCCATCACACTCTCCATTGGACACGATTGCTCGAAAAGAGCTTCATCAACCCAACTCCTCAACCCTTCCAACTTCTCCTTTTCCTTCCCTTCTGAAAGTCCAGTACTGGCTCTCATCCATAGAACCCCTCCTTCGTCGTCAATGGCCTCCCTCCCAAAGATCAGCTCGAGCAGAACAACCCCGAACGAGAAGATGTCCATTTTTGCCGACACCACTCCATCCGCTATGTATTCAGGTGCTATATAGCCTTGAGTTCCAACAATGTGCATGGTTATGGCATTGTACCCCGACTTTGCCTGCCCAAAGTTGGCTATCTTAGCCCTCATGCTTGCATCCAACAGAATGTTGCTGCTTTTTATGTCTTTGTGCACGACTTGTGGCCTCGTGTGCTCGTGGATGTACAATAGCCCGTTAGCGACATCAATGGCAATCCTCAATCTCATTCTCCAGTTCAGCTTCTGCATTTGGCTTCCGTGTAGCCATGAATAAAGAGAACCATTCTCTAAATGTTCATAAATTAGGTAGCAGGTTGCATCTTCAGGGTCGATGCAAAACCCTTCGAGCTTCACTAGATTACCATGGTTTATCTGCAATCAAAATAACCAAATTCAAACAATTAGCTAAAGTTAAGGGTCCACTTTTTCACGTCTGAAATGGTGATAATGTTACTAATGTTACCTTCTGCAAGATCTTGAGCTGTTCATAGGCATTCCACTTCATCTTCTTGATAGTGTACTCAACTCCGCCGATGCTCCCCTTATAAACCGACCCTTGAATTAAGCTACTCTCGCTGAGCCCATCTGTCGCCTCATTCAGCTCCTCAATTTTGAACACTCTGTATTTATCCAAACAATCCGACATATCCGCCATTAAATCCACCTCCATTTGCTTCCCTTGCTCCTTCCCCATCCAAACCCCAATGTCCTGCACTCAGTGTTTCTCAACTCCCTCCTCCATTTCCCTTTCCTTACTCCTCCTCTTCCCCACTCCACAAACCCACAAACCCACCACCACGATCAGCAGAAACCCCACAATCCCAATCCCAATGGCCAGCCCTGTCACTGCTCTGTTTCTCCCCTCCACCACTGGGACCGGGGTCTGCTCTGGAGACGGCGACACCACAATGGGCTGCGTCAAATTGGGCAGACGACTCACCGGGATGAAAATCGTCTCGAACGGCTCCGGGTTGGGCCGATTCGCGTCTGCGATATCCGACGTCTCTACCCCAAATCTCGAAGCTATCGAAGGCAGAGTATCGGTGGGCTGAATCATGAAGTTGACGCGATTTTGGGATTGGGTGTGAGTAGGACACTTGCAAAAGATGGGGAAAACGACGCCGACGCCGATGGGGAGATCGACCGCGACGAGAGTGGGATTGACGACTTCGACAGATTGGTAAGTGGTAAGATTCTGAAACTTAAAGGTGGAGACTTGCCACAAGTTATCGCCGTGGTTGATTTTGTAGGAGAGATTAGCATAAGAGATGCTGACTTGTTTGATTAATCCACACAGTGCTAAGGTTGTCTTATTTATAATCAAATAAATTATAAGGATATAGAAATAGTAATAAATGGAAATAACAATAAATAGAAAGATACCTATGATAATAAGACAAATATTAGATATTTGCCTTATAATAAAATATCAAATATAATATATATGGTAAACTATAATTTATTACTAAATATCCTTAACAGACAGAAGAATTGACGGACTTGCAAAAGCAGTTAATAGGAATGAAGAATGGCTGGCCGGAGAGGAGAGGGAAAGTGGCGTTGGAGTCGGAGATATTGCTTGGGCGGGAAATTTGGAGGCGGCTAACCCAGAAGAGGTCAGCAATGGTAGCCAAGTCGAGGAAACCGGGGGCGGCGGCTCGGTAGAAGACGTAGGCCTGACATGGGTTGGCAGTGTGGTTGGTGGAGCAGGTGTAGCCGTCGGCGTCGGGGGGTTGAGCAGCGGAGTTATGGAAGAAGAAGATGAAGAAGAAAATGAAGAGTGCAGAGGAGGTAAGGGTATGGCGGATTGGGGGTTCCATTTTTGTTGTAGATTGTTTTGGTTGATTTGCAATGTGTATTAATAGTCAAAATGATTTTCATTTTTCTCCCGTGGAGGAAACGTTTCTCCAATCCACTTAATATAAACAGTAGCATTGGAAATTTTGCAACAAGATTTCTTCCCACTCATACCCATGCCCCCATTAATTTGAGTGCGTGTTAAGTCAAGTCAAGTCAAGCCAAGTCAAGTGTCCGTAGTTTCTCCGTCAATGAAGTCCAAAACGGGGAGGGAAGAAGAAGAAGAAGAAGAAGACCAGAGGCAGAGGGCCATTTTTTTGGAGTTGTGGTCGATGAAGTCCAAAACCAAAAGTACACCTCGTATAGCACCATGACCAATTCAAAATTGCCACGTACCTCCAAATCTGTTGCTTAAGTCTTCTTTGGGCTGTTTTAAAATAATATTCCATTGCCAAGTTGGTAAAGTATTACCAGCCAAATTTTGGTTTAATTGTGATGTCATAAAAAATAAATAAATAAAATAAGAATATTTAATTAGTTAAGATATTATATTTTAATATATTTTATTTTATTATCACAATATTTAATTAGTTATATTTTCTTTAACTAGTAGTTTGTATACTATTTGAAGATTATGAATATCAATGAAAGGAACTTTAATTTTGTTTGCTATTCACATCTTTATATTATTACAACAACCTAACCCTATTTTTAAAAATATTAAAGCAAATTGTAAACTCAAGTATTATACTATTTTGGCCTTTTAAAATCTGCCAGGAGAGGTTGCCTCACCTGAGGTTGTTACAATCTCTCTTCAAATCACTTAAAATTTTGGATCTCATAATCCCTAGCATGTTCGATAACACTCATTTCCTCTACTATTGATGTCGTTGATGTCGCTCTCTTCTTCCATTGATATCGAATCACACAAAAATGTTTTAATGTTTCTAATTCATATTAGTGCTAGGAATGATTGATTAATAAATTTTTTGAAATTCTGGGAATAAATATAGGTTAATATGATTGTTTGAATATTGATTGTGAACCAATTACACACCAACAAAACAACGATCAAAAAGCTTTACAAAATTAAAGGGGGTGATTCACAGATTACATTTCATCTGCCATGGAACAGCAAATCCTTCAAGTTTAGCTTCAAAGCATCTCCAATGAAACTCTTCGAACTCCTCCCCTCCTTTTATCACCCTCACCTCCACCATCGTCAAAGTCACCAGCGCCACCGCCATCTCCACCACTTCCACCACTACCACCACCCTCCCCTTCCCCATTCCGATCGCCCCTCCCTTCGCCACAGCCTCCGCCTCCACTTCATACCCCAACACCCCGCCGATCTCCCTCACCCTCTCTTCGACCTCCCTCACCGTCGCCCTCGACGTAAACCTCCTCTCCGCCCTCTTCTCCGTCGTTTCAAACAGCCCCGATAAATCCAACCCCGATGACATCGAAATTATATCGAACGCGTTCATTTCCCCTATTCCCCTCTCTTTCCCCAATCGATAATTCTTCATTGACTGCATCAGGCTCTCATTACTCTGTTTCCGTGCCAGCGATTTCTTGAACCAAGGGTTTTGCATTAGCGCTTCAATGCTCATCCTCGTTTCGGGATTCGGATCGAGGAGGTGATAAATTAAGAATCGGACAGGTTTCGAAATCCATTTAGGGATTTCAAATTCTCGCCGGTGGATCTTCTTGTACATTGCCGCAAGGTTACTGTCCTCGAAAGGGAGAAACCCAGAGAGCATTACGAATAAAATCACTCCACAAGACCAGGCGTCCGCCTTTCCTCCGTCATATCCCCTGTTTCCGCGTCGGATCATGACCTCCGGCGCTGAGTATGCCGGAGTTCCGCAAGCCGTGTGAAGCAATTCATCTTTGAGCTTTTCGGGTAAAGCAGAGAGTCCAAAATCGGAGATTTTCAAATTGCCCTGTTCGTCCAGCAAAAGATTCTGCGGTTTCACATCGCGGTGAACAACGCCATTTTCATGGCAGAATTTCAGGGCCGAGACGAGTTGTTGAAAGTACCGGCGAGCAACGGTTTCGGTGAAACGTCCACGTCGGGAGATTTTCGCCAAGAGTTCGCCTCCGGCGGCGAATTCGACCACCAGGTAGATTTTGGACTTGGTGGCCATGACTTCGTGGATTTTCAGGATGTTTGGGTGGCGATCGAGTCGGCGCATGGCGGCGATCTCCCGGACTATACATCGTTCAAGGGTTGCGCCGACGGTTTTGGATTTGTCGATAATTTTGACGGCGACGATGGAATTATCGGCTAAGGAAACTGCTTGGTAGACTTTGGCGAAGCTTCCACGGCCGAGAAGACGGCCTAAGCCGTACTTCCCGAGAAGGGTGGCGCCGGCAGATCGCGGAACTGCAGCCGGAGTGGGCCGGAGCCCTGGCTTCATGGCGGAGCTGTCCGCCGAAAGTCCTTGGAAATCAAGAATTGAATTTGTTTTAATGAACGCACGATTAGCCTTTTATAATAGCTTTTTATAATGTATTCCGTAATGGTTGTGGGATTAGCTGTCTTCCCTATTTCAAAATAAAAATATTTTTGATTTGATTCACTTTCTTTTCTGTAAATATTTTATTTAAAATTTTTATCTTAAAACAATTTAATTCTTATATACTTTCTAACAATTTCATTTTAATAACTTATAAAAATATTTAGAAATTTCATTAAATCTTAAGGTAGATACTATAACAACTAAATCTTAACCATATTTTTAATGGTAAATAAATTATTACAAATTTAAAAGTTTATATATGAAGTATACTAAAATTGAAGAAGTTATTCGAAATTTAAAAATAAATAAACCAAATCATTATAAAATACGAAGATAAATGTTATTTTCAAGATTAAAAAAAAAACAAAATTTTGAAATTAATTTTGATTAAAAAAAATCGTCCAATAATTTATCAGACTATTTATTTATAACTAACTTTGTGAAAGTAACATAATATTTTATTAAAGTTGAAATGACAGAAATATCTGAACAAAGCAAAATCAGAGTCTGTGAAGGGTGTATTAGTAATTTAGTAATTTAATGAGATCCAGGTGGACAGGTAAATACAATTATACGTCAGCAACATAAGCTTGCCAAGCTGGCAATTAGGTGACAATTCGGCAAATTGCAAGAGCTGACCTACTTGCCAAATCAGAGCGAGGCAGAGGGTATTTTAAGCATATACGCTCTTTCATACCATCCGAAAGGCACATTAAAATTATTAATAATACAAATAACTGTCTCCAATTATTATTTACTAAGTTTTGTATAATCCTCCATTTCTTTTGTCGTCTTTACATTCCATACTTCCAATTTCAATTCACATTTTATATTTGTTTCATCCTAATTTATTATGATTTTAATAAAATGAAAGATATTTTGTTTAAACTAAGAATTGCGAATGCATATAATTATAATTAAATATAAAATACATATCATATTCACGTCCAAAATCTTGGTTTTAAAAGGAGATTAATTGTCACATTCAAGAAAAATAAGATTTAAAAACAGGTGGGGTATTTGTTAATAATAGTAACACCCCAATTTCAACAAATTCCACTTGTCATTATTTTAAAGGTAATCATTTCCTCGTTGTACAAATATGGGACGTGTCAGATGATGCTTAGATGTTTTGTTAACCTCCACCTAATTAGTTTTAGATTTGGCGTTGATTGCCACAACGACCTCTGCCACGTGTATATATGTTAATTTCATATAATATCTTTCACACGAGACAAATGAAAAATTCAAGCCAAACCATTAATTTTATGGAGTTCACGATTTAGAGGGGGCGATCTTGACTTCTGACTAAAAAATTGTTTCCAATTTATGGTCTTTTAAATATTAATATTAATTTATGGATTTTATTCCCTACTTTATTTAGACATTTTATTTCATTATTATTATTATTTTTTTTTTTGTGGGTCCGGTTTGATATATTAATACGAATAATTAGTTAATACTCTGATGAATTGGGTCCAAATTGACGATTACTGGAGCAGGCCCAATACACTTTTAAATTGTGTTAAATTATCTTTTTTCTTTAATAATGTCAAATTATTGAAATTTAATATATAAATTATTGAAATTAAACTATTGGATTTAGGCTAAAAATGAATGGACGGTAGGGATTGATTGGATGAGAAAAATAAAATAATATGAAATTTAAAGGTTGGATTAAAAAACGACTATTAGATGAAGGTTGAGAGAACGAATGGTGGCGATTAAATATTAAAATAAAGAAGGAAAAACAACTAAAAAAAAGAGGACAAGAAAAATCAGTCATGCCACATGTCACTTTTTGATTATTTCATGTTGCCACATCATTGCCGTACGTCATTTTGCTTCCAAATCTTGGATTTAATTTGAGTAATTCAAAATTAATTATAATTTAAATTTTAAGCTATGGGCTCTTTGAAATAATAAAATAGTAAAAAAAATTAATTTTACTCAATCTTAAATAATATTTTTTTAGAAACTAAATAATTTAACAATATACAAATTAATCTACGAGATTATATTTTTAAGCATTCATTTTCTTATATCATAACGTGGATTGATATACGTCTATTTTTATTTATATTGCATTAATTTTAAATTAATTATAAGGTAGGTAAATGTTGTGTTTTCATTTTTCATTAAATTTTCTGTAATGTAAATGTAGTTCTTCCATAATAGCTGGAGCTTGATCCTCTGATCTAGTAGGAAAGGAGGAGATCAGGTAAATGTTGTGTTTTCATTTTTCATTAAATTCATTATACTACTATCCTTTTATAAAATTAAACAATTTCATGTTCCTAGCTATCGATAGAAATATTTAAAATATAGACTATAATGATTTATAGCTATTTTGATTTAATTCTATTTAAAAAAAAATCTCTAAAAAAAAAACTAAGAAATATATATTTGTATCCATTAATATGACGTAGGAAAATACAAATGGAAAAATTCAAAATTTACTGTTATTAGTCCGTCAAACCTGACTATTAAGTTTGATTATTCTTATTTTTTGTTTTATTTGATGAATAAGGCAAATATTGACATTTAAGTGTTTAGGTAACTGGTATATGTCACCTTTCAAATTTTCTATTTTATTTTATAATTTAAAAAGTTTTAAATTATAATAATTTATATGGCAATCTATTCAATACATATTAACGAATCAATCTAAATAACAGAACCGCAGATTTTTTGGTACATCATATTCATGATATGTTTTACCTTGTTCAATCAGTCTTTTATATGTTTACTTACAAAAGAAATCAAATGGATTCAAGGAGACTTTTCAAGAATCACCTCCTTTTGAGAGAGAGCTAATGCTTGTTGGGTACTCGAAGTTACCAAGGAACCATGCATAGCTTCTTTTGGATCCTAATTCCAATACGATTCTCATGTGTCATTAGCTCGAGCCAACCATTGATAACCAAATTTAATATATACCAATGTTTATAGGTTAAACACATACCAAAAAATAGATTCAAAGTGTATGCTTTTGTCCGCCTCAAATATGTACTAATATTGTAGTTGAACTTACGCAAGTATAGTTCTAGAAGATAATAAAATAGTGTGAACAAACACAAATTCGTCTACTTCTCAATTCTTCTCTAACTTATCCAACTTTTTAAAATTGGGTCTTAAACATTATCAACTAAATGTAGTTGAGTAAGTAACAAATTAGTGGAAGTAAAAACGAGAAGATTGAGTATGGAAGAATAATAAATACGTGAGGGTATTGGTTGTGAGGGTATTGGTTGGAAGCTTAGATGAATTAATAATAAGAGTAGGGAGTAGCAATCAAAAGGAGGTTGTACTTACTTACAACTCATTACTGTGACACGTAAATATGTTATGGATCAAAGCCTAACCCAACAACCTTTATGTTGTATGGAATTCCACGCTTTGTTCAAATCTTCCATAATCACACTCGTAGTACAAGAATTAAAAAAAAATTATATTATTTCGTTTTATTTTCTTTTATCGTCTTAATATATATAAAAAGAACGTAGATTAATTAATTCATATTTATCCGAAAAAAAATCCATTAATATTATAATCAGAAAGATATGTGTAAAAGAGGCATTAATGAGAGATTAATTAAGGTGGGACAGTCCAATTAAAATGGGTAACAGATAAGGACACCTTCAATTAAAATCAAAAGTTAGGAACCATTTGAATGTTGATTAATAGTATTTAGTATTTATATCATGTCACTAAAATAATTTAAAACTTATAAAAATATTTCTTTTTAATAAGTTGGTAACACAGTCATTTCATTAATAACCTTCATTAAAAACTATCCATGTGTAGACAAACATTTACCACGTGTTTTTTAAATAAAAGAAAATAAATAAATATTTTCCCACCCAACCCTAAATAAATGGGTTGGCTACTCATTCTAAAAAGTCATACCCATTTTAATTACTATTTCATACCGGACTTTATATCTATCAATTTTAGGTGGGTTTCAAATTAATTCATTTTTAGTTCGATCAGAGTAAATATAAAACATTAGATTAAATAATTGTAAGAAGGAAATATTAGACTTTTTCAAATTAATTAAAATAATTTTCTTTTATGATTATTACTTTAATTACTTCGGGTCTTATCTTATAGAGTAAATATTGTATTTTTAATATAACATTAACAAAAAATAATGAACAAGTATAAAATGAATGAAATGTTTTTTTTTTCTTTCATTAAAGTAAATGAAATAAAAAATAATAATAATAATTGCTTGCGAATTAAATCTCTCGGATTGGCAACCCACTTCCACGTTTACCGTCCGATGGGCGACGCGTAGTGTTTTGGCCATTAGATTTTAGCCACGTCATTTATACACAGTTGGACAAAAATAGAGCCTCAATATTAATTTTAATTTATGTCTTAAATATTATTTATTTTCGTTTTGTTCCAAATACATTTGACACCAACTTTTTAACGTCGAATAAACTTAACCGATGACGAAATCATAAGTTATAATAATAGAATTCAATTATAGTAATTTCATAAATTCCGAACTCTATTATTATTCAATATTGTCCGTACAAATAAAATTATTTTTTTAAAATAAAAATTTTAAATATGGTAATTGTAATATACCATTCAAATATTAGAAAAGTATTACTTTTTATATTGGTTGTGCGAGATTTTTGCAAGCACTGAGCTTCAGGTCTTAACTATTACATCATTGTCCTAAAGCATGCCTTATTAGTAATTATATAATATTGTTCACTTCAGTACTTTGAATATAAACTCTCGTGGTTTTGTTTTTGTTTCAAAATATGTCTCATATTAGTAGAGATAGTGTTTCTTCCTTTTAAATAGTAAATGTGGGACTACTTCTTTCCATGAGTACCATTGCAAGAATTTGATTTAAAACACTCTAAGTAATAATAAAAAAACAAAGCTCGACCCACTACACCCAATATAGTTTTAAGGTATAAGTGATAAGTCGAGTCTCTCATCATTTGACTGAGATCCCACATTGGTTGGCGAGAAAAACAAAGTGGAAATCTCTCTTTAGAATCTTGAGAAAAAGTCGAAAGTCTAAAGAGGATAATATTTGTCGGTGGTAAAGTTAGACGGTAGCATTCACATCCGGAAGAGCGGATGTGAAACACGAAACGGGAGACGTAATGGTTATGTTTATGATTTTGGAAAGATGGGGTAAAGTTGTGAAAGGGTGAGCCAGTGGTTTGCGAGTTGGCAAATTGAATGCCCCGCCTGGTTCACAATTAAAAGTTCGTTGGGGTGGTTGCATCCTCCAACTTCTCTCTGCGCATTCCCTTCCCTTTTAAATCCCCCCTTTCCCTTCTCCTTTCCCCCCACGCTTTCCTTTCAAAACTCAATTGCTTTCTTCTATCTTCATCAATGGCCGACCGGAGGCTACCCAATTTCCTCTTATCCGTCCGCCTCAAATATGTCAAACTCGGCTACCATTACCTAATCTCCAACGCCATGTACCTTCTCTTGCTCCCCTTACTCGCCGCCGCCTCCGCCCATCTCTCCACCTTCCGACTCCACGACTTACTCCATCTCTGGAACCACTTGAACTCAAATCTCCTCTCTGTAACACTCTGTTCTTCTCTCATGGTTTTTCTGGCTACCCTTTATGTTATGACCCGACCCAGAAAGGTTTACCTCCTCAATTTCGCCTGCTACAAGCCCCACCCGGACAGGACCTGTGACAGAGGCATGTTTCTGCAGAAATCAGAGCTGACTGGGAGTTTTACAGAGGAGAATTTGGGGTTCCAGAAGAAGATCCTCGAGCGGTCTGGTTTAGGGGAGAAGACTTACTTGCCCGAGGCCGTGATGAGGGTGCCGCCGAATCCGTGCATGGAGGAGGCCAGGAAGGAGGCGGAGGCGGTTATGTTTGGTGCCATTGATGAGCTTTTGGAGAAGACGGGTGTGAAGGCTAAGGACATTGGGATTCTGGTGGTGAATTGTAGCTTGTTTAATCCCACACCCTCTTTGTCCGCCATGATTGTTAATCACTATAAGCTTAGAGGTAACATTTTGAGCTATAATCTTGGTGGCATGGGCTGCAGCGCTGGACTCATCTCCATTGATCTTGCCAAACATCTCTTGCAGGTTTCCCCACCCCCCCTTAAATCTAAATAATGCTTTTGTGAATTTCTATATATAAAATGAAACAAAAATGTATGAATTCACTTAGTGTAATGTAATTAATGTGGTAAAGTCAAAGTTGTGTCCAAAATTTAATAAGGTTAGGTGAGCGGCTTTAAGGAAGCACCTGCTATTTAGGGTTTTTATATATATTTTATTGTAATTTCTGTATAAAAATGAATTTAATCTAATCCATAACAAATTTGTCTTACATTTGAGATTAAACTATGATTCCTTGAACAGGCGCACCCAAATTCGTACGCCCTGGTGGTCAGCATGGAGAACATCACACTAAATTGGTACTTCGGCAACGATCGATCCATGCTGGTCTCAAATTGCCTCTTCCGGATGGGCGGCGCCGCCATCTTGCTCTCTAACCGCCCTGCCGACCGCCGCCGTTCAAAGTACCAACTCATTCACACCGTCCGAACGCACAAGGGCTCTGACGACAAATGCTACAACTGCGTTTTCCAGCAAGAAGATGACACCGGCCGCGTCGGTGTCCGCCTGTCGAAAGACCTAATGGCTGTGGCTGGCGAAGCCCTAAAGACGAACATCACCACTCTCGGTCCTTTGGTGCTCCCAATGTCAGAGCAGCTCCTGTTCTTCGCAACGCTGGTGGCTAAAAAGATCTTTAAAATGAAAATCAAGCCGTACATCCCGGATTTCAAGCTGGCGTTCGAGCATTTCTGCATCCACTCCGGAGGGAGGGCGGTGCTGGATGAACTGGAGAAGAATCTGGATTTGAGCGAGTGGCATATGGAGCCGTCGAGAATGACGCTGAATAGATTTGGGAACACTTCGAGCAGTTCGCTGTGGTACGAGCTGGCTTACTGTGAAGCGAAGGGGAGGATCCGGAAAGGGGATCGGACGTGGCAGATTGCATTCGGGTCGGGTTTCAAGTGCAACAGCGCGGTTTGGCGGGCGTTGAGGACCGTCGATCCCTCCAAGGAGAAGAACCCTTGGATGGATGAGATTCACGAGTTCCCAGTTGAGGTGCCCAGAGTGGCCCACATCCATAAAGCTTGAAAAAGAAGATCAAATTCTTTTCTTTTCTTTTAAATTTTATAAAATTTAATGTTTTTTATTTCCGGATGACTTTGTGTCTTTTCTTGTAACCTTCTCAAATACCCATTGTTCATATTGGATGCCATTAGTTGTTCTACATAAGCAGTACAGACTGAGAAATACAGAGTTCGATGATGGAAAATTAGTAGACTTTTAATTGCAGATAAACCAATATGCTGATATATTTACATGCAGCAACGATGTGGTCGTGAGTCCTTAGCTTGATCGGTAACGAGTACTAGTTGAGTAATCCCGAGCGAATGAATGATACTTCTGATCACATGCCCCATACACCTTGAGCAGCAGCAACTTTATTGTTTGGTCTGGATGTTAGTTCATACAATATCCTAGCGAATGTATCTGAATATCTTCCATCTGAGAATAGTATTTCTGCAAATGCGTTTTCATATGCTAGGAGCAACCCCCTGTTCTGTGGCTCAGATACAAGACTCTCCAATATCATTGCTGCTTTCCTGCATATTTCTGGAACTGGATGAGGGGTCTTGATAACTTTAAGAAGTCGATCGATTGCCCTTATTTAGTTCCAAATACCGAGGGAAAAACAGAAAAATGTTTCAGTATCTAATGCAGCTCAAATGGTCATGTCTAGAAAGGCCAAGGAAAATAATTACCATCGTTCGCTTGCCAGCTTTATTCTGCAGTCCATATTAACTTCGACAAGGTTATACAGAGCACCAACAGCTGCTGCTTGTGCATCTAAAGCTGGGATGCTCATAAGGTCAACTAAGCGCTTGTGAATCTAATAAAATTCAACTAAAACATTTTACGGTCTATCATGCATAACACAACAGAAGACAGGGAGCTACATAATAGGTTTATCAGAAACAAACCTGAGGGGCAAAGGGGAGAAGGAACGGCTCATTATCGGGATTTATTATCAATCGTCCAAGTAATTCTGCAGCAGCACAGTGCCAAACTTTGACTGCAGATCCCAGCATTCCCATGATAGCTTCAACTGCACGTTTTTCTCTGTAGAAAAGTATGAAGCAAACTTGTTAGCATGAAATCATCATTCAGGTGAGCCTAAAAGATCAGTCGTAGATCGAAGGCTAACGTTATTTTGATGTAGGACGGCTTTGATGAGCTAAAGATACGAAGATCAAGGAGCGGGGCTAAATTCACAATTGTCTCTAGTGCATTTGTGACAAGCTCTTCATCCTCTGTCAACAATTAAAGGCTTCAGATGTAATTCAGACATACATACTCATATTCAGCACTTTAAACTTCAACTACTACACAAGAAACGCTTTAAATCAGTTATTCCATTAGAGAGGGTCATGCCATCAAATTCTAAAAGCACTGGTCATTAGGGTCATGAACTTCTCACCTGTAATATGATCTTCTACACATTGAAACACTGTTTCCAGAGTATGTCGATGTTGAGCCATAATGGATTCATTCTCTGGCATGAAAGAAAAATTTCGGAGGATATTTGAAGCAGAAACAGCACATTGCTGTCTTTCTGCTCGTCCTTCATCATCCCGATTAAATAGACCATCTTCATCGAGCCACCAATGTCGAGGAGATGGTTTGGGAGCATGACCCGTTGCCTTAGAAGCTGAAGAACCAGGTCTCAGGCTGCCGGGCATTAGTTATTTCAGAATTAATATTCAGTAAACCGGGCAACCATAAAGAAATGATGGCAAATAATCCTTTTATGCATACCCATTTGAGCCCAGTGCCTCAAATTCATTCCCAAATCCCGTTATATAAGAATTAGCACCTAATGTTCTGACCCTTTGCTTCTTTACAAGATCCCTTGGAAGTGCTATATCACGCCAATCATCAATCTGGAAGATGTAAAAAATACCCTTTATCACGAGATTTAATTGAACTCACAGGTTTAATTTTGCCACTTTCAAATTTCTATCCATGATAAAAATGGAATACAGAAGGACAATGAAATTCCCCACAGGAAGCTAGACATCATATTTATTCATCACAAAAGAATGCGCGAGAAAATGACTGAGAAGTTATGTAATACATACAACTTGAAGAAGAGCATCGAGCAAGCCTGGAATTTTAGCCAGAGGAGTGGAGTCTCTACGCATATCATCCTTCTCTTTGAAGGAGAGAAGAGTGAGAGTGTTAAGTGCCCATGTCAATTCACTCTTCAATCCACTCTGTAGAGCCAACACTATCCTTTTATTGTTTTGATCTGCTCGAGCAATTAAAGTTGAGGATAAAAACGGGACTTAATCAAAGAAACATCTCAACTTAGACAACAAATTCGAAGAATTAATGAACTTTGAGCTGATTTTCCAGTACAGAGGGAAAGTCCCGGAAATTAGAAGAGAAAACGAAAGGGGTTCCAATTAACTGACCCGCGAAGGAAGTATGAATATGGAGAGAAGGGCCAAGAAGTGCCGATGGAGCCAAGGTCTCCGACGCAGCGGCTGCAGCGGCAGCGTTACTGTTTACGCTGCCGAATGGACGGCCTCGCTTAGCCGGAGGAGCAGATGCGCTACCAACATTTCCACCCAACTTGTTCTGCTCTCTCTTCTGCATGGCCTATACCGATCTCTGTGAATTTGGCGTGATTCAGCGCTAGCGATCCGGTCCGACCCTAAGACAATCGGGAGCTGGAAATCGAATTAGGGCACTAGATTGGCGAGTGAATTCACCCACCAAATCAAATGAAATAAACTGGTAAGGTCCGAGAAATATAGGCCCAATTCATAAGCCCATATCTCAACATGCTTTTGCATCGGCCCAAAATGATGAGAATGGGAAGTTACCCAAATCCTCGCACATTTACTATTATTATTGATATTATATTATAATTATTTTATTTAATATAGGATGATTAAGTGTTAATAAATATATTCTTAAAAACAAATTTTTATAATTTTGGATAGCTGCTAAAGCCTAAATGAAAGGCCGTTCCCAAACTTACCATAAATGTGAGCTAAGAAACAAATACAGGGACATCGTATCAATGTAGTGAGGAATTGGGAATGTACTCCCTATGTTTCACTCTTTAACATAATGTTTAATACATGTCAATGCATGGACAAACTCATTTTAGGTTCTATAAAAATTAGAAAAATATATATACCAAAATAAATAAAAAGTATGAGAATAAATAATCCACCGACGAAATAAAAAATAAAAAAGAGAAAAGGTGAGAGACCAGGACAATGAAAAAAGAACACCCGCACCTTATCTCTCTCTCCCTTTTTCTCAATTTTTTTTTTTTAATTTTAAAAAAAAATTCTGATATCGTGTGGGTGAGGAGAATAATAGATAAAAATGAAGTTTACACCTTCCCAAGCAACCTGCAAAAAAATAAAAATAAAAATAAGTAGGTGAAAGGTTGCTTTCAACTGCGTACAATAATAATAATTATTATTATTATTATAATTATTGAAGACGAAAACATTTTTGTTTTCTTTTATTTAAAGAAAAAAGGAAACGAACACACATACAATCATATGACATTATTATTATTATTATTATTACCCTTTTTTTTATTATTACTTGCAATTATTAGTTTCCTAATTTTATAAATTTGAAATAAGCTTTTAAACGCGAGGGGATAAGAGGGAAGAGAATATCACGCGATTGGAATGAGTTCATTTACCGTCACACCCTTCGAGACTTCACCAATTCTATTTCTCTCTCTTTGCCTTTATACCCCCAATTTTTCCCTTTATTCCCAAACCTCCCCTTTAAAATTCTTAATTTTCTTTTCCACATTACAAAAAAATCGGATATTGTTTGTTTCCCACCCAGGAAACCAACCTATTTCCTTCTATTAAAATATTCATTTTATTTTTCTTTTCATTATCTTATTTCAGAAATCACCCAATAATAACAACATAATTATCAAGGTATTTATATTATATTTTTTTATGTTCATTTATACATTTTTTTTTTCAGAGATAAATTTAAAAAAAAAAAACCAAAACTTTTTTTTTCTTTCTCAAGATTTCTCTTTGAGAAGGGAAGCTAATCCGGTGACTATCTTAGCTCCTTTATCTATTCTCTTCGGCTTGATCGCAGGGGGTTGCCACGGAGAATCGCTCCCCGTCGCCGGTTCATTTTCGCCGGAGATTAACGTCGGCGATAGCGATTCGGGATCGCTGATGATTACGGACTCGATCGACACCGATTCCTCGCCGAAAATCAACTCGAATTCACCGCAATCGGTGTCGGTTGCCAGCGGGTCGTTTAGGATTTGAGATTTGGATTCTTCGGGTTCGGCCCTCGGAGGAGCGTTGGGGAGAGAGTCAGCGGTTCTGATCGGAGGAGAGAGCCATTTAGCAAGCATGTACTCGGCCTTCCTCCATGGCGGAAAATGCATTCCTTTCTTCTTCAGGCTCTGTCTTGCGGCTTCTGATACGATGGATATAATTTGTCTGAGACGTTCTGATTTCCCGACGAAGACGTACGGTAGCGTCTGAAGAATCGCTTTATATGTTCCCGTCGAACGAGCAATCTCGAATTCGGATCTAAAATCGATGTCTATCAGCAATCGTTCTCCATCCAGAATCACATCCACGTATTCGTATTCACCTAAAATCAAACAGAAATGAAATCGAATTTAAGAATATTGGGGAAAAAAGAAAATTAAGGCACAGGGGCGAAGTTTTCTGTACCAGCTGGGAAGGAGGGGGATTTCTCCCATTTGGATTTGCAGATGGAAGAGCTGTAACCAAGAGATGAGAGGGAATCGGTTACGATTCTGCGTAAATCGTCTTTCCGTTTATGAATTTTGTTATGCTTTTCGATGATTTTCGAAGTATCTGCCAAGAGGTTTCTCTCCGTAACGCTCGTGCAAGGGATTAAACCCTGCAACAAAATGTCGATTGTCAAATAAACTATGAAAAAGCTCGAATCTCGAACCTTGGAGTTTCGGCTCAGAAATTACCTTGAGTATATCACATACATCGCCACCGGATGATACGGAGTTGATCGATTCACCAAAACATCCAAATACATCGAATTCATCGTCAGAGCTGTCATTGCTATTGCCGTTGAAGCAATTGCAGGGATTACGGCCATACTTGACAGCTGCCGATTGCTTCTCGTTGCTCTCCTCGATGAAATTCTGCACCATCTTATCTAAGCAAACCGAGCTCGGCTCGAACTCGGTCCCTCCTCCTCCATCTTTGCTGCTAAACTGAGCTGGTTCACCAACAATAATCGGTTTCTCAACCGCAGAGCTTCTCAGAACGCTCGGAAACGGCCGATCGAAAAGTCGCCTCAGTCGCGATTTTAACAGAGGCTTGGCCGATTCAGGACGAACCTGTTCTCTCACCGTCTTAACATCGATATCAATCGGTTGGATCTTCATTACCGAAAAGAAACAAACAGAAAATTTTCTGCTCCCTCAATAAAGTTCCGAAAATTAAAAGAGAAAAAAAATTGCAATACAGATTTGCTCCCGTCTGAAATTCCCAAACTACACCTACTAAATCTCTACTCTATGCAGCTCGAGTTCATTGAAATTCACGGACTTGCAAAAAACCAAATCACAGAGAAAAATCAGAGAAATGAACTCCAGAGAGTTGCATGTACATTCAGAATCTCCCACTCTAAACCTTTGAACTCAAAAAATGAAGAACAAAACGGAATCAATGACACGCTTCCACTAATCGCTCCACGCCCACTGGTCAGCTACTCCAGACTCAGAATAGCCGTGCAGCGATCGAAAGGAAAAAAACCACCGCAAAAATGTACTACAAAGGCCGAAAGAGAAGACACTTCTGGAAAAATGCTGGAACAAGAAGGAAGTACAGAAAATAGGGAAAGGAAAAGGGAGGAAGGTTATCTCAGAGATTTTTCGTGAAAAACATGGCGGCGATGATTGCAGAAGGAAACGGCAAGTCCTGATCTGAATGGGAGTGTGATCGGAAAATTCATCTTCCGATGAGGAGGTCGCCGGAGAAGATGAGATTCGAGAAAGGTCGGAGAGAGTGGGTTTGTGAAGGAGAGTGGTGGTCCTGAAAGGGGGCGAGTAATGGAGTGGAGAAAACCGGGCCGGGGGTTTTATAAGGAAATAGAAGAAGATGGGTTGCTGAGTGGACATAATATTTGCCACGTGGAGTCCTACATGGCAGTAATAATCCTGAAATTGGCAGTTTGCTAGCGTGACAATTATTGCACTTTCACTCAGTTGGGTCCATGGATATGGGCCAGATGGCGAGACGTGTCGCGTGGATGAAGTGGTGGGTAGTTTTTTCTCTGTTTTAGATTAATTAATCTAGCCGAGGTGAAAAAGGACGTGAAATTCCAAATACACCCCTCCACTAATATGGAATACCGGGTAGATGCCCTCGTTTTCCGGAGATATCGAAAGCAATCGTGGCAAATGTGCAATTTCCCACTTTTTTTTATTTTTATTTTAAATTAATATATTTTTGTTTTCTCTTTTTTAGGAAGTGGGGGACGAGAGCGGGGCAAAGTTTACGGTGTTCGCAAAAATATTTACCATCTCGAAAATAAACTTGGTATTAACATTTTTAATTCAATAAAATAAATAAATTCTCGATTCAGTCTCGTGTATGGTAACAAATAATAAAATACATATATAATTGAAGCTTCAGATATTTAGACAGATTTTTTTAATAAATAAATAAAGTTTTCCTTAATATTCAGTTGAAAAGTCATTTTCATGATCAAATAAGTACAGAAATTCAAAATTATCGGTTGGTCTACCCCCATCAAGCTTTTAATTATACTTATAAAAATTCCAATCATCCACATTTAATCTTTATAATAATGTTTAATTTATTGAAATAAAAAAGTATATGGTTGTGGTATGGGTGGGGTAAATAATGGTTAAAATATATGGAATTATTAAAGAAAATGGGTGGACGTAGGGTATAGGGCCAGGTGGCGGTCAACATTCGTGATGACCATGGACCGCCAGACATGCGTCCGTACGTGGTCCGGTTTAGGCTCCCTGTTCGGTTCCACAAAAATAAGATTGTCCAAGTGTTGATTCTAATTAAAACAAAGCCAAGAAGTAATTCTAACTTTTGAAATTAGTCTTCTTAAATACCTATATTGTATGGCAAGTAATCCATTGCCCAAGTTTTGGAGTATATTGGTTGCTTGCTGGCTTGATCTTTCTTTTTTTCCTTTTGGGTGTAATGGGGGAGAGAGGCATTGATGCGACTTCAGTGAAGCTGTTCTGATGATGCCCAATGAAATTATTGAATTCTCACTCTTTTTCTGAAACTCATCATTCTCCTTTGTAAAGCTTTTGGGAACATGGGCTTGTCATTAGCTTTTGGACACTTTCAGATGCCTTCTATTTCACAATCTATTTTCTTTTAAAACACCCCAAATAAATATCATATCCACACCAATATTGTGGCTCATTTAATTCATTATTTGGAGGAAATTCTTTTCTTTTTTCTTTTTTCTTTTTTCTTTTTTGAGTATTGGGCCCAATGGGCCTACAAATGTCTAGTTTCCGTGGTAGACGAGGGGTCAAATCCTTGTGGAGACACTCCCTCAATAATTATATAATACTTATGTATTCTATTTTTTTTATTATACTCAACTATTCAACTACTTGAGTGGAGCAACATAATTAGGTTTATTTCTATTTTTAAGATGAATTGATTAATAGTGTGTTGGAAGCTTTTCAAATTTTGATAAATAACATTAATTAAGAAAAAATAAAATATGGTTTAGAATCAACTTAATCCAACCCAACCCAACCATCAATTTTCAAGTTGGGGTCGTGGAACTATAATATATATATATTTTTTTTTAAATTTACAACTAATATTAAATTGTTTTCAAAAATTCAAACCCAATCCACCCATCATAAAGATGAAATAAATAAATAAATAATACTAAGATTTTAAAATTTAAAAATGACATAAAAGTTCAAAACGGCGACGTTGCTGAGGATCCCATTACCCACTATGGAAGCTACCCCCAAGTATAGTAAACAAAGTCATTTTCCTTGCAACCACCAAAACCAAATTAAAGTCCCAATTGGTTGATATTATTATAACTTTATTCTCAATCTGTTGGCCTACCAGACCCCTTTACCTTTTTCCATCATTTTAATTTATTTTTAAAATTGTGGATGTACATTTTTTAACTCTAAATTAATTGAATTATGTTTAAATTAGTTTTTTTTTTTTTTTTGGGTATGATTTTATGAGTATTTAGCTTAAATGGTTAATTATGATTACTAAAGTCCATCCATTTTTATCATAGAATTGAAAAATACTTGTTTAATTAAATTCGTGTATGATTAATTTCTAAAAAACAAATCCAAAATATTTTATTAGGCCTAACCCACATGGGTGATGGGCCCACTATAACAAAAAGGATTAAAATGATAATGATTTAATGGATTTAATTTAATTAGGTTTAGGGTTAGTGAAGATTGTTAAGTAGCCCTATTTTTTTAAGCACACACAATATTCTTTAATCATATCCTACCATATTCTATTATTTATGCTAATATTTTCAGACCAATCCTGTCATATGTTCCTTTTTTTTTTGATATCCAAGAAAAAGATTAGAGGTAAATGTGACACAATCCTTTACCAATGGATAAAAAATTAGCGAAATCTTATCTCGTACGTGTAATATTAGAAGAAGGATATAAAATGTAAATTCGAACGTGAAATTTAACGTTATGAATATTTAGGTAATCATTCATGTCGTGTCAAGGTAAGAATTGGGTGCGGAAGCAAACAAAAAGCTTACATGATCGAATGCGAAAAAAGAGAAAAAAATAGAGGGGTGATGATGAATGATGAAGACATAAAGTTGTTTGATGAGGAAATCTACTTAATGTGTTAATTAAAAAAAAAAAATAAGTTTTTAAAAAATAGATCGAGGAGAATAAGAAAGAGAGATAATATCAACTTGAACATAGTTCAGTAGATAAATATATGAATTATCATCTCCCACAGCTTACGCTTGGGTCCATTTGCGATTGTTTTGTCCTTATACTAGTATCTTATATAAAAGTATTATTAGGGTTTGCCCTTTTTTTTTTCTTATTATAAATTAAATAAATCCCACTTTATTTTATTTTCATTTTCCTCTTGGAAAAAGAATCTAGGGAAGTATTTGGAGAAGAATCTCCTTTTCTTTTTCTTTTTATTTTTTAAATGAGGAATAAAATTTTAAAAGAAAAGGAAAACAATAATTATTATGGTCTAAAAATCATTAATCCATTAGGTACAACATTGATTGATTGCCATTATTAAGCTATTCCTGATTAATATGGTTTTATACTTTCTTAATCATGATTTGACTATTTAAAAAAGTTCAGGTATATATTAATTTATTCCGGAATAAAGTAGTTGGGCTCTCTTTTATTGGGCTGGGCTTCGGCCACATAATCTAGGTCCAATATGTAAGATCGAGTTTAACAGCCCAGCCACTCAGGCCCAAACAAAAAACAAATTTTAAGTCAAATTTTTTTTAATAGCTATTGCAGATTTTTGGAGAACACAACTAACTTAATGGAGTGGGTTTCCGATTGTGGATATTATATTATACCCAGCTAAACACGCAGTTACCCTTACAAAGATGGACACGTCAGCCGCCACAATGGATCAAATGATCCTTGCTGTCCACCACCTTCGCTTAAAGCTCATTTAACTTGCGCGAAAGAATATTAGCGCTGCCCCAATTTATCATTTTCTTTCAGAAGCTAGAAATTTCAGTTCTGAATCGCGTATTAGGGTTTTCTCTTTGGCTTCTACATCGGTTCCTTCTGTAAACCTCCTGCACTTCACTCTTCCATATTGGATTTCCCGCATCGATTTAATCAGGTTCGGTTACTGTCTTTTCAATTTCTGCCCTTTTTGTTTTCTGAAGCAATTCTGATCTGGATCTGCAATTTTTCATCCCTCCGGGTCTTCTCGTCTAGTTTTCATTTCTAGGTGATTCTAATCGTTTTCGCCAACAAATTCCATGTATTTGACTTCTATGTTGTTGTTGATGAGGAATTTATGTTTTTCTTTGTTTGGACATTTAGGCGATTTGTCGGTCTTTTCCTGTGGGATACGATGGGGGCTTTCATGTCGAGATTCTGGTTCATGTTATTTCCGGCAAAAGAATACAAGATCGTGGTGGTTGGGTTGGATAATGCGGGAAAGACGACGACTCTTTACAAATTGCACTTGGGAGAGGTTGTTACTACCCATCCTACCGTGGGAAGCAATGTTGAAGAGCTTGTGTACAAGAACATTCGATTCGAGGTTCAGTCAATCTATATCAATTTACTTCTACTTTGCCTTCTTATTGTTCTATTTTTTATGGATGCTCCCTGTTTGTTGTTCATTATATTCCACCCATTGGGGATTCTTCTCCTCCATCAATTTCACTGTAGCATTCTATTTGAGTATTGGTTTGTATAGTTTTGCACTGTGATCTTTGAATGCTCCGGCCAGTTGGATGTTTAGTTGTCACGTGAAATTGCGAGTTTGTGTATTTGGTTGATGCAAAAGATTGACTTAGAAAAGAAAATTTGATGGCAAGATATGGGAATTCGTGTGCTGTCTGTAAGCCTGATACCTTGCGTGTGAAGTCCCAAAGTAGTTCTTGAATAAAGCAACGTATTCCCTTTTTTTATCTTCGGGAAGTCTAGTCCTGTGAAAAGCCCAGCCGAAGCATGAGATTTATCCTGGCTTATTATGAGACATATTTGGTGAGAGCATTCAACTGGGAACTTCCCAAAACCTCCCACAATTTGCAGTCTTTCTGAAGGGTAAAATTGGGTTGATGTTTGGTGATCTGCGTGTGGTTTCCTCAGAAATTGGGCTGGTTTATTAGGATAATAGAAACCAGAGTACGTGTTGGAAAATTAGATATTTAGATAATCCATTTATATAGGAAACTTTGCACAAAACCCGTCTTTGTTCCTCTTATGGAAGGTGAAACTGAGCTTTTCCCTCAACTAAACATGTTCCATTTGGAAATTTTTTTTCTCTAGGTATGGGATCTTGGTGGGCAAGACAGGCTTAGGACATCATGGGCAACATATTACCGCGGAACGCATGCAGTGATTGTTGTGATAGACAGCACAGATAGAGCAAGAATCACCATCATGAAGGAGGAGCTGTTCAGACTACTCGGTCATGAAGATCTTCAGCAATCTGTGGTGCTGGTCTTTGCAAACAAACAGGATCTTAAGGATGCCATGACTCCCGTTGAAATCACAGATGCTCTTTCACTCCACAGCATTAAGAATCACGACTGGCACATTCAAGCCTGCTCTGCCCTCACTGGAGACGGTCTATACGATGGTCTCGGATGGATTGCACAGCACGTTACCGGCAAAGCGACTAGTTGATACGAAAACTCACAGATGTAAGATTCATTCTTGTAATCTTGTGGTTAAACTCCTCGCCCTTTATCTCTTCTTACACAAGTCGAGCAGTTTATATATCCTGTTTAATTCCATTTTGATTTAAGGGTTGTATTAAATTTTTTGAAAAAATGGAGCCATATAAAAGAATTGCCTAGTGTCATTCCAAATGAGACGTAAGGGTTGATATGGATTTTGTTAAAAGATTACCTGTTTTTCTGCCCTTAAAATGTTATCGATAAGATTATAATACATTTAAAATTGCCGTGGATTGTGTGCAGCAAAAGAGATTAGGTTTAATTATTTATTTTTCGAAAATTTCAAAAAGAAAAAAACTATTCATCAACCTGCTGCAGTACTTGAACGTCACGAAGATTTAGAAAATAATATTTTTAAATACTTCATATGTACATTCTGAAAGTACTTTTTGGATTCTATACCAATTGGCAAACCCAACATTAATGGGTAATGTGAATGCTCTGTTAAGGAGAAATGGGTGAATCTTGAGCTTGCCAAACATCGTCTCATGGGAGCTTTCAATTTCAAATTCACTCTGTGGAAACCAGAATGGTTACAAAATCCAGCATCTGCATCGACATTGGCATCGATTCGAGTCTTTCGGGCCTTCGAACCATCGATCCCAAGCTGGATTCACCGGGGCAAGAGTTCTGGCAAAAACCAAACCAGAATGAATCAGATCATGATTTCAAAGATGGGAAATGAATCGGGAAATGTTTATAGAGTAAGAAGAAGCATACTCTGGAAGTAGAGGGTCTGATCTCATTTCTACACAGCCCAACAGCCTGGTAGTATATTATATTCAGATTCAATGTAAAAACAAAGCCCTAAAAAAGTTGGCATTTTTCATGGAACAAAGAATGAAAAATTCATTACCAAATTCAACTTACTCTTTACAGGATGCCGACGCCTTGTCCAATTTTTCCAGCTGCTCCAGCTCTTCCTGCAACAGACAAATACCATCATGATTTCCAGTTTCATTCTGTTCCTCTGTTTGTTCATCATTGTCCCAGCAAAATCCTCCCCTCCCCAGAAACAAAAATCAACCATTTTGAGCCAAACCCATCAAATTATCTCACTAATGTCCAACTTCAATTGAAATTAGAAGTTCTTGGAAACAACCAAACATGTAAAAACAGAACAGAGAAAGAAAAAAAAGTAAAAAAGTACCAACACCTCTAGAAACCTAGCCTCTTGCTCGAGCCGCTTCATTTCCGCCAGCAACCTATGTTTTCCGACGGCGTCCACAGCGGATAACGACTGAATCCGGTGGGGAATGGGAACAGCAGCCTCCGCCATGACTAATTAACAACTCAGACCCAAAACCCTAAGATTCTAGTAGTTGCAGAGAAAAACAGAGGAATGAATGAGAAAAGAGAGAATTAAAGAAGAAAAGAAGATAGACCCAGAAATTTCCATGGGGACCCCATAAATCAAGGAAAAGAAGGATGTGAATAATGGAAGCGAAAGGGGGGAGAACGACGGAGCTGGGGTTTTTGTTGGCTTTATATCTTGATTTTGGCTTCTTGTGCGTGAGGGTTGGAAGAGGAAAAAGAAGGTGAAATTGTTCAAATGGATGTGTGTGGTTGTTTTAAGAACAAAAGTTTGTATGCTTTTTCATGATTCTCGTAGGCTGTCTGCTTTGTCTCACTTCTATTGGGAGTTCGCCGAATTACAGCGAACCCCACCCACGCTTTACTGCTTTGAATGAATCGTGATGAACTAATAAATATCTGAATCACTATATTATATCTTTCATTCAACTATAAATTCTCTACAATTTTGTTCTAAACTAGTGCCAGATCCTAATTTATATGAATTCAAAACATAGTTTTGTTGTGTTCTTGTTTGTTCCTCACCACTCCTCCCCCAGCTACAGGTCTCAGTTTGTGAAAAGAGGTATACAATTCATCTCTGGTCTTACAAAGAAGAAAGGAAAGACACCCATCATTCTAACTATCCTTCTGTCTCTCCCCATTACTACCTTTAAAATTCACTTTCTTAATCGACCCTCATTTTTTATATATGATATTGATTCATTCACACTACTAAAGCCTCGACCCAGTCGGCTCTAGCCAAGGTGACTCAAAATTGTCTATTTGAAAATGGATCATTCACCCAAAAAATAGTATTCATAATTGCTCTTCTTTGGTATAATGATTCATGGTGTAATCTTATTATAGTTAAAAGAATGTTTGGTTGAATAGTCAATAAAGTTGATGTTTAAAAAAACAGTAATAATAAAGTTAATGGTTTTATTAGCACGCTTGACAGCGTAGTAGTTTTATTTAAAACGCTAAAAAGACAAAAAAAAAAAAAAAAAAGATTAGTATTATTGGTAATGATTTGAAGGAGGTAAAAGTGAGAAAAAAATGATTAAATGAAAAAGTGAGTAAAGCATGAGACGCAACAGTACCCCCACAAAAGTAACCTAAAATCACACGTTGCGCCGCCGTCGCCTGTGTCGGCATTTGGGCAGCCACAGTAGCCTTATTATGGGCCTTATTTTGGGCCTATATTTATTGAAGCCCAAGTCAAATGGTCAACGTCCCAATAAAAAATGTTAATTAATTTAGGGTTTTGAATTTTAGTCAATTGGGGATTAAATTCCCAGTACCGCGCCGTGTGTTTTCCGTCTTCCTCTTTTGAACCTTCAAAGTCCAAACTTTGAACGGCCACAACCCAAACCCCAAAAGTCTGTCACGTGTACACGTGCTAATTCCTCCCACTTCACATTTAAAATATATATATACACACAAATTATCCAATTTCGTACACCCAGAAACCGCGTCCTCCAGCCATACTCTCATTTAATGTTTTTAATTTTTTGGATTAATTTTCTTCCTGCCCTGATCTGTCTCCTCCAATCCCTATGGTTCCATGAATCACACTCATTATACATCTTTTCTTTTTATTTGTGTGATTATCCAAATTAAGTACACGTAGGGTTCAACCAATTCTGAATTCCCAATTAATTTGTTTTTTGAACAAGTCAATTCCAGATTTGAAATGGTAATACCTCCAATGAAATAAATGTATACCCATTATTAATATTTGAGTGAATTATAGTTATATTATATTGAATCAAATGTGTTAGATATGGAGTTTATATGAAAATGTGTGTGGGGGGAAGCAAGCAAAGGGCAATGCAGCGTGTTGGGTGGGGTTGAAGGATTCTGCTGCTCACTGCACATCTTCCAATGCACAAGTTTTCTCCTTTTTCAACGTTGGCCTTTCCATTTGTCCCCCTCTCCTTCAACCCTCACAGCTGTCATTTTTTCCCCTCCAACTTCCCTCCACCCTTTAACTAACCCTAATATATTAAATTTTGTCCTTTTATTTTCAAAAATAGTCTTATCCTTTTATAACTTCCAATATTTTAAAAATACAAAATTTACATAATTTTAAAGAGAAATCATGAAAAATAAATTTATGGGAAGTTTTATATTATTTTAAACAGCAATTTGATATTAACAAATTATTTAAAAATTTCCTTTTTGTAAAGTGGGGATGAGTGACGGAATTCTTCACCTAAATTTGACTCTTAATATTAGCTTTGTTATTATTAAATTGGAATGTTTTATTTTTCTAATATAAAAAAATAAATAATTATTTTCTCAATTCACAGCCTCGGAATTCTACATAAACCCAGCTCACATTCCGCAATTCCCCAAATTTTCCCAACCCTCCTCCTCTGTTTCTTCTCCCTTTCCCTCTCTCTCTCTCTCTCTGTTTGTTTCCCGAGAAAATTTTCTGTGGCAGAAAGAAAGAAAAAGAAAAAAAAACATGGCCGAAGTACTGAGTGAAGAACAGATCGTGGAGTTTAAGGAAGCCTTTTGTCTCTTCGACAAGGACGGCGATGGTGAGCCCCTCTTTTCTCATTCCATTTCCTTTTTCGTTTACAGAGCGTTTTGAAACTGAACAGAAATTTGAAATTTTGTAGGCTGCATTACTATCGAGGAATTGGCGACGGTGATCCGGTCGTTGGATCAGAATCCGACGGAGGAGGAGCTTCAGGACATGATTAATGAGGTCGACGCCGACGGCAATGGAACAATCGAATTCGCTGAGTTTCTGAATTTGATGGCCAAGAAAATCAAGGTACTGAACCAAAACCCCCCATGACCTGTCATTTCATGAATTTTCGAGTCAAAATGTTTGAATATTGACTTTTTTTTTCCTCTTCTTTTTACAGGAAACTGATGCGGAAGAAGAGCTGAAAGAGGCTTTCAAAGTGTTCGACAAAGATCAAAACGGATACATCTCAGCAACGGAGGTACATTTTTTTTTTTACTTCAAATTTGTTTATAATTGATTAAAAATATAATAAATACTCCAAAAATACCTATATTTGGTCAAAAGTTGTAATATTATTTAATATTTAATAAATAATAAAACTAAATTTCTTGTGATAAATTATAAAATATTTGTGAAATGGGAGTACAGTGTACCGTATGTGTAGTACGTTGTGTACCATGTACCTGTCCGCACTGGATTAAAGAAGATTGGTAATATAAAAAATTAAATGGTGGGATTATTCGTTGACTTTTGTGTGGTGTGAAGAATCTAACGGCTGGAAAAAAATATTGATGCTTTTTTCTTTTCTTTTTAATTTAATTTTGTTAATGAACTGCAGCTGAGGCACGTGATGATCAACCTCGGGGAGAAGCTGACCGATGATGAAGTGGAGCAGATGATCAAAGAAGCTGATCTGGACGGTGATGGTCAGGTCAATTTTGAAGAATTCGTCAAGATGATGATGACCGTTGGATGATAGATTCAAGTAGCCTTTTTTAATCAACGGACCCGAGAAAAACAAAGGGATTTCTAAAATTCATTTATTTTCATATAATTTCATTAATTTCCTGCTCCTTGCATAGTTATTAATTTGTACCTTTTGCCCCTTTTAGCCCACTTGTTCATCAATGTAATCCCCCTCTTTATTCTTAGTAACAATTTTTTTTTACTGTTCATCTTGCTTTAATCCCTCTTATATGTTTAAATGAATTTATTTTATTAATAATATTGTATATCATCTTTTCACTCCGTCTATAATGTTACCTTAGCATAAAAATGTTTACTTTGAATATAAGTTGTCATAGTTTTGCTTCGGATTCTCAAAAGGCTTCATACCAATGAAGAGATGGCCGTGGGAAGTAGACAATTTAGAATTCGAATGCTGGTTGTGAATCTTCTCGATAAAATCCATTCAATTGATCGCAGTAGCACAGCAGATGCAGGTCTCAAAAATTAGGGATTTGGTTCTACGCTTCCCTTTACAAATCAGCAATGGCGGTGGTAAGTCTTTCGCTACCTTAGAGACATTGCTGCTAAGTTATTTTGATCCATGGCTTTTAATTCCATCCCCGATTCTTCTTTTTCTTTCGCGAGCCCTGGAAAAGAAGGTCTCAGTTTCTCTGAATCGCTTCTTCCCAACTTCCCTATTCGTTTCTCCATTGGCTTTGTGAAGCTAATCTCCTGCAAGTTTGGGGAGTCTTCGACTGTCTCTATTTGGAATAGCAATCGACTTTTCTCTGTTTCTCCCGTCTTTACTTCGCTTTGCATATCTGTATTGAAGCTACACGATTTACGCATCTCGATATCACCAATTGAATTGTCGGAATTTCATTCCTTGCTCGTTCTTCGTGGTGATTCTTGATTTTCTCCTCCGAATGTGGGGAATGGAACTGGTGATTCAAATAGGCTTTCATCTGGTTCTTGTCGTTCCGCTTCATGTCCATTGTTTGTTGAAATTCCCGTCGTCTTTCCCATCTCCACGTTCTTATGCTTGCAATCTCCAATAGATAAATATGAAGTGTCCATACCTTGTTCAGAAATTTCCAAATATTCTCCATCTGGATCCTCGCAATCCTCTCCAGGAGCCTCGTTCTGGTTCTTGTTCTTGGCTACAAACCCAGGAGAAATTTCAATTTCTTCTGCATTGTTCCTGGAGTGTGATCCAATCGTGTTAAATTCCACTTGGATCGCATTTAAATCTTAAATTGAGTTGCAATATTGTCTTCAACGACTGTTTCAGGTCCCAAATGTTTTCTCTTAATTGGGATCCGTGAATCTGTCTTCACTCTCAGGAACTTGCATAGATTCTTCTGTTGGTAAACACGAAGAATTATGACGTATCAATTCGGTCGCAGGTTCTTTATCTTTAGTATCAACTTTTTTGGCATCTGGCATTGTATATTCATGGCATGGCCTTGGCTCTATTAGATCACCATTTTTTCTTCTCCACATCTGTGTCTGGCTCTGAACCATTACAATCCGCATCAGTTGATTTTTCTTTGTCCATTAGGAAAACGGCATCCTTTCCCTTGTCTCCCATTTTCCTTATTAGTATCTCGGCCTGTATCGTTAACTTGATCCATATTTCTGGTTTCCTCTGAATCTTCCATGGTAGAATCTGCTGAATCGTAAATGTTGTTCAAACTCAATTCCAAAGCATCCTTGCAGTCCTCTGGGGATTTGTAGCTATCAGCTGTAATGTGGAGCAACTCATGATGATTACTCTTGAACTCCGTAGTCTTTACAAGTTTCTGCACATCTAATGCAAGTAATGGGAAAGTATGCTGAATAAGACTCCAGAATACTAGAAGTCGTCTACAACAGAGATGTTCAAATTCTATCATTCCTCTCTGACACTGTTACTTGGTGATCGTCAGCTTTACAGCTTTCAAGATTTTGTTTAGCACATAAAGTTCAACAGTCTGCTACTCAGATGAGCACATGAACGATCTGTCAACATGATTGTGCTTTTGCAACTAAAATTTATACTGTTTTTGAGTATTGTTTGTAGGCTGGGGCAATGGCAACCTGAAAGCAGGGGTATATCCAAACTGGACATAACTGGAGCTGCGATTTCTTGGGTAAAGCGCCTTCTTGCTGCGTTTTTCATTAACAAATTCAATTCGCCACATGTACTTTTCATCATATTCTCTATTTTAAAAGTGAATGGGTCGCCTAACTAGAACTGCAATTGCTATGTTATTGTATTGATCAAGATTTCTTGAGCTTTAATCCTTAGGTTGATGCAAGGTGGCTGAACTGAACTCCATCAATTGGGAAGCGGAGTTCATAATATCTTAGTAATTTGGTATGTAGTTCTCTACCTGTCTATTACAGCTTTAAAAATCGAATAATTGGACTGTTCTGCTTTTTCCTCGTTAATAAGATTTTCATCCACCGAATTTCTTTTGTACATCAATTACATCGAATAACCTTGTAATTATCCATGAACTTTTCATCTACTTGAAACAAAACCTGTAAAGGATCAGAATAATATAAGGACAACATTCGGTAAACCCATCTCAAGCAAACTCTAGACAATATGCTGTGTTGTACAAATCTAAGGATGTAATGAGGGCATCTGTATTTACAAAGTGAGGCAAATCATGTGACGGGCACAACAGCCTAAGCCTACGCCAGAACAGGTTCAGGTTCAGGAAGTCTGCCATTGCGGCTAGCAGGTACCAAACTTTCATAGTATTCAACCAGCACCTTCCATCCACCGGGGCACATAAATCCTTCAGGTGGGCTCTCTTTATTCTTTGCTAGTCCTCTCATCTGCATCATCCAAACATTGGTTTTCTTTTTCTTGTTTTTCATTATAAAACAAATCATTATAGATATTCGCAGGCAATTACCTTGGTGCCGGATATGAAAAGGAAATCCTGAGCTCTGGAGGGGTCGAAGAAGGCCATCTTGCCCTGAGTTTTATCATAAGCAGCAACCTGAATGTTTAACATAATAGATAGATTAGTAACTCCTCTATCTAAGTGAGTTGATGGCATGGCATTTTAAATAAAGCTTATTACTCTGAAAGGAAGGATGTTTAGCCGCTCTAGTCCAGGTGCCATGCTCAACACTTTCTTCCCATGCTCTGCATCATACAAATCCCTTTTCTCCGTAGGATGTCCCATTCCAGCTGGGTCGCGTCCAACAATGTAAAAGTTGGCTCCTGCGTTGATCCTTGCCTTTGCATGCCACTGCACCTCTGTTGGCCCAGCATAGTGCATTGGAGATGGAAATATGGAGACCACTGTTGTCTCTGGATCAAGAACACCATCCTCCAGCACCTGGTAGTAAAATAGACCCAGTTCTTGAAGTTTAGATCTTTCCATATCCAATCAACAAAAAGCCTTGGAAAGATGGTTTACAATTAGGTACCTTCTCGTGTTGCTTCATTCGCCAACTAAGTGGAACATCATCGGCCTTGGTGTAGCCACCCAAAGGATGAAGCAACAAAATGGGGTTCTTGTATCCCATATCAAGCAGTCGACGGCGAGTATCAGTCATTAGTAATGCATGCCCATTATGTACTGGGTTTCGCAGTTGGAATGCAAACACTGCATCTGCATTTCGCCGGGTGAATTCCTCCCGCAGTTCTGCAGGTGACTGTCGGAATCGATCGAGGCCATCGTGGTACTTGATTGGCTCTATAACCTCTAAGTCACCTCCTATCAGCCAATTACCAACATTGGTTATAGCACGATCAACATAAGGGAGCCCAGGGGCTGTGGTGCCCCAGGTTCTTGATATCCTTTCTTCTTTAGGGTGCTTGTAGATCTCAATACTGATTCATCCAAACATAAAATTAAAAACCACACAATGGGTTTACCAATGCCAGAGAGATTCATCAGAACCATAAAATTTTCCAGAATGAACACAGAACAAAAGTGGAGAAAATCTTACTCCTTCAGAATTGCAATGGGGTTGTTGTTCTTGGCGTCAATGAGAGCCACACTGGTGGAGTCCCCGATGCTGTGCTTTTGGGCATCGTCAATGGCGAGAACAATGGGCACTGACATGTTCGCCACAGACCCATCTGGAAGTCTGAGGGAATTGAAATGAAGCGTTTGGAGGAACTCGGATTCTCTCATGAATCCAGTAAGAGGACTGGCCCATCCTTCGCTGAGCACATGAACCCACTGAATGTCGACGCCCGTAAGCTGGATCGCGGGCAAGGATAAGGCTTCCTTCTTCTTCAGACCCCGCAGAGGCTCCTCAACCAGAAGCTCCACCAGCCTTCCGCCGTCCGGTTCAATCAAACCCATCGAAACCCGGAGCGGGAGATGGGTCTTCTTCGCCTTGCAGCTGCCAGCAATGGAGACTGTAATCGGAGCGCCCAAATGGGTGTAGGAAGTTCTCCGAATAAAATGAAATGGAGATGGGGTTTTGATGAAACCAGTCGCCATGGACGCCATTAGAGATGGAGACGAAGGCTCCAAAGCGAGATTAATGAAAATTCAGCAGAAATAGGAGAAGATTAAGCTGAGGGGGTAGAAAGTGGGAGAGAAAAAGAAACAAAAAGGGGAATCAGAGGAGGATTCTGCAATTTTTTTGAATTGGTACGATGGGATATGAATTTATAATGTTCCAACTTACCAAAGAGACAAAAGGGGGATAATGAAGATTCCTAGTAAATATTCTCTCTTTTTTGGTTGGGAGGATGAACCTGGACATCTTCGTTTCTGGGGAATTTTTGGTTCTAAGTTTCCAAATTGGTCTCTCATGGGAGTTCTTGTATTTTAGATTTGGTGATCAAAATATTCCTTTTAATGATGTCGAAACCTCTTCTTAATAAACGCGTTTTAAATCAGTAAGGTTGACGATATCGAGATAAAGTGGACAATATCTATTAAATGTGGGTTTGTGTTGTTATAAATGGTATTAGATCTTGAGTCCCAGCAATGACGTTAGCCCTTGGTCAAGAGTAGATTGTGAGATCACACATCAATTGAGAGGAGAGATTAAACATTTTTTTATAAGGGTAGAAACCAAGATTTTTTATTAAATTTATTTTTCAAATTGAACTTTTTCCGTTTGTTTGCTGAATTCGTCCGTAACAAACGGCCTGCAGCCGCCACCGCTTAATATTTATTGGATGGGATTGGATTGGGTTGGGTTGGGTTGGGTTGATATCCAACTCCAAACCAGGACATGGGCTTCAAGACTGTTGCAGATTCTTTCCTTATGGAGTTTGAGTCAAAGCCCATCATTACTTTGGGCCAGGCCCATCATGTTTCTTTTCCAATTTTTATCATGGATTTACTTACTTCAATATTCCATTCAATCAATAACAACACCCCGAAAAAGCTTATCTAATTTGTTTTCATTTAATTATTTTTTAAAAAATTTCTCAAGTAAAAAAAAAAAAAACCGATTTATTGAAGCTTTTATCCTACCTACTAAGGAAAACCCCAAGCGAATTGGCATATTGATATTCACTACTCCCTCCCAATGTCAAACACTATTGTTGTTAGAATTGTTATTTAACAATCATCTTAGGATAGAACACTAATTACCTTGCTTTTCACATCAGATTAGGCCATTAGTTTTCTTTGTCGGTTCGAGGTATACATAATTGAGATATTTACTAGTTATACGATCGGGGCATCAACCATTTTCATAACACAATTGTTTGGTTGCATTAGATGACATGTTCTTCTAAGTTACCTATTTCTATCACTGATCGTCTCTCGAATAGAATGAGGAAGGGTGAAATTGCAATAAACATGCTTATCTTTGCTCAACGAATAAACAATTCATATTTTTTATGCTAGGATGAAAAGAGTCTGCAGTTGATTCTCAAGTTCGTAGGGATGCAGTATCACAACTTGACGTTGATGGTTTCCAAATGTAAGACTACTAAAAAAAATAAAACACTATTCATAAGATCATGCGTAAATGGTTCACATTGGGTATCCAAATGGAGGGGGATTCTTGACATTGTGTACAGTAGGGAGTGGTACCATCTACCCGAGTAACGTAGAAGAGGGAATCACTCGACTACTCTGAGGAAATTTTGTTAACATGAAGCATCTAGTTGAGAGGAACGTAATCAAAAGGGCATTGATTGTGTTTTTTTTTTTTAAAAAAAAAAAAAAAAAAAAGAGTAATATTTTGAGAAAAAACATTCTATTCGATTCAAACCCAATGTTCCATAATGATAACGTCATCTTATGAGAAAAATTTTGCATTCATTATGAGAAAATCCTTTTACTCAATTACTATTTTTATTTTGTTTTATTATTTTATAATTCTTATCAATTCGACTTTTTTTTTTTTTTTTTTTTTTTTTTTTTTTTTTTTTTTTGTGAAAATCGAATGTCACCAAAATATTTGTATTTGTAATTATCAAACTCAATCCCTTCCTTGCCATCATACATTTTCAATTGTTTTTTTGTTATAATGATGTCCATGACCCTATACGACCTCTATATGTGATCCTTTTTTTCCTCTTAATATTATAAACAAAAATTGATATAAACAAATTTGTAGAATCTCCTATGAGATCTCGTATTAATTAGAGAGAAAAATGAAATATTTGATATAAGAGTGTGAAAACCTCACCTAGTAGATGCGTTTTAAAACTGTGAGGCTGACAGCAATACATAACGGCTAAAAGCGAACAATATGTGCTAGTTGATATGTAACGGACGAAAGTAGATAATATTTGTTAGTGGTAATCTTAGACTGTTACACATGGTATTAGAGCTAGGTATCAAACGGTATACTAGCGATGACACTTGCCCTCGAGGGAGATGGATTGTAATATCATATTGGGCTGTTACAAATAGTATAAGAGTTAGGCACCACGTGATGTGTCAGCGATGATGCAAGACCTCTAAGGAAGGTGGATTGTGAGATCACATTAGTTGGAGTTTGTGTTGTTACAAATAGTATCAAAGCTAAATACATGGCAGTGTGCCAATAAGAATGTTAGCCTCAAAGAAGGTGGATTGTGAGATTACATCGGTTGGAGGGAACGAAGCATTCCTTATTTAAAAAAAAAAAAACAAATTGTCAAATGATTAATACGAGTGGTTTTGATGTGTGTGAATGATGTTATTATTGTCAATTTTTGATTCACGATCACAAAATAATTAGTAATACATGTGCTTATTTTATTTTATTTTATTATATAATATACAATTATTTATAATTAACGTTCCTTATATGTTTCCCATATCGCTTATAATGCACCAGATCTTTGGGAGATTGTCAAATGCTCTTTTTACTTTTTCATGTGTCTGTCATAAATGATACTTACCACTCAACCATGTTTTAAGTGCATTTCATTTCGAAAATCGAACTCACCTTATTTCGGAGCTAACATTCTCGTTGGCACACCGTCATGTATCTAATTTTGATACCATTTGTAACAGCATAAGCTCCAACATTTTTAAACTCTAAACTTACCACTATCATATATTATTTTTTTTAGCTTTCGCTTTCGAACTTTTCTTCAAGATTTTTAAAATGCATCTGTTGTGAAGAGATTTATACACCCTTCTTATAAACAATGTTTTGTTCCTCCCTTCAATCGATGTGAGATCTCACAATTCACCCATTCAGAGTCCAGCGTCTTCACTGACACATTGCTAAGTCCATTTTGTTCTCCCCTCGAACCGAAGTAAGATTTCACATATAAGTTTTGATAGTGGTTATGAAGTAAGTTGATGGATGTAATGGTTTGAAAGTAATAAGAAGAAAGAAGAGATAGAAAATGGTAGGAGAGGAGTGGGTTGAATAATGATAGAGAATCAAAAAAAGAAAAGAGAATGGTCTAAAGAGGAGACAGAGGCAGTCAAAAAGGAAGCCCTTCTCTTTATTTTTTTTATCCTTAAAGTTAAAGTCATAAGCTCATACCCCAATATCAATACCAATAAATCCCCCCTTTCTAAGTTTCATCCACTTTTTAACATAATCATGTTACATATTTTTTTCCCCCATAAAAATTCAACTTTATCATTACTTTTTTTTTTTTTTTTTTTTTGCTCTTATTATTATTGTAATTATTTTAGTGGTTTTATTTATTTTCAACATCGTACGGATGGGAAGGAAATTCGGGAGATTACATGGGGTCCACCTGGACTTTGGAATGGGGCCCAATAACAATAAGACAATAAAAGACAAAATTTTATTTTTATTTATTTATTTTTATGGGAACTTTCTAGGAATATGAAAAGACGAGAATACCCCTACACTACACTTGTTGTTTAATTTTTCTTTTCTTGGCGATGGTCCACATTTTGTGTGGGGTTTGGAGGAGTGATGATTAAAGGGAGGGAGGGATGGCAAAGTACTTTGTTCATGTTGGCCATTCTCTTTTTCTATTTATATATATTTTTTTGGGAGTTCTGACCGTTTTGCTTTTCGGGTGAAGGATTAAAGTGTTTTGGTGCCTTTGGGCAAAGTTTTGAAAAAGGGGTCAAATAATGTCCCAAAAGACATAAATGCCCTTCAATCAATGCCCCTCCATTTTTCTTTTTTGGTCGAGTATCCTTTTCATTATCAAAATAATACTAAAATAGTGTGTTTTAATTATTATTTTATAAATAGATACATTATTAATATTATGAAGACTTTCAATGGAATAGTGATCGTTTCTACTCTCTCTTCAAAAAATAAAACAATTTTATTTTGAATAAAAAATCTTTCTTCTTACAAATAAATTTTAACAAACATATTATAAATAAATGATTCAAAATAATTGAAAATGATAAAATATTTTAAGCAGCTTAAACAGGTTTATATTAAGAATTTAGTTGACGAGAAAATGTGGATAAAAAGAGAGTTAAAAAGGTAATCTTTTAAAAAGTGGCAAATCCAAATAGTATGACATGGATAGGGAAAAAGATGGCAATAGTGAGACACCTTTGTTTGTTTTTATTATTATTATTTTAATTATTGACAACTTTTTTATTTTCTTTTGTATATATATATATGTATTATTTGGAGCTTGAATATATTGGTATTTGTGGTATGGCCCAGGCAATTTAGAGGATAAAAGATTGGTGCATGGGCCTTTTGGATTGACCCCCCTGCCACTCAAACCCAATATAAAGCACTCCCATTTGAACCCACCAAACAGTCCCCAGCCCTGTCTAACACACAATAAAACTGACCAAACCTTGTATCTCAATCATTTTTTTTTTCACTGTTTCTATGCTTCCATAACTCTTTCCTATTTTGCTTTTTTTTTAAAAAAAAATTAATACTATTTTAGCCATTAATTTGTTGAATTAAACTACAAGCTTGAAATATTGAGAAAATAATTCATTTTTCACTGTTAGTAATGGATAATATATTAAAAAAGAAAAGAACAGAGAGCTGACATAATTCAGGAATAAGTAAAACGGCACCGTTTTAAATGTGTTGTGAGGGTAATTTGTATAGACTCAGAGTAGGGCATGAAAATGAAGGAAAGATTCTAGTTCGCTTTATTTATGGTACAATTCTAAACAGCCCTATCCCCCCTATTACTAATTCCTTTTTCTTTTAATTTTTTTAAAATACTTTTCATTTTTATTAAAATAATATATTATCCATTTTAATCCAACAATTCACTTTAAAATTACCATAATCCATGCATCCACGTGTCCAAATTATACGCCAACTCACTTTAACGTAAAGGGAATATATTTTAATGTTGAGTCACAGTAAAATTGTAATTTTAGAGAGTAATTTTAAAGTACGAAGAAAAGGAGGGGGGCTTTGCAATTTGCAGGGTGGGTGAGTGGGTTGCCTAATTAATAATTATAAAAGGTTAGGGCTTTTTATCCATCCTTTTTTACCCCCTTTAATCTTTATTCACTCTCATTTAACTTAATCAATTCTCGTTTCCTTTTCAGCTTTCACGTTCAATATTTACTTTACTTTTCATAAACCAATTATCTTTCTAATACCTTTTCATACTTTACATTTCAATATTAAATTAAATGGTTATATAACATAATATCTTTTATGGAGCATAGTATACTCGACTTTCATGCATTCGTGATTTTATCTAAAACATTTCGTAAAATGAAAATAGTCATCATTTTACTTATTTTCCTACGGTATTTTTCTCTTTCTAACTAATATGATACTGAGAGATCTCACATCGATTTGAGAGAGAAACAAGTGTCAATAAGAACGTTGGGCCTCAAAATGGGAGATTGTGAGATCTCGCATCAGTTTGAGATGAAAACGAAACATTATTTAAAAGAGTGTGGAAACCTCCGTAGCAAACATGTGTTTAAAAACGAGTATTATCGGCTAGCGATGACCTTGAGTTGTTATAGTTTGTGTATTAGAGACAAACATCATGCGGTGTGCTAGCGAGAACAATGAACCTGACCCTATAGGAGAGATTTCACATTGGACTCTGAAGGGGGTTGGATTGTGAGATTTCACATTGGTTGAAGAGAGGAATAAACTTTTTCCTACCAAGCGTGTAAGGTTGAAGTATTACCCATAGTTGCTAACCCATAATGAAGCTATCAACTTTGGTATTACGTTGGTTGGACGAGATAATTGAGTTGGAGAAGTTTTAAAACATGAGAGAGAGAGAGAGAGAGAGAGAGAGCTGAAATGGGCGGTAAAAGAGGATATGTCACACGCGTGCACCACCTCGCTTAAGCATTAAAATAAAAGAAAATAAAAAATAAAAGAAAATAAAAATGTTAAAGAAATCGAAAACAAGGAATTAATTGGGGTCATGTGTGGGATATAATATGGAGCTTCTCCACATTCTTATTTAATTCCTTGGGCCATTCCTTTACGCTTTTTTACCTTCATTTTCTTTTATATTTCCCCCTTCGACCCTCCAAAAAAATTTAAAAAAAAAAAAAAAAAAAAAAAAAACAAATCCACCACTTTCTTACCAGAAACCACGGAAACTTTGTTTTTTTTAATTAAACCCTAAAAAAAAGAAAATTGTAATTTGTTTATGGAAGTGGGCAGGAGTCGAACCCAAACCCAATGCAGTAGAGTAGTAGGAGAGTGTAATGTTTAGTTTTGGTAGGGGGAGGAACACCACGCACACACCTTTATTTACGTGTTTCCTTTCGAGCACCAAATGCTTGAACTCGACATTTTACTTGGGAAACTCTCACTCTTTATTCCTTCTTTTTTGTGGTAAACAAACAAAGAAATAAGGTATTGATTTGATCAACTTAGATGATGGAGGAGAATAACAAATCCCAACCTCAAAACCAAACAAATATTGCCCATCTTCTTCCTTCCTCCCCACAAACAAAATACCAACCCAAAGCACAACAAACCAACCCCATCCCTCTCCTCTCATATCCTCACGCTTCCGCGCATATCCTCACGCTTCCGGTGCTTCTCTGCAACTAAGTCAAATATTTGAATCTCTCTCGTTGCTCAACTAGAAAAAGAGATAAAATTACCCAATTTGATAAGTTCACTGATCCACCGTCCTATCCTAGTCATCACCTTTGGTCTCTTTTGTGGTTGATTTGAAGCTTTGGATCCACTTTTTATAAATAGAGGGCGTGGGGTGAGGTTTGGATTCAAAGTAGATTCGTGTGACTAAAGCATTTAAAGCCGTTTTCTTTTGTGGTCCTAAAAACCTTTTATGTTAAACTTGTATTTATATTGTGTACATAAATTTAAAATTTTATACAATAACGGCTAGGCAGATAGTAAATTTGAAAAACAAAATAGGGTATGACGTGGCAGGCTTATGGAACCTAATGGATACGAATGATTGCGTGTGAGCTTGCATACACCCAAGCGCAGCGCTGCACTGCGAATGAATGGCTATCAAATCGTCAACCGTAGTAATCATCTCATCTACCATCCCACAAGCAATCACAACCCTCCAAAATTTAATGAGTGCTCATTGCATAATCTGGACACGTGGCCTGTAGGACCCCTTCTTCACCCCCTCTGTAAGTCGTGGATGTCATCATACACAATCACTACTCCTCTTCCTACACCGCCACCCCGTCTTCTTTGTCCACCTCACCCACAGATGTAATCTCCTACTTCCCGTTCCATTTTCCTCGTTCTGCTCCCGTTTCTTTCTACCCGTTGATTGAACAAGATTGAGCAAAATAATTCCATCTTACCTTAACCAACTCCACATTGTTCAACTTCAATATTACGAATAGATGGTAATGGTATTGAACAAAAAAAAAAAACTAGATTTTGCAATTTCAATTATGTTAGACCACTCATAGAACTAGATGTCGGTGAGACCTCCAAGGAGGATAGCGTAATCAAATCGAGACATGTAATCTTGTTCAATCAACGGGTAATAACAATGAATGAAAGATGATGCTATCTTATCTTAACTCGACTCGAAACTATTTTAATTCAAGCACTAGCTTCAACATTAAGTGTGTGAGGCACTCTGCAATATTGGTACGAGAATGTTTAGCTATACAATCAATTACCTCAATATGGATAGACTAGAATTAGATAGAAAATTACGCTATTGAGATTTATTAAAATTTTATTTTCTTAAGCAAAATAAGTAACAGAATTAATTAACGACACAATTTAATCATGGTTTGTTGTCATTCATCCACACAACTAAATCTCTACTTAATTGAGCATTGAATTGAGATGGGTTGTTGAAAAGTCATAAAGAAACATGGATTCTAATGAAGGTAAAAACAGAAAAGGGGAGAAAGTAGAGGGAAAGAGAGAAGACCATGGGAAGGGAGCGTTAGAAGGGGGAAAGAAACAGCAGGGGAAGGGGTGAAGAGTTGAGGAATTGAGGTAGACGCCATGAGAGTGTAGTTAGCTACCTTAAAAAGATTGATTTTTTAGGGGGGCTTTACCAATTAACAATTGCATAGGGAAAAGGGTCTCAACAAAATTGAAAAGAGAAAGAGAAGGAGAGAGAAGAGGAAGCAGAGCAGGAGAGAGGACTGCAAGTTCGAATTATTCTTCTTCTGTGTATGATTGCTTTTATAAATACTCAGTAGTCTCTTTTGGACTCTCTTTCTCTCTCTAATGCCCTTTAATTTATGGTATGTGGTACGTCCCCGAGGCTGCGCGATCAGAACAGAACCGAATTGGAGGATAGAGAAACAGAGTAATTTTTTTTAAGGGAAAGAGAAAGGATGGATGGTGTGGGGGGGCAGGGGCCTCTTAACCCTTTTACACGTGATAAAGAAAACACCAAAAGCCTCCTTGCATGCGTGTATAAAGCTTCTTCTTCATCATCATCTCTCTTTCTCCACGCCCTTTCTCTTCTTCTCCTCCTCCTTCTCCTTCTTCTTCTTCTTTCACATTAACCCCATTTACCTCTGTTTTTCTGTCTTGTTTTTGGGTTCTTCGAGTTTTGAAACCTCGCTGCTTGATTGGATTTGAGTGGATTGGATTGGATTGATGTTGGGTGAGTGTTTTTTTTGAGTGTTTTTGTGTTCTGAAATTCTGGGTTTCTTCCTCTTCTTCACTGGTTCTTCTCGCGGGCATTGAATGGGCCCTGCCCTTTTTTACATCATTAAATCTTTGGGCATCGGATGGATAGTGATTTTACTACCCTTTTCAATGTTTATTCCTTGTCTTTGGATTTGTTCTTGATTTTTGTTTTCTTCTGGATGTTTGTATGCTGTCTCTGCCACTTCCCCGACTTCCATATCTTCCTCTTCCTTTTAATACCATTTCGTGTTTCTTTTATATATACTCCTCTTGCGTTTGTATCTGCTTGGGTTTACTCATCATCCCCATCGAGATTTTCGTTTCTAATAGACAGACAGGACTATGGAAACTGGGTTTGTCTTATGGGTATTCCCGCTCTGGGTTTCCACACGGTTTATTTTTTGTCTTGCCTTAATGGAAATTTGGTTCCAGGTTTGGACGCTGGGCTGCCAAACAAGATCTGGGTTTTGAAATTTGGTTTACATTTTTTGGACTCTTCTCCTTGCATTTAGGATGGGGTTTTTTATGGGTGTGTTTGAAATGAAACTTTTGTTTGGTTGAATTTCTTCGAACATGTTTTCTTCAGGGATATATATATGCTGAAACGATGGTTTTACAATTTTGGGGGGTTTTGTATTTTAAACAAAGGAATAGTAATCCTTGTAAATGTAGAAGAAACGGCCAAAGTTTTATCCCGCTTTAACCTTTACTTTGCGTATGAAACAATGAATGTATTTCTCTGTATCATTGTCTCTGTTGTTTTAACCTTTTGAAGAATTTTTCGTCATATTTTTGCTGACATGCAATTTTCCTCTTATGGGTTCATTTTTTTTTCCCCTCCGCAGTGGGATGACGTCTTCAATCCGTGAAGAAGAGGGAAGATGAGTTCAGAGTAAACGTGACTGTGAAGAAACTTCATGTTCACCATTTCGTGAAGCTTTTAGCTCATTCTAAACGAGTTCTTGTGACATTGCGAGTGGATTTTTCAGACGGTAAAAGAAACCCACCATGCCAGTACGGCAAATGAAAGAGAGCTCCGAGCAGCACCTTGTAATCAAAACCCACTTGCAGAACTCTGTTCAAAAACCTCAAAAATCAACCCAAAATGGCAAAGGCCCGCCGAATCTGGAACATCAAACCATCAAATGTCGAAACCCATCTTCTCCTCCGAGCAAAAACAGAGGCAGGAGAAGAAGCAGAGGCGGCCGGAAATCCGATCAGGGGGAGGTTTACATGAGACCCAGTTCTCGGCCCTGCACAGTGGCGCGTAAACCAGATGAACCGGAATTTAACACCGGAGCTCTGGTGGCGAGTACTAATCCAAATGGTGGTAACATTTGTGGAATGGAAATGGGTTATCGAAATTCAAGCAAGTCTTTGAGTTTTGCCCCAAGGCCTGGATTCGGACAAGTTGGGACAAAATGTATTGTGAAAGCAAACCATTTCTTTGCAGAGTTACCAGACAAAGATTTGAATCAATATGATGTAAGCAAACGATGAGCTTAACAGTGTTTTTTTTCCCCCTCTGCGTTCTAGTTCCATGTGCTTACAGCAGCAGACATATGTTTTATTTGTTCCTTAACAACTGGGGAGGGGGAGGGGGGGCTATTTGCTGTTGTATTGCAGATGAAAATGCATAATTTTCTCTTTTCGTCATGTCCTTTTCTCAACGTAAATAGCTTCATTTTTGTTCTTTTTGTCTGCTTGACTTGTTACTTTTCTTCCCCTTTTTCATTTATTTATTGATTTTTGTTTTCCCGCCGTTGGGGGTGGGGTTCTACAGGTCACAATTACTCCTGAAGTGGCATCAAGAACTGTGAACAGAGCCATCATGGCTGAATTGGTGAGATTATACAGAGATTCTGAGCTGGGAAAAAGATTACCAGCTTATGATGGCAGAAAGAGTCTGTATACAGCTGGTGAGCTTCCTTTTGTATGGAAAGAGTTTAACATCAAGCTTGTGGATGAAGAAGATGGAGTCAGTGGTCCCAAGTAAGAATTTACGCTTCTAACACTGCCTTTGTTTTTTCTCTGCTCCCTCTTCAATTTCATTACTTTTACTCCCTGTCTTGTCAATTTCTTATATTGTATCTCTTCATTATCAAACTTATCCAACCTAAAGCTTTCAACTTATGGGCTTTGTTTTCATCTCATTCAACTTATACAATTGTGAACTTTAAACAATAATTCAGGAGGGAGAGGGAATATAAAGTGGTTCTTAGGTTTGTTGCTCGTGCAAATTTACACCATTTGGGTCAGTTTCTGGCGGGTAAGCGTGCCGATGCTCCACAAGAAGCTCTTCAAATACTGGATATTGTATTGAGGGAGTTGTCATCCAAAAGGTTCAAAATCGATCATGTTTATTTGTTACGATTTTCGTATAACGACATGCTCATACTTGAAGTTCTGTTTTGCTCATCGTAGTTGTATATCGTGTAGGTACTGTCCTATAGGGAGATCCTTCTTTTCTCCTGATATTAGATCACCTCAGCGGCTCGGTGATGGGCTAGAGTCATGGTGTGGGTTTTACCAAAGTATAAGACCCACTCAAATGGGACTGTCTCTTAACATTGGTACATAGAAACTTACTGTTAAAGCTTTGCACTGCGATTTTTACCTATTTTACTTTTAAGAGATTTATCTTAGTATTCTTTTCATTCTTTTGTTAATAGATATGGCTTCAGCTGCATTCATTGAGCCTCTCCCTGTCCTTGAGTTCGTTGCTCAGCTACTAGGGAAAGATGTATTGTCCCGGCCATTGTCTGACGCTGATCGAGTAAAGGTGCGTATCTTTATCTGATTGTGTGCTTTTCCTGTCTCATCGTCGTTCTTGAGTGTAATTTAACTTGGAACACAAAACAGATTAAAAAGGCTCTTAGGGGGGTGAAAGTTGAAGTAACACACCGGGGAAATGTAAGGCGGAAATATCGAGTTTCGGGTCTGACATCACAACCCACACGAGAATTAGTGTAAGCTTGAAAATTCGTAAATATGTGCTTGCAATGTCTACCTGTTGTTCATGTGTGCATTGCTGATGATACACTCCTTTGTCAGATTTCCTGTTGATGACAACTCAACCATGAAGTCAGTTGTTGAATACTTCCAAGAGATGTATGGCTTCACCATTCAACACGCACATCTCCCTTGCCTTCAAGTAGGAAACCAGAAGAAGGCAAATTATTTGCCAATGGAGGTACTTTTTAATCCTTCCCCTGTTATGATTATAGTAAAAAATGATTCTAGGCCTTACTGAATCCCTCAAAATGACATTTAAACACTGAAGTTTGGGTCAAATCTTGTTGAACACTTGCGTTTGCAGGCCTGCAAAATTGTTGGGGGGCAAAGATATACAAAGAGATTGAATGAGAAGCAAATAACTGCACTTCTAAAAGTTACGTGTCAGAGACCGAGGGATCGAGAAAATGACATTTTACAGGTATTATTCGAATCGTTTTGAGAGCTAGTTACTTGAATTTTTTTGTTGGCTATTGTTATAAATCGACTTTGAAAGAACTTGAACTTCTCGATCCTACCACTATAAAGCGGTCTAGTGATCAATGTCTGAAAGAAAGCATGTCCATTAGGTAGTTTACACAAAGTAAATTGCAATAAATTCGTTACATTATTTCGATCTTTATCTGATTGCCGGAATAACAGTTTCTTGTCTTGTCCCTTTAAACTTTGGTAGACTGTTCAACATAATGCTTATGATATGGATCCTTATGCCAAGGAGTTTGGGATTAAAATCAGTGAAAAGCTGGCTTCTGTTGAAGCTAGAATCCTCCCTCCTCCCTGGGTATGCATTTCCCCTTCAAATTCCATGTTATTCACTAAGTTAATGAATATAGTCTTGTCTTGCTTACCCTGGCATCAATTTCACGATAAACCCATGCAGCTCAAATATCATGATACTGGCAAAGAGAAGGATTGCTTGCCTCAAGTTGGTCAATGGAATATGATGAACAAGGTATGGCCTTGTTAGATATATTTCAGTTCATTAATTTACTTGAACACCAGCTTTTTATATGAGTTTGTTTTAATGCAGAAAATGATTAATGGAATGACTGTTAATCGGTGGGCGTGCATCAACTTCTCTAGGAGTGTACAAGAAAATGTTGCTCGTGGGTTTTGTACCGAACTTGCTCAAATGTGTCAAGTGTCTGGAATGGTATATTGGCGCTGGTTCATTCTTGATTCTTCTAGATTATGATGTTTTATTTAATTGACTCACAATGTGATTATATTATAGGAATTCAATCCAGAACCTGTTTTTCCAATATACAATGCCAGGCCAGAACAGGTAGAGAAAGCTTTGAAGCATGTTTATCATGCTTCCATGAACAAGACTAAAGGGAAAGAGTTAGAGCTCTTATTAGCTATTTTACCTGACAATAACGGATCACTTTACGGTGAGCTGATACACTTGTTCACCATAGATTATTGGCCTTATTTTTCTAATAAATCGATCAGGAAATGAAGTAGACCGTCCGTAGTGATATTTTTCTCTGATTTGTAGGTGACCTTAAGCGAATTTGTGAAACCGATCTTGGTTTAATATCACAATGTTGTCTTACGAAACATGTGTTCAAGATTAGTAAGCAGTACCTTGCTAATGTGTCACTGAAGATCAATGTCAAGGTATGATTCTGCTCCATAATCTTGCACAAATAACAGTCTTATCTTCTCCATCTTTTGGATGGAAGTGGAACCGACACTCCTGTAATATTGGGGAACTGCTTGTCTGGTCTGAAGGACTCGATCGCACTTTACTTATCCAATAACGAAAACCATCCAATCACTTCGGATTCTAACGTATGCTGTTTGCATTCCAGATGGGTGGTAGAAACACTGTTCTTCTAGATGCTATCAGCTGCAGGATACCGCTTGTGAGTGACATACCAACAATAATATTTGGAGCCGACGTGACCCATCCAGAGAATGGCGAAGATTCCAGCCCTTCAATAGCTGCTGTACAGTCTCCTAGTTACTGATAAAATCGAGCTCGTCTTCATTCCACATTTCTGGTTTTGTTACTAATGGAAGTTGAATCCAATGCGCAGGTAGTAGCCTCCCAGGATTGGCCTGAAGTGACTAAATATGCTGGACTAGTATGTGCTCAGGCTCATAGACAAGAACTTATACAAGATTTGTACAAAACTTGGCAGGATCCTGTCCGTGGTACTGTCAGTGGTGGCATGATCAGGTGAGATCTTGTTTGTTCTAGATTATGTTAACTTATACATTGAGCGTAAACTCTTCATCGAGTCGAATATTAACGTATACAGTGCCGATTGTTGTCACAGGGATCTTCTGGTTTCCTTTAGGAAAGCAACAGGGCAGAAGCCTCTCAGAATAATATTTTACAGGTAACCACTTCCATCTTTCATGTAATTTTTACGGCATGGATACTTAAATTAGTGTTTTGCTTCCATTTGTACCCATTATTTGTGAAGTTTACACATGCTAGCTGTCTTTCCAGGGATGGCGTAAGTGAAGGACAATTCTACCAAGTATTACTTTATGAGTTGGATGCAATCAGGAAGGTAAGAGTTGATGAATTCTCAGCCTCTTTGTTTTTTGTTTCTGACCATTTTTTTAATAATTAGCACCCTTTTGGTATAGGCATGTGCTTCTTTAGAACCGAATTACCAACCACCCGTAACGTTCATTGTTGTCCAAAAACGACACCACACACGATTGTTTGCCAACAACTATCGGGATAGAAGTAGCACAGACAAGAGTGGGAACATTTTACCTGGTACTGTTCAATCCGTGTTACTCGATCACTTATCCTGTCTCTGATGAGGGAGTTGAGTTGTTAATCCTGTAGATTCGTTTCTTCGTTTTTCATCGTTTTTCAGGCACCGTAGTTGACTCCAAAATATGTCACCCAACAGAATTTGATTTCTATCTCTGTAGCCATGCTGGAATTCAGGTATTGACCTTCCTCCCTCTTGGTATTTTGAACTGAACTATTAGTTCATAGTCTTGATTTCAGACAAGCTCATTTTGTTCTTTCATTTTGTTGCAGGGGACAAGTCGGCCAGCACACTATCATGTTCTTTGGGATGAAAACAATTTTACTCCTGATGGAATTCAGTCATTAACGAACAATCTTTGCTACACGTATGCAAGGTGTACACGTTCGGTTTCTGTTGGTAAGCCAGCTTTATTTTATTAGTTTTTCTGTTCATGATTTCGACTCAGATTTTATCGTTACATGTTCAATGTTCTGAAGTTGCCAGTTTTGGCATTCATGTAGTTCCTCCAGCATACTATGCACATTTAGCTGCATTCCGAGCTCGATTCTACATGGAGCCAGAGATGCAGGAGAATGGCTCAGCTGGTCGTTCTGCCAAGAGCACACGCGCTACTGGAGAGTCTGGGGTTCGACCTTTGCCAGCTCTGAAGGAAAATGTGAAAAGAGTAATGTTTTACTGCTAGAAATCGGAACCAGCAACAAAGGAGAGGGTCGTAGTCAGAGCTCGAGCTATGACGGGAAACTTGACTCTTCCTGTTGCTCTGCATTATGTTCCTTTGTAAATGAATCATCATCATCATCAATGTGTGGTGGGTTCACATGTGTTACAAATATAGGTTGATGATTTTAGTTGTGGAGTAAATGTAGAGTTGGTTAGTTGGTGAAGAGTTTTACTTGGGTTTACTGCTGCACTAAGTGTCAAAATCAAGCCATAGATGACAGGTTCTCTTCTCACCCACATTTGTAAAGAGCTGTTTTTTCCATAATGAATCAGTATAGATGTGTTAGAAATTTCTGGCTCACAAACTTGGCTGAGTGCCCGAATATACCCTCGATGTGCAAACATAAACCGTTCAACATTTCCGGCTAAACATTGAGCTCTACGGTCGCAATCCCGTCATCAACTTTTAGACAGCTAACCTGTCTAGGCGGCCACATCTACTCGTTATTTTTGCTTTGAGATCTCTTCAACAACTTAACGTTGTCTGGGACTGCCATCAGGAACAACGATTGCTCTCTGATTTCTTAGTGTTTCTAACTGCTGGACATGGTCAAGATTTTCCAAATACTTTGAAGAGAATTTTCTCTCATACGTGTCAGTGGTAGCGGTGGACTTGAGCTATTACAAATGAGATCAGAACTGGCGATGTGTCAGTGAGGAGACTGAGGCTTGAAGGGGGGCGAACACAAGGCGGTGTGCTAGCAAAGACGCTGGGCCCTGATGGACTTGAGCTATTACAAATGATATCAGAACCAGATACTGGTGATATGTCAGTGAGGACCCGAACACAAGGCAGTGTGCTAGCAAAGACGCTGGGTCCTGAAATGGAGTGGATTTGGAGAGGGGTCCCACATCAATTGGAGAAGGAAACGAGTGTTAGCGAAGACGCTAAGCTTTGAGGGGAGTAAATTGTGAGATCCTACCTCAGTTGGGGAGGAGAACGAAACAGTGTTTATAAGGGTGTGAAAACCTCTCCCTAAAAGACACGTTTTAAAAAATTTGAGAGAAAGTCTAAAAGTAAAAAAAAAACAATATACGCTAGTGGTGAACTTAGACGGTTACAAAAACTCATGAAGTGAAGTTGTCAACTTCTCCCTACCCAAGGTTATATATGCTAAGCCGTTGTTATCTCTCTCTTGCTTGCTTATATAACGTCTCTTTCAAAAATCTCTCTTTCTAAAATCTCTCTCTACCCTCGTTTTCCAAAACCTTCTTTTAAAACCGAGGCTAGAGGCTCGATCATACGTCGCTTGGCCGTAGGCGACGCAAGTACAAATTGGCTCAGCTCACTTGTCGTTGGAAAGTGAGTGCCGCACAATCACTAGTCCGCTGCCCTTAAGAGTGCGATTGTGTCAAGTGGTATCACATTCGCACTCTCCCACAAGTTAGCCAACTCAAACAAAAGTTATCATTGCTACACCTACACCTAATTTGTATTGCGATTACCCATATGGTAAGTGATATGAACCAAAGGAAAATTTTAGATAGATGATAATTTAGAATTATAATTATATTAAAATTTTTATTTACCTTTAAATAATAGTTAATTATGGTGAAAAAGTATGAAAGTTAGTAGATAATTTAAACTATGGTGAGAAAGTATGAAAGTTAATAGAACTCCATGGCAGGTTAAGATTTTATAGATTTTATATATATATATATATATTTTAGGTAAATTTGGAAAATGGAGTAAATTATTATTATTATTATTATTATTATTATTATTTTTTTTTTGGGTTTGATAAGGACCTATTTAGATCACATATTTTGTGGATGTTTTATGGAGTGATTCAAATCTCAAAAATGCTTTCTTACCTTGAGATAAGAAAGTAATTAAGACTATATCGAAAGAAAGTTATCTCAAGAAAGTAATTAAGACTCTTATTGTTGAATTTATCCTTTGTGAACTAAGAGCTTAGCGTTCGAGACTAGAGTTACAACATCAATAAGTCCAATAAGTGGTGCAAGTCTACAGGTTTTCAAATTCAAGACAACTAAAGAGAGAGGAAACTTCCCAAGGGAAAAATTAATCATAAACTAACATTTGATATTGATTTTAAGACTTATTAAAGGTATTGTTAAGTACTATTTGGACTCTACTTAATCCAAACTTAAATCAGCTAGTGGAATTCAACGCATTCATAAATTCACAAGTTGTAGTATTTGGTATTAATCTTAAGAGTCGATCAATATTTTCAACATACTATAAAGTATCATGCACACTTTTAGATATCATATATATACATACATATATTTTCTTAATTCTTATCAACTTTTTTTTATTTCAGTCTTTTTTTTTTCTACAAATGTGTATGATATTGATATGTTCATAGACACTTCATGGAGAGGTAGTATATGGACTCGTCACCACCAACACAATCAAGAGCACATAGTTTCAGTTTGCTGGGACTTTTTAACTCCTCTAGAAAGTCTATCTTAATTGTACCCATAAAAATTTGAGTTTGTTTAATCCCAAACTCACATTTTCAAGTCATTTTTAAGTGAGAATTGACTTTTGTAGTTCATTCAATATGTCTAATCATTTTGTGAATTCAACTAAATAGAGAGTTTTCAACTCAAATTTCCATGAAGTTGAAGCTTGAACAATTGAGGCTTACTCTTCATTATGATTATAAATAGATTGTTCATTAAATGGCCTCTACAATGGATTTTTGACTATCAAAGTTCAAGAAATTGTACTCCATTCACGTTCCCAAGGAAGATATTTTTGTAGAAGTACATTCACTATAAAACATGGTCTTCCAAACAGTACCAAGGAAGGGAAGGAAATAAAGTGGTAAATAAAAACAACCCTTGTCCTGCCCGCACTATTCACCAATATACCTCTCTTTTGTGAAACCTAAGGGGGCAAAAAGAAGAATCAAGTTTTGCTTCAGAGGGCTACTTTTCGTAGGCAGCCTGAAATGGCATCTACAAAACCCTGTGCCTACTACTCACCACTATCGAACTTCTCTGCATGGACAAATCCTTGCTCAACCCCTTACAGATTAATACCAAAAATAAGAGAGTAAATGGATCGATCATTAGGATTTAGGACACTAATTGAAAAGGATTAAGGTAATTAATTAAGATGGTAATGAAATCCAATCCAAAAGGTGTCTGTCATCTTCTTAATCACAGGCTTTAGGCTTACCTTTATGTATTGAGATATGCCGGGATCATGAGTTTGGTGAACAGTTGTTTTAAAGCCGTTAAAACCTTGTGCTATATTATGACTTATCATCCAGTTCTTTGCAGAAGGATAGTTAATGCTCAATTTCTTCTGTGTCTCTCTCTCTCTTAAAGAGACCAAAGAGATAAATTCAGAACATGTGAAAATACTGGAGGGCATCAATCCCAAAAACAATATGAAACAGACAAATAGCAACTCCAGAAATCTTAATAATTAGGGTCACTCTTGCAGAATCTTTCCTTCAGAAAAACACCCTTTCTTTTTCTTCAACCAACTCAGACCGAATCAAAATCCAATAATGAGAAGGAAAAAGAGAAAACACTTATGGCGAAGGTAAATCTTACCCATATCAGACCTAGCTGGAAAGAGCTTAAAGATAAACCCGCCGCCATGATCAGAAGCTTTGAAGGAATCACAAACCCTAATTTCTGCCTGATAAACAAAGAATACAGATGAATCCAACAGTGAAAAGGAATTTTAATCATAACCGACTAGAAAGAAACAAGAAAAAGGATCACATACCTCAATTATGAAGGGGATCGAACCAAACGGAAGGTCAATGAGGTGAAAATTAGGGCTAATTTTTAGGGATTGTGGGTTCCGTTGTGGATGAGAAGGCAAAGCAACAACAGGTGAAACTGCCATATGATCTGATCTTTCCTCAACCATGAAAACAAAACAAAACAAAACAAAACAAAACAAAAAAGGAGAGAAAAGTTAAGATCATGCTGGCAGCTTCAACTGGTAGTGGTTCACCATAATTGGAAGGGCGGGCGAAATGAGAAAACCCAGATTAATTCTAGGGTTTGGGATGGAGCAGCAAGTGGTGGAAGAAAATGGGTATAAATAGAAGAAGAAAAATAAAAATAAAAAAAATAAATAAATAAAACAAAAAGATTTATTTAAAAAAAAATTAATAAAAAAGGGTGGTCCCTTGTTGAAAGTTTGTAACCCCAAGTGGGTGTAAATTGAATATTATCACGCCAAGACTACACCTCATGCAGGTCAGCTCTTTTGCAGAAGGGCTTAGTGGGCGTTTCTGCATTAATTAGCCTTTCAACCCTATACTGCCTCTTTTACTCCTTTCTCTCTCTAGCTTTCACACACAGACTGAGCCAGTGATTAATTACACTAATTCACCATTAACCAAACCTTCTTTCACACAACAATCCAAACACCAAAAACAATACAAATACCACCCTTTCCGTTTCATTTTCATCCTTGGATTTTAACCAAGTTTGAATTTTAAACCTATCATATGGTTTTCGTTTCGTATTCTGTGTAGTCCTATATAACGGTCCAAACCCACCATTAAGTGTGTTAGCAAAGACGCTAGGCCTCCAAAAAGGTGGATTGTAAGATCACGTATTGGTTGAGGAGGGAAATGAATCAATTTATCTTATAAGAGTGTAAAAAGTTCTCCCATTATATGTATTTTAAAACCGTGAAGCTGAAAAACAATACATAACAAACCAAAACAAACAATATTTATTAGCGTGGTTAGAGATGTTAATTAATTAAAGACGTTTGATTTACTTTTTGAATTTTTTTAATCCCACGCGAATATAAATGAAAAGCATAAGTTATAGATAGAAAAAGTTTATGAAAGAGTAGCTTTAAGAATATGTTTATTAATTTTGTAGTAAATTTGTAGGGTAGATGGATAGTGCATCTCTTCATGAAGAACAAGCATCTTTTTATATAATATATATATATATATATTCATAAACAGAGTCACAATCATGGTAAAATTAGGATGTAAAAAGCAAAAGAGGGGTTTTTATTTAAAGATCAAGGGGAAAGGTGATGTGGGAAGTAATTAATGCAATTACTTTAATAGTAACTGTTACTGCATGCACTACTCTAGAACCTACCTTCTTCTTTTCAGTCTATATCTTAAATGAGAATCAAAATGTAATTATCATTAATGTTTATTATAAACCGTATATGATATTGTCTACTCGAGATGATAAGAAATTAGACTGTCTAAACTCAAGCTAGTAAAAAAATAATAAGACTGAAGTTGATAGAAACATTACTAATAATTGATCGATCTACCGTAGGAGCTGATGAATGAATAGGCTTTCCCTTTTAATTTTCGGAATGTGATTAAGGATACAATGAGAGTTTGCGTGCCTCAGTAGCAAAGAGATCACTGGAGTGTAGCACAAGATTGTCTTTTCTTGCTGTCGACGAGGTGTTGAGGAACTTGCTTGTACACTTCTAACAAAGATACCTCAATGAGATGCTGAGCATTGGTTGAAAGCTTAATATTTTAAAGAGAATGAAAATATTTAATTTAAAAAATATATATATTTTAGAAAATAGCATTAAAGGGAATGGAAATTTTTATTCTGATTCATATTCTTTTGAAGTAAAGAGGATTGGTTTTTTACTTTTGTTTGTTTAAAAAAAAAAAAAAAAAAACTATTTTTAAGAATTAATAATATGAAGATAAACTTGTAAAGGCTATTATTGTATATTAAACCATAGCTCATAACCCTTACTTTTTGGGGGAAGGATTCCTATCATGATTTGTTTGAAAAAGAAGGCATTCAATCATGGGCAATCTTAAAAGACAAGCCATTTTCATGTCGAGGTCTCAATTTTATAAAAATTTCGATAGAATTATTGATAAAATATTGATATCTTCCGAATGATATATTCAAATTAACACATAAATATTTTATTTATTTTATATGATATTACGAAAAATATCAATTCACCTCTTATTTCGATATCGAAACGACAAAAATATACAAACTTTGTTTCACTTAATTTGAATTTTCATAAAAATAAAGAGAAAAAAAACTAGTGAAGTGAAATTGAGGGGGTAGCATAAGTTATTTGATTGTGGGCCTGGGCCCATTACGAGTTTGCAGAATACGAAATAGAAGAGGTTCAAGATCCCAAGATTTCCCAATTTCTTTAAGTTGGGTGCATATTTTGATGCATAGTCACGCCAAATCGGAACAATGGATCTCACAGATCCCTTTACCTTTAATAGCCACACCTACAACTTACACCCTTTACTATTTTATTCCACTATCTCTCTATACCATTTTTTACTATGTAAATACTAAGATTTTAAATTTTACATTTTTCAAAACATAAAAAGTAAAAAAACTCAAGAATTGAACAACGTCAAGTCGGTTTACATATATATTATGAGATTAGTGTAATCAATCTGATTGTATGATGATTAAAGTAAAAGATGATGATTAAAAATAAAAGCATGTTTCTTTTTCAGTACAATAATTATATTAAAATAAAAGGAATTATGAGATTAAAATGCTTAATAAATAGGTGGCTGTGGCTGTAGGTTTTAGAAATAGCAAAAAGTTGATCCAAAATATGGAAGCTTACAAGACATTGTACCAACCATTTGTAGAGACAATAAATGATGAAGTGGTTTGATTAGTGGCATTTTGGACATAAAAGTTATTGTCAACTTTAAGGGAGCGTGAAAGGAGAAAGGGAATCAGAATGAAGGAATAAAAATGAAAGGGGATTCCCAACAAAACCTATGGAGGCTAGGACGTAGAGGGTCATTTTCTTAATGGTGGGTGTCGCAGGAATAAGGGGTTTTTTTTGTACGCAAATACAGTGGTCCTTTCCCTTGTCAACAGACTGGACTGTGTGCTTCGAGGAGGCAATGGCAAAACCCAACCCATTTTTTTTTTTTCTCTCTTACACACAGAATAATGATGCACTATTATCATAGCCTTTTATTAAACACTTTGAGGCCTTCAGTCCTACCTAACATTTAGGGTACCCTCAGCCTCAAGATTCCTATTCAGAATACTCCCTGTGTGTCAGTTTAATGCTTGTTGTAAAGGAAAGTCGGCCACCTTTCTCTTTTTTCAGCCAAATGTTTTGATGTGGATTGGCATTACACCACAGTGATGGAGCCTGCCTGCCAACTCCATGTGATCCCAAGTGCTTCAAACTAATTTAACAATGCCAATGCCAATGCCAATGCCAATTCTTCTCAGACATAGGGTTATTTAATCCATATCCATCTAGATCCATAACCCAACTATGTCCCATATAGTTAGCATCATCTTATGAGAGAGGGGAGGTAACGATTTGAATAAACAATCTCAGGCTACTCCTTAATTGTACAACACTTCGAGACCTACAAAATGAAGGGAGATAAGAAGACTGAAAGAGAGAAACATGAATGTTATGAACATATCCCATAAGATTATGTTGAAAGTCATTGATGAGGTATAACTAATGAGGATTCCAAATTCATTAAAACAACCTCAAGTTCTATCAACATCACAATTGATTCTTTCCTCTTGTCTAATAAGGTAAAGCACCTAATAATGTATCTTCATAGACCAAGAACTACGAGATCGTCCCTTTCATTCTAGGGTTTAATAAGGAAAAACACTTAATGATATATCTTCATAGACCAAGAACTACGAGATCGTCCCTTTCATTCTAGGGTTTAATAAGGAAAAACACTTAATGATATATTTTCATAGACCAAGAACTACGAGATCGTCCCTTTCATTCTGGGGTGATGGAGGGATCGTATCAATCGAGCTTTTTTTTTTCATGCTTTTTTCGGACATTTGGAGAAAGCTCCCATCAATAGATTGGACGGAGTTAAATTTCCCTTGAGCGATGGTGGATTTTAAATACATTACAATTAGATATTCTATCTGATTACTTGGCCACTGTATCCTAAATCAATCTGTGAGCCTAACTATTCTGGGGTCAAAAGGCCCTACCTACCTACTACAAGGATTCAGGAAAGCTAATGCAAACATTCTAGGACTTCAAAATTTGGGATTAAGGTTATGGGGTGTGAGAGGGTATCAATTTCATGTAGCTAGGTTTTGTAAAGGTTTAACTTTGGCTGTGTGCTCGAGCAAAATTTTGTAGAGTTCAGCTGTTGGTTGGGCATTCGGGTTTTCCTGAGTACATCTACGAAACATGTCGATCAAGAATCCTGTAGCTTCTTAGTCTTTCTCTGAAGCATCTGGTCCTTGAACAGATTGAGACATTGAGCTTTCCTTTATCGACCCCAATGCCTCCTCAAGCTCACCTATCAATTCTGGTCGTTTGCCCATCTGCTCAGATTGAGAAAACAATTGTTGATCAGGGAACATCCTACACCTTTAAATATTGAATCTAAATGACAACTTCACTTTCAAAAAAAGTGAGATTCAAGCATGCTGTGCTAAATTCTTTTTAAATGGTCCTGGGACATGGGAATCTAGATCAAGAATAGAAGAAACCTGAAGTTGATAGAAGATTTGCAATTCTGTAAGTCCCAACAGTATGGCATTTGAAAGGTCAACAGTTCCCCAATAACAGACATCCAAACGACCAAATATCCACTTCCTGCAACCAAAGGAAAGAATGAGTATCATCCAGTTATCGACATCATGACAACTTGCGAACATAATTGCATAATTAAATGCAAATGAGGTGCGAAAATAAGACAACATAAACTTCTACACTAGTTCGCAAAAGTGAACTGGAGAATAACAGGACTGAAGCAGAATGGTCTCCAAATATTTGAGAAGCTTGGGCTACCCAAAAACACTAGTCTGTTTAATCCTCAGCTAAAGATTTGCTGGTCTCATCTCCACACGTCGCTCTTTCCTAGTACTGCCACCGAACAACTCCCGTCAAGTACTTGGCTAATGGTTTTACAGGCAAAAGACAATATTTCCCCTTGGCTAATGGTTTAACTTGGCCTTGACTAATGTTTGAACCATCTCTATTTTCAAAAAAGGGGCTGCAAAAATCAGTCTTCCTTTCAGCTCATTAGGAATTAAGAAGAATATTGCCTTATCCTCGCATTTCCATTTCTTCAGAGTCAGCCAGCCTAAATCTCATATACCTCCACTTCTCCCACACCCCCCTCCCTGGAATTATGAATTCCTTCCTACCGTAGTTCCAACAAAGTTTCAATTCCCAGCATCCTGCTTGCTAGCAGAACACCCTGAACCCAAATGTCTTGGACAACAGATGCCAGAGATCTTTGCGATTTTGCTGCTGCCTCAAACCTCACAGCTGTAGGGCACCACTCCTGCAGAGATACTTCCTGATTTCAAGGAGAAACTTAATGGCACAAGAGTGAAGGGTAAAAAGTGGGTTTAACTGAGTCATTCTTCTGAAGTAGGCCTTAACTTTCACAACATACTTCAGCTGCACTAATGTTATGTTGTGCCGTGAATCTGGCAGGACCCTAGGTCCAGAAATTCATTGCATATGATTCACACCAAGTTAGTGTCCTAATTCTATGGCATATTTCCATACCACTGTAAGCTAGAATACGTTGTCAGAAAATGTATAACACATGAAGAATAATTCACAAGTGTCAAAAAGAAACCTTGATCTGAAAGCCTGAAAATTCAATAGAAAAAATGAAAAGCTTATCTACATACCAGTCCATAAACACTCGGTGTATGCATTGCTCGTAAAACTTCAGGAGCCATCCATCGAGGTGTTCCAAAACAAACATCAGGAGGAGGTACTCCAGTATGAGCAATGCAACAAGTGTGCAATAAAGATCGAAGGAGCACTGCTCTATCAAAATCACAAAGCTTTACGATGGGAACTCCATCAGATTGTTCGTCAAAATCAATTAAAATATTTTCACTTTTGATGTCTCGATGGGAACTTGGCAGATATTGCTATAGAATCTAATACTTCATCGTGTTCCCTTCCACTCCCCAGTATGAAAGTCATTGGATACTCAAGCTACTCATAAAATAATCACCTGTTGACAAGAATGACTTCGCTTGAATCAAGATGGAAATTTTGCTCATAATTCCTTAATGGCAAGAAGGGATAATCGCGGCCTGCATCATAAAATCCATCAGGCAGATGTTCATCAACACCGCAAAATGAGGTACAATTGTACTTGCAAGTTAACCTTGAGCAATCTTCAGCTGGCCTTCTTGACTTGCAAGGTTTAGGGTTATCAAGTTCCCTCTCAGAATATCTTTTGTAAAGATGATCCTTTGCCTGTTAGCGGAAAAACCCACAGAACTCACAATATTCATTTGTGTCCCTTGCCATTGTTTCTGCAGTAGCATCACAGATACATGAGCGCTCCACAGAAAATTTCTTTTTAGTATCAAAATTGTCATTCTCATGACTCTTGATAAGATTTTCCCTTTCAGCTCTGTGACAGGTTTCTTCACCATCATATGACTCATCAGTAACTGATGAATCTTCAACTGTACAATCAGAAGCAGGGGCAGAATCAAGCCTCCCAAGTTCGTGATTTTCATGAATCTTAACTACAATATGATGATATACTCCTTTCCACTTCCTGATTCTGTTCACGCGTTCCTGTCGAACTTTCTGCTGTAAATAATGTCATCTCCGCCATCGCTTACCTGATCTTTGAGATGCAAAAGATCTACTATTCATTGAATGTCCCATTAACAGGTTCGATGAGAAATTGCGAGTACCTGCAAAAAAAAAAAAAAGTCCTGAACAATGAAAATCAAAGAACCAAAATGAAAAATTCATATCCAATAATTGTGCACACAATTTTGGCATAACACACCTGTATGGGGAATGCTATCTCCATTGTCTTGAATGTTGGCTTCATAAACATCCATTTCAACTGTAAAACTAATCCATTCTTCATTAGCTGTATCATCTTCATGATTTCCTTCAAACTTGCAGCATATCCAGGAGGGTATCTAACAGCTTTTAAGAAATTTATTGTACTGTACCACAGAGAAAAGGCATAGCAAAAACTAAATTAAAACTACATTATGTTGTTCCAATACAGAATAGAAAAGTGAACACTAAATTTAAGAGAATAGGAACTAACTATGCCAAACCATTCAATTATCAACTTCCCAACGAAACTAAGTAAATATAAATCAGATTTTTTTTTTTTTTTTTCCTTCAATAAGAACAAAAGACAGAACCAATAGAAAAAACCTGTAAATTCAAGTTTTTAAGTCTATGCAGAGATACAAGTTCAAGAGACCCCAATGATGTCAACCTATTACTTGAAAGATCCAAGTTGTCCAACTTTTGCAGGGAAGACAAACCTGGAGGCAGTTCCACCAAATTGTTATTAGCAACTCTCAAGGATATCAACGCATTCAAATAGCCTATTCTGCTGGACGGCTCTTCATCTTAGTAAATGAGAGGTCTAGATACTCCAAGAGTTGAAAACGGTACACCAAACCACCAAAACGAGGAGATTTCCTTCAGATTTATTAAATGTCACTAAGAATTGAAAACGAGGAAGGTTTAGGAGGAATCTTCGATAGCTCGAGCTCCTTCAGGCCCTTTAGTTTGTGTAATGATAAACCACCAAAACCCGGTGATGATAACTTCACCTGTAAGCATTCCAACCCGACAAAGTTCTTCAACTCTGGCGGAAACAAGTTAATCTCGTTTCCGAAGAACTGAAGCCTTCTCAATTCGCTAAAGTCGCCAACTGGTTTCGGGATCAAATTTAACGCATTCCGAAATATGTACAGACCCTTCACTGAGCTATTGGAACCCTCCAAGAAATTGGAAGCCAACTTTCTCCCCGAGACATCGAGAACCAAATCATCTGCATCATTTCCACTGTCATCCTCAAACGAAGCCAACTCAGAAGCCTTCAAATTCCGTGCCTCCTCAAGGCCGCTTTCTGAGGAGTCATCGACCGTTTCTTCAGAGTTAAGAAGCTGCATTGGGGGCGACAGCGGCTTTCGAGATTAATCCGCAGGTTAGAATAGTTGAGAATCAAAGTGCTGAAGGTTTTAGCCTTGGTAACAGGTATCAGAGAATCCGGAAAAAAGGATCTCTTAGTAAGGCAAAAGAATTTGAAGCGTGCATCGTGGAATGAAACATCAGAAGATCAACGAGCTCCTGGAGCATGAGCTAAGAAAATAAACCCTAAACATCCAGTGAGAGTCGGAAAAAAAAATAACGTTACGACGGAACGGGATAGAGAAAGAGGAGCGATTCGGGCACTCCACTTTTCCTTGCAACCGCTTCCCGCTTTTTTCCTTTCTTTTTTTCCCTCGTTTAATTTTAAATGGATAAAGCTCTCAAATCTTTCCTTTCTAAATTATCTATTTTCTCCTTACTATATCGCTACAGAAAAATTTAAATTTTGTTCACGAAGGAAGTATTTTATTATTAAATATTATTTTATTGATATAAACTATCCAACTTGGTCATATTTTATTTTTCCTTCCATAAATAGATTTTAACATAATTTTCATGGCAGTGAAAAGTCAAATTTATCCATCGAGACAGTGAGGACCGCCGTAGTTAGTTACGCCAGTTCATAGATGGGAGTGCCCACATCATTTTGGGAGCTTGGTTTCAGAAGGTGTGAAAGTTCCTAAATACCCATAGTTCCACGCGCCTTTTTTATACGCACAATTTCACTGCCGTTTCATGGGCCGAATGCGACCTTCATTTGCCCAATTCACTGACCCTATAAATTCAGTCCTTTGCTGTCAGTTTCATTTATTATTATTTTTTTTTTTCTAAATTTCCCGCCTCCTTCCTCTGTTTCATTCATAGCAGGAAGTAATTCTCCGATTTAGGCGCCTTCAAGATCAACGATGATTCTCGCAACGCTCAAGTGAGTTAGAGATTTGTTCTCGTTATATTTTCTTCCAATTTCTTTGCAATCTATTCGTCACGTTCCCTTTCATTTTCCGTCACTGTGATGATCCTCAGAGCGGAAGAACAAAGCCAAGAACTACAGCTTGTAGAGCGCGAAGATATTGCGGATGAAGATGACTTGTTCGATGCGATTGATAAATGTAAGTTTCAGAGCTTTTAACTTATCAACATAGTGTTGTTTTGATATTCAAATAATTTCATCGGCGACGCTTGTTTCGTGAATCTTAAACAAAACTTGATTACATGACGTTCTATCTTAGTGATCTGCTTGTTGTTCTTGGAGGTTGATTGCAAAACTCCAATGCTAATCAAATTTCTTTTTCCGAAGAAAAATGAGATCATCTGTATACCGCATCATGCGATCTCATTCGATTGAATCATTCATTTTGGAAACATCTCGGCACCGGCGGCTTAATTTAGTGATCATTTCATTTCACGATAGCCTAGCCTCCAGTTTAGCTAGGTTTATATTTTTTCGTCGTTTATTTTCTCAAGGCATGCAATTCTAGCAGAGTTTTCTAAATTCGTGAAGAAATATGCGGATAGTTTTAGCCAATCAACTGACTATCATGTTGTTCCACTACATCCGAAAGAGTTCCTTTGCCATTTTTTTGTGCAGTACTTCTCATAGAATTAATGCTGGAGACGTGAAAAAGATTCAGGACGCAGGGATATACACCTGCAACGGTTTGGTGATGCTCACGAAGAAGGTTGAACAATTTTCACGTCAAATAAGATATATCCTGAAGTTGATATGATTATGATGACCAAGGTTTTTTTTTATTTTAGCACTTGACTAGGATAAAAGGTTTATCAGAGGCGTAGGTTGATAAGATCTGCGAAGCTGCCGAAAAGCAAGCGGTGAGCGAATCAGTCACCGCTTCTCTATTATTCACGGTGCGTTTAATGTTTTGCACATTGACGTCAAATTCTATACACACCAGCTTGTTCTAGTTAACAATTTTAATTTCTCTGTTGCTTCTCAGAATTTTGGTTATATCACTGGAAGCAATGCTCTGCTCAGGGTAAGCTGCTTCTGTTTTTTATTAGTAACAAATGGAATGCCTAACCAAATAGATCGATAGTTTACCAAAAACTATAGTTTGCATCGCCTCTCTTTTCCTTTTTCGCTTGCTGTAAGTTTCGCTTTCGGAAACAACTGTGAAAGATTCTATATATATTTCTAGTAGCTCCTATAGTTAAATATATATTTTAGTAAACTATTGACCGTCATGAATGCAGACTTAGTCCTTGATTATTGTTTGCGGAGAAATTCTGTGGTTCGCATTACGACTGGAAATCAGGCTCTCGATTTAGGAGGCAAGTTCTGCTTTATGACATTCCTTTTTTTACTATCTCGAAAATCATAATCACTAAAGGAAGTTGTTGTTCTAATTCGTTCCAAAAGGCGGGATTGTAACTCTAGCGATCACGGAAGCTTTTGGAGAATTCAGGTGAGGATATAACAGTGCTTCGATTTTGTCTATTGAAAATCGACGTCCTGTATTGAACTTGTAGTTCTCCTCTGACTTCGTTGCCTAGGTCCGGGAAAACGCAACTCGCGCATACTCTACGTGTCTATACGCAGATTTATCTACTTGACACGGAAGGCACTTTGCATCCTCTTTTGAAGCTTATTTTATTATGTCATTGCAACCGACCTGATCGAACCTATAGCTGAAAGATCTGGCGTGGACCCGGGAGCTGTCCTTGACAATGTAAGCACCATGTTTTTCAATTTTTTTTTTCAATATGTTCTCCCCTTATGCTCGGCCTTGCCGCAAAAATGTCTGCAGAACCATTTAAACAGGTAACCTGTAACTCAAACGTCGAAAACTATGGTGTCTGACGACGTACATTCTGTCTCCTAATTTCAGACGGTTGATGCTCATCACACTTTTTTTAGTGGATTTCACCGGAAGGGGAGAACTCGCGGATCGCCAGGTCGAATCAAATAGACTTAAACAACAGACAACGTTTCAGAATTTGATTTCCCTAGGTAGATATTCGTTTCAGAATTTGATTTCCCTAGGTAGATATTTGTTGTCATCTTGTTTCATCATTAATGACACAAGCTGTTTGACACATGCAGCAAAAATTGGCGCGGATGCTGTCCCGATTAACTAAAATTTTGCAGAAGAGTTTAATGCAGTAGTTTACATGACCAACCAAGGTAGCGATTGAACTTGTGGAATTCGTTCTGGTTCTTCATTTAGGAAATTCGTTGATAAGCAACCATCCCCTACTGGTTATCTGTCCACTATGATTGGTGGAGCAAACACGGCTTGTTTACCATTGAAGAGGAGTATATGACAATCAACGAAGGAAGTCACTTGGATGCATGGTTTGTTTGTGGAAGAACCAAGTCCATTTGTCGAAGAACCAAGTCCATCATGCTCGTACTAAGCATATAGATGTCCAATTTCATTTTGTTTGAAAAATTATCAATGAAGGGACATTCGTTTATTGAAAATTGGAGTTGCTGATAATCCAATGGATTTGTTGAAAGAAGTAGCCGGTTGGCTTGGTGTCAGCCAGAGAAATTATCTGCTTGAGGATTTTCTGACAAGATGAAGATTGTTGTGAATTATCATGAAGACTTGGTTCACGAATACCTTTTGGTACATTTCCACCGACTTATGAATCTATTTGATTTATTTGGTTCAACTTTCTTTGTTTATAATTCTTATTTGTTTGGTTCATCTTTCGTTTATTTGGTTCGTCCTCTTTCATTTATTTCGTTCATCTCTCATTATTTAGTTGAGGGTTCATAATTTTCATTTGTTTGATTCATCTCTCATTCATTTGGTTCATATTCCATTTTGATATATGAATAATCTTGGTACATAATTATCTATCATTGTTTTGAGATAATGTTATCTAGCATTATTTTGAGATAATGCTTGTCTAGCATTGTTTTGAGATATAGATATAAAGGTTTATCTAGCACTATTTTGAGATATAGATATAAAAGTTTATCTAGTATTGTTTTGAGATGTGAACGCATTGTCATTTTATATTTCAGACAATTGGGAGAAACTTTGTAAGAGAGAAGACTTTTGGAGTGTGAGATATATTTGTAAATATTTTGATTATAGTGATTGGCTACCACCAATGGGAATTTATTCTCTCCGAACCAAGTAAATTTTGGTCTCTTTGTTTAATTTCTGTTTATAGGTGTATGAGTATAATCAATCTTGCTTTTGCTACAACAATTGTGTATCATAACATTGTAGTTGTAGCATTAGGTTACAACATCCGAGACATACATGTTATCTCATTTAATGGTTAGAATGCCCTTGTAACAGTCCAAGTCTGCGCTTAGTAGATATTGTTCTAGTGAGAGGATTTCACTCTTATAATGAATGTTTTGTTCTTTTCTCCAACCCTTATAATAAATGATTTGTTCCCCTCTCCAACCGATATGAGATCTCATAATCCACCCTTTTTGCGGGCCTAGTGTTCTTGCTAGCACACCGTTCGGTGTTTGGTTATGGTATCATTTTAGCCCACTGCTAGTAGATATTGTCTGTTTTGGCTCGATACATTGTCGTCGTCAGCCTCACCGTTTTAAAACACTTCTACAGTTTTGGGGCCAGCATCCTCCCGATATAGAATCTCACCATCCACTCGGTTCGGGCCACAGCAAACTAGCATATTTAATGCACACTAAACTGGTGTTCATCACTCAAAATGTTGGTTTTACGAAATGCAATCGTATCCTTTTGTATCAGACCCCAAAAAACCAGCAGAACGCTACGTTATTGCCCATGCCGCTACGGTAAGATTGATGTTCAGGAAAGGCAAAAGGTGAACAGAGCGTCTGCAAGGTGTTCGATGCCCCTAATTAGCCAGAGTCTGAAGCTATATCCGTATCTCACATCACCTCACAATTAACACCTTCATTTATTAATTTCTTGTTAGTAGAAACATCGATCCCATGAATCTCATCGAGTTCCGGAATCATCAAACTACTAAGCAAGCAGAAGCCCTACGTATTCCAGATAACACCAGGGGCCATTGCAGATGCAAAGGACATACGTCTCATATGATGTTGGAATATTAAATCGGGATAAATATCAAATCCCAGCTGTATTAAGATAATCCTAAATATGCAGTTGGCAAGCAGCAACTTTATTGCCATAAATCCAAAGCTACAGTGAAAGTAAAGTATAAACCAGAATGTAACTCGGTCAAGCCCAAAGGATTCATAAGATACAAGTAGTTGTTAACCGCACGGACATGCCATTAGGGAAAGTAAAGTATAAACCTCAGTACCCATTTAGAAGGCACGATTGGTGGGATGAAAATATGGAAAGAAGCCAGAGGAAGGGTAAGGCAAAGTAAACAAAGCCTTGCCAAATCATGCACTCAGTAGTCTGAAGACCAGTTTGCAGCACTCCCAACTCTTGGCATGCCAGAACTTTCCTTTCGAGCCTCTTCATCCACCTTGAAATCGGCTCCACAGACATGACCTGAACTGTCCACCCTTGGCACTGGCTTCACCTCATTAAGAGGATGCTCAAAACTTCTCAACCCACCCGAGGTTGTGAAGAAGCAACCTAAAATACCAAACATATTGCATAAAATGAACATTGATACCAGTACCCGTAGCTCATTGTTACTACCATTTTAAATGTCCATGGTTTAGTTCCCCAACCCTCAACTGTTGAACTAAACAGAATATACTCAATTTGGAAACATGCATTGCCGTGATAGAACAAGAGTGAGCAAGAACTGATGACTAGTACCCGTAACTCAACTACCATTCTAAATGTCGATGGTTCAATTCCCCAACTCTCAACTGTTGAACTAAACAAAATATACTCAATTTGGAAACATGCATAGAACAAGAGTGAGCAAGAATTGATGACTAGTACCAGCAACTCATTGTAACTACCATCCTAAATGTCAATGGTTCAATTTCTGAACCCAAGAACGGTTGAACTAAACAAAATATACTCAATTTGGAAACATGCATTAACGTGATAGCAAGAGTGAACAAGAGTGAGCAAGAACTGATAGTATGCAAGCTATATCAATGCACCAATTTTAAAATTTTTAAAAAATTAAAGTGCTCGTCAATTTTCCCCCTCACATTTGAAGACATAATGAATTCATTCCCATAAAAGGTTACCTGTGGGGAAAGGAGCAAAAGATTTTCCACACCCCTTCTTCATAATTTCTACATCATCCGAGAGAACAAACTGTCCCTCAGAATCAGTTCCCCAGTGGAAGGGAACGCTCCCATCAGCATCCTGATGATAAAAAAACATAAAAGAAAAAACTAGATTAACAATAACAACAGAAATTTGCCACAATCATGGTTAAACTAAGGGATCAAGGAAACTTACAGAAGCCAAAAATGCAGTTTTTGAGGAACTGTCATATAGGACGAACACAAATTTCCCTTGAATATCTCTCACGACTTGATCAGCTGGGTACGGACCCCGATCTCTTAATGTTCTATACGCTTCAATAACGATGCTAACCTCGTTTGCAGCTTTGTTCAAACCATATTGTTGCTTGAGCTGAGCAACATTCTCAATGTGCCCTTGGAACAAGCAGAAAATGTCGTCCACAACCGCAAATAATCTAATGTTATAAAAACAAATTTCATCAATTTTCCAACAGCAGGCAAAACTAGCAAATGCTCGTATAAGAATGAAAATACAAGCAAAACATGATTCAATACAGATCCCATAAAAATTAATAATGATTTATAAAGTGCAAAAGAATATGGCCAAACTAAGAATCTCGTAATCTTGGTTGAGGATGCAAAACAAGATTAATCGTTTCAAATTAGATGAGCAAAGAGAGGATTGATAAAACTAAACACCGATCCCGAAAGATGACCTTCCATAAATTCGATTGAGTCAAAATGAAAAAAAAAATCGAGCAGAACGAAGAGAAAAAAAAATACAACAATGGCCTTAATGAATACAAACATTTCTCAACCAAAACTCAACTACCACACAAATAGACGATGCAATTTCATACAAAAAAAAAAAAAAAAAAAATCAAAATAAACAAAGAAAACTCTATTTTGTTAAATTTAAACAGATTCTCATCAACACAAAACGAAACACCCTATGGAAGACACCGCCGGGGTACAATAAGTTAACAAGAACAGTGATCAGATCCAGAAAAAAAAATCAAAAGAAGGCAGAGACGAATAATACAGGATTCCCCAAAACATTGCAGAAAAAGATGAACAGTAATCGTAATACCTCGGGAGGAGAGGGTTTTGCTTTTCGACGGAATAGGCCAAGAGACCGGCGGATCCGAGATTGACGATGACAGAACCAGGGTACACGGAGCTAAAATGCTGGGCAAGAATTCCATCTTTGAGAGCCCAGACGGAATCGGATGCAGGGCTCCGCAGCGCCTCGGGACTTTTGGCCACCGATTTCTCGAAGACAGCGAGCATTTTGTTAATCGTTGATCGGAAAATGAGAAAAACTAAATACACGGTTGGTTTCGTTTCTGAATGCAGAGGGGACTAAAGATCGCTTGCGGTTAGAGGACGAGGACCTGGAGTCTCTACATACTTCAAAATTAAAAATTAAGGTGCGACACAAATTTCCACAATTGCCCCTCTACATTTCTCTAATTTTCACAAAAACCAGCTCGTTTAAAAACTATTTAGGGCAAACCAGGCTTTTATTTTCTTAATTTTATTTAAAGTTTAAGAATAAATTAAATAATTTAAAGGTTAATGAACGAAAACTAAGTAAATTTGAAAGCTAAAAGCGTATTTTCCTATTACAACTTTATTTTATTTTATTTTAAGGGTTGTATTGTAATTTTGTTGAAAGGAAGGGGTCAAGTGGTGGTGAAGTATTGGGAGGACGGTAAAGTAGGTATGCCACGTGGAATCATATTGGCGGAATCTGAAGCTTATCCATTTCACGCCAACCACGTTCCGAATATTCAAGTAACTGTCAATTTTTACTTTGTTTCCATTTTATTTTAACACACACACACACATATATGGAATTTATTAATTTTTATCAAATAAAATTTTGTACAAAAAATAAGTATGACCATGCACGTCAATAATTTTTTCAAATTTTTTAAATTTCAACAAAATATTTATCTCTATCCCATTTTTCTTTCAAAAGTTACCAAATTTATGTCCTGCCATATATGTATAATTTATTGAAGGGATAAGATAATTTTTTTAACCTACTTAAAATGAAAATTTATTAAAAAGTTAAAACGGTAACTTTCTTAAGTTTAAATTTTCAAAAAATCAACGGTATAAAACTTTATATGAAAATCCAATTTTAGGTTTCAAATATTTAAATTTGGTTATTATACTTTTAATAAATTTAGTTTATGGTTAATTTTTAAAAAAATTGTTTCTATTAATCTTTATTTTCAATATTTTAGAAACATTTTAAAATTATATTTGTTTTCTTAGATAAATACTATTACTATTATTCCAGTCTGGATAGACTAATTTGGAAAAACTCATTTTATAATTAGTAAATAAGCTAAATTAGTAAGTACAGAGGACAGCAATTTCTTTTTAAAATCATTATTATTTAAAACTTTAAAAGTAATTATCAGTCAACTAATAGAGAACGTGAGGAAGCAACACGTGGCTGGTACAGTTTCCACCACCGAATTCTGCTTCATCAGAACTTAGTTTTTGACTTTTTGAGTTCCTTTAGAATATTTGAAAATATGACGTCATTTTCATTTTTTATATAGCCTGATAGTTGGAAAAGAAATTGGTTCCAGAAGAGCTTCATCTCCAAGGAGCAGCTAGCTAGAATCTAAATAAGCAACTATCAAAGTTTCACGATAATTAAGCTATAATCAGATTGGTCTCACAATCAAGTATCAACGTTCAGACGATAGTTTGTATCTAATCCACTAACCTATGACCAAATTGGCCTCACAATCGAGTATCAACGTTCATATGATAATTGGTATCTAATCTACTAAACTATGATCAAATTAGCCTCACAATCGAGCATCAACGTTCACATGATAATTGGTATCTAATCCAATAAACTATAATCAACTTGGCCTCAACACATGTCACATGGTGTTGATTCAGTAAGCAGTGGTGTATTGATGTAGTTTGTAGCGTATATAAAAAATTGAACTTTTTGATAAAAAGGGAGGCAAAGAATGAGGAAGGGTATTTGGAGCCCACATACATCCTTTTTGAAGCATAATAGGGTAAATAAATAGGCTTTCCCTAGCTTCAAGAAGATGCTAATACGTGAACCCCCAGCTTACAATTATGAACTGTAAGCACAATCAAAAGTGATTATACAACAAATGATAGACTAATATAATTCATTCCTGAGGTTTTCCTAAAAGCTAAGAAAGGGGCAACGATGTTATGTTACCACTAGGATCGATGGATGGATGGATGGATGCTCAGACCCGGTTATATGCAACCGACTTGCTGAAGAGGCGACGAATGTAAACGACCTGAAGCCCGCTTGCAACAGCGAGCAACAAATACTCTCCCACTGTGTAGAAAATTACACGCTTTCTTGTACTCTCATTAGCTGCATTCACAACAACCAAAGGTAGCAAAGACAATAAGAATCCTAGAACAATTGCCAAAGCAGTCTGGATTTCAACTTAAAAATTGATGGGTTGGAATAAACTTCTTGTCTACATCGATATTAGACTGGAAACAAAAAAGAAACTAGTTTCTACGAAGTTTCATGAGATATAATGCTGGTGGATAATATTCAAAACTATGCTAATTATTGTTCAGCTCGTGGTTTCAACGCTTGATCCCTATATGCATTATTAAAAGATGATGCTTAAGCTATCGTGTGTGTTACAATCTCACACATAGACATCAAGATCAGATCATAATCATGATAGTTATGTCGGACCACTAGAGAAGAAAAGACATTCATCTTGTGTCACAGAGTTAGAAATCGCGTTCGCTAGCAAGAATTCAAAGAAATGCCATAAGTTTACAGACCCTACATCTTGGTGGTGTCATGCCTACGACCAATTCCTTTGGGAGGGGGTTCTCTCTTCCCCCTGCACCTAAGCTGTATTTCTTCGTTTATGATTAATTTATATGTTTCTTCTATATATATATATAAACCATGCCAAAAATAAACCACATACTGTGACGGTGGCGTGCATCACGTGCTTTCAAATATTTCTGCTCGGCGGTGACCGATTCCAATGCCTCTCTAAGCTCTGCAATTTTAACATTTACAGGGTCTAGGTGTTCTGCAAGAAATTACCACAACGAGGTGAAAAATGAGAGAAGTGTCAACTTCATAAAAGCAACCAAGTCCTCAAAGCACAAATGTGTAGGCATCTATGCAGAAGTTAATTAATACCATCTTTAGCAAGGTCATGTTCGTTTGGAATGTGACCAACATGGATGTAGAAAGAAACTGTCTCGGTGGTCGAGTAGGGATTACGAAAACAGAATCTAAACATTCCACTGCGAGAAGCCTTAAACTCAAACTTGCCACCAGATGTCTCCTTCAACGAGTGCACCACATTACCTGCGGGAGATGTAACCTGCACAAAACCAACCCACGTTAGGATATCTTCAAAACAACATTTCATTATGGATACAAAAATCCTTCAAGAGATTCCAGGTACCCTAATATCCAGCCGATGATGACCAAAGAAATAACATTTATGGATTCAGATGGGTTATAAGAAGAAGAAGAAACATGCATATTCATCTACTTTTCTAAACATTTTTTCTACCACCGCTTTAGAGACCTGAGGAATTGAGGTGAAACACATGACTCGTCTAAGTTATTAAAGAAAAAAGGAAAATGCACGGCCAATTACCCATCAAATTGTGAGAACAAAGAAAATAACAATTTCACAACACCATTTGGTAAGCGAGCAAAATAAAACAGTCAATGGGTGTCAGGTGGATGCCCGAAGGATTATAAATGTGAAACTCATGATCATAAACAGTTTAACAACAGATCATTTCGAAGCTCACAAGAAATGTACTACAATTATCAATCTAAAGTATCATCACGATTACAAACAAACAAGCCCATACGTCCATATTAACAAAAGGGCAAAAAAATCCAGGTTCTTTAATAAGTCAAAATCAACGAACAACATTTTCCTAAACAAATTTCACAACAGAGAAAAGAAGACTGCCCAGAAAAATTGGAAATAAAAAACCGAACTCTACCACACATTCCCCCAATCCGAGATCCAATCGTAATCGGGATCAATCTACAAATCGGCAGAAACGAAACGCATTGTCATGCAAACATGAATTAAAAACCAGATTAATGATGGAAACAATGTGGCTTACAGTGAAATCAATGCCAGGATGATCGGCGCCCCAGAAAATTTCATGATCGACGACGACAAAATTCCCAGAAACGGTGTCGCCTTCGTACAATACGTATTCATGGATGCATTCAACCTCGTTCACTGTCACCGAAAGCGAATCGATTCTGGCGATTAAGGTCGCCAGAAGAAGACCCGTCAACAGGTATCCGAATCCCCGCTCTCTCGGTCTCCTCTCCATTTTCTCACCCTTTCGGTTTTCTTCTGTTTAGAACTTTTGGTCGGAAATTTAAGAATGGTTAGGCAGCACTCACAACCGTTCAATTTGTGAAGTAGCCCTTGTTTTCTGAAAACTAGCCTCTTTAGTTTCTCAAAACATGTTTTTTCATTAATATTGAAAAATAACCTGCCGATTTAATAACGTATTCCTTAAATTCCTTTTTTATCCTTCAAGTTCAGAATTATTCTATTTTTTGTATTTTTTTTTTTCTATTCTAATTCCTAAATTTTAAATACTCATTTTAACTTCTGAACTCGATAATAATAATAATATGTATATTTTTTATTATTTATGATGGAGAGTGACAAAAAAAAAAAAAATTATCAGTGATATATATCATTTTAGATATATTAATTATATTAGTGGTATATTTCATATTATTATGTCCATTATTATAATTAAGAAATAACAAGAGCAAAATAGACAACCATTTAAAAAAAAAAATCCATATATATTTACAAAATAGAAAAAAAAATGCTAGATATAAAATTTAATTAATTGAATAATTTTTTAATTTGGATTTATTATTCACAAAATTGAGAGTTATTCATTAAATATTTTTAAAATTATGTAAATTAAAAGTGGAAAAATAAAACTTTATAAAATTGATCGATATTGTACACAAATTTTATTTTTTTTTTATTTGGAAAAAAAAAAAACCCTAAATTACTTTTCTTCCACTGATCTGGAAACTTCCTCCAACCATTTTTCAACCACACGGTACAAAAGTTTGCTTTGTTCCTCATGGGAAGCCACGTCATCCTCATTTCATGTGTGGACAAACCAACCCACGTGGCGCTCTTATTTGGCAGTAAATTGAAAATGCTGACGTGGAGTTTAAATATCCACCACTCTCCGCCCCATCCTCCGCTATATAAACCCCGCCGATGTTCACCATATGATCATCACTACCAGTTCACTGATCGACAAACAACAGCTCTCCATAGCCAATTTCATCATACTCTGTAACCGATACATCCAGTAAGTGTTGGCGTTATCCCTCCTACGACATCGTTCTATACCTCAGGACATAGCTTAATGGCTGCCTCAGCTGTAATGCAATCCATTCTGGTGAGCTCGGCTAGACAAAATGCTTGTAGGACACCGGCGAATCGGCTTCTCCCGGCGGCGGTTCAGCCGTTCTCCCGGAGAGCGGCTAACTTCCGAGTGCGATGTACGGCGGAGGTACTTGCTCGGCTATTTCCGTTTTTTCTTGGTGACTAAATGTACTTCTATTCTGCTATTGAAGTTTCCAAGGCTACAATCGTGGAGTGATCTGTTGTATTGTTTTGATTTACAGGAGGATCAGAGAGAGCCAGCGACTCCTACATCGGTTTCACTGCCGTCTCCACAACCAGGGCCATCTCCCACGCCATCGCCGAAGGTAATTAAACCTGCAACATCTACAAGGTGTTCTCGATTAAACGCCTGAAACGTAATAGACCGTAGGAGAACATTAATAGCCATTACATCGTTGATTTGAGATCTGCTAATCTTCGCAGATGAGTACGAAGTTAACAGACATTTTGGCGTTCAGCGGGCCAGCGCCGGAGAGGATCAACGGGCGGCTTGCGATGGTAGGGTTCGTAGCTGCCCTAGCGGTCGAAGCAGCGAAAGGACAGGACGTGTTGGAGCAAATAGGGAACGGGGGAATCCCGTGGTTTGTGGGAACAAGCGCGATTCTGACACTGGCGTCGCTGATTCCCTTTATTAGAGGAGTGAGTGTGGAGTCTAACTCGAAGGGGTTTATGACTTCCAAGGCGGAGCTGTGGAATGGGAGGTTTGCGATGTTGGGCCTTGTTGCTTTGGCCTTCACCGAGTATGTCACTGGCGGAAGCCTCGTGTAAGTTGTAGTTGGGAGCTTTTGGATATGTCTACTTCAGTCTTAATGCAAAATCATATCCGTTCAAATGGAGATACAAAGGAAATCATGTAAATATTTCTAAATAATCAAACAAAAAGTTTCAAAATTTCGGCTACATTTGCTATTAATAATGCAAATTTCCTTTAATTTTTACAAATCTAAATAATTAATTATCTTTATTATGGTATAGAGAGAAACCGGAGTGACCATGTTCAACATGCATTTAAAATTGCCCATGTAAACACAATCAAATCAAATATTTATTAAGAGTGACAAATTATTCATCAATACAAAAGTGACAAAGTTATTAATTATCTAACTACTTTAACCTCTGAAACCAATATTAACTTTAACCTCTGAAACCAATATTAACTCGAGGAAAATGAAAATGACATTACGATAGTTCATACACAACCCTCCATACCATATAACCATTTTAACATTGTGATATGTTTTTCTTATTCTTGGTTACTTTCTGAGTTCATGATTTTTTTTTTCTACTTCCAAATTATTTTGTAAAGGTGTCATATTTATCCAGTGATTTTTTTTCCACCTTCAAGATAATCAAAAAGATTAGAACGATCTATAATTACCTAAAAAAAAGAAATTTCATTATAAAAAATGTAAATAATAAATAATAAATAAATAAGGCCTGACCCGACCCTAAATAGCATCGGATCAGTCGGTTCTGTAACCATACTTGGTTGGGTTGGATTGGCTTTGCTGAAAATCCAACTCGACCCAACCGGTTTTCACACCTATTTTCATCTATATACATATTCACCGTAAACTATCCACATCTCTACTGAGGATAGCAGGTATTGTCATACCTTAACATCTGGCTAAGGATCGATGTAGATCGCCAACTTCTGAGCCTCACCATCTGGTTGCTTATCATCTACCGTTGTGTCTTCATCCTCTTCTTTCTGTGATATTAAGTGTGCAAGTATACAATTCAATACTTAAATCTCACATTAGTAGAATTCGCTGTGAATTAAATTGTAGCCATATTTCCATTTTGTTCATCACCTAATATAACCCTTCGTTTTTCCCTTTATTGTTTTCGTAGTTCAGTTTTAAACATGTTGAAAGTTCAGCTAAACTTGGCTAAAATTTACAAAGGCAGAAAGCTAAACAGGCAAATTTTCAAAAAAGAGAAGGAAGAAAAGTTAATTTATATTAGCTGAAGACACTTACTTCTGAAGGAAGATTGGCCGGAAACAAATTTATGACTCCAGCATTGAAATTGAATCCACTGAAAAAGTTGGATATAGAGAAGAGAAGCCAAAGATTAGCTACATGTACTAGATTGAAGACAAGCGAGGAAATAAAAGAAAATCTGATGAATAAGAGAACTGATATGTTCACTTAATAAATTTAACAAGGCGATAGGATGTGGGAATTTCATGAATTATGATGTGGGACAACCGACTCTGTTTTTATTTCTCAAATATATAGATTTTGCCAAGGAGGATGAAGGAAAGATACCAGGTTGATAGTACAAGCTGCCACACATATGGAATGAAGAACTCTTCGGGATGACTCTCTTGCTCATACGTGAAACGTAATTGAGTAAACATCTACAATAATGTAAACTCATATAGAAGATCAAAGCAGTAAGGAAAGTGATCTTCAAAAATCATTTGTGAAACTTGGAAGAGGCTATTCAGCTAAACATTGGGTTTCTTCTCACCTTCAATCCTTCCCCACGCCATGATCTGCAGTTATTAATGATAACCTGCAGCACTTTCTCTACAGAACAATCACCATCCATTCTTTGAGCATCTATGCGGCTATTGAAGAAATCTAATACCTACACCGTTTTAACAAGTAAATAAGTCCTGCAACTGACGGACAAAGCCTAACAAGTAAGTCAAATTGAAATATAAACAGGGATGGAGGAGAAAATAAAATAAAATTGTAACAAATTCTAAAGCATAGTCCCTGTGGGGCTTCCGATAAAATATTCAGAAGCATACAGTGTAAATGTTCTCAAGAAGTTCATTAAATCGCGGGTGATTCTTGAATGGTTGAAATACTTCCTGCCTGTGCATTATTGCATATATAAACTGCGGAAGTGTAGAGATTCCATAACAAAAGAGATGAGTTAATAAGAATAAAGCTAAATACACAACCAATTATTTAATCTTCCATCAGTTTCTATGATGTTACCTCTGGATTCCGTGGTAGAGCATAAGACAGAGTAGCATTCAGAATTTCAAGGACAAGTCTCAAGAAGTCGGTATAAATATGCATCTCAGTGGGCTACAACAAAAAAAATCTACCTCAGTAACACATGAAATATTGTGCAACCATCCATAGAATCCATATACGAATTTGGTTATGACCCTACAAATTATTAATGAATTACCGAATCATCTGCTGGGAAATTGATTTCTGTGTAGTCGGTTTTAGCATTGTCTACCTTAATGTTTTTGAGTTCTGCCGATCTGTTATACCTACACCCAAAGTTACGGCAGGAACGCAGAACATAAGACTAACTATAATACAAGAGTCGTCCCATGAGAATAGGTGTCCATAAGTTGGTCATAACACAAAAAAAAAATGTTATAAGAGTTCATCCATTTAAATAAGAAAAATTAAAAGTGGAAGCCATCTCATCTCTGATTAAAAGGGAATTGTGTATGATGCCATGGAAAAGAATAATAAGGGCAAAATCAGCCAACAGAAGGAATTAATGACATACTTTCTTGAAAGCATATCAAAAAGGCTGACAAGCCTCTGAGATGCGTATGAACTCAAACGGTGGACATGAGGAGCCATGTTTGCTAATGTCGCAAGACAAGTTGTATGGAGATATACATCCTGTAAAAAAGTTACCATATACGTCACATAATTTATGTGTATGTACTAAGAAAATGAGAAGAAGTAAATGAAGAAGAAGACAGGGAACAGATTCCAGGAATAGTTTGTTGAAATATTGCGCGCAAGTAGGTTATACAACATATTACGTGCTTAAATACAAACCCATGGTATTTGTCACTCCACAAGCATTTAACATATTTTTTAAATTTTATCCCAAGCATTTAAGACTTCGGAATTAGATAAAAAGGGCATGTGAAAACGATATCATCTGTACATGGAACCACACAGAACGTTTGTTGTAATTACTACAATCATACTTTAATCAGATGGGCTTGTCAAGTCATACCCACAACTTAGATAGGTTGAACTGTACGGTCCTGATCAAGATTATTACCACCAGAGAACCAAGAGATGTTTGATGAAGAAGACGCTCCCTATACCAAGGAACCGTAGGAAGTATCTGTACATGTAGTAATAAAAATTAAGAGAACCTCATATAAGCAAGAAACCATGCAAGAGGGTATATCGGCCTTACCAGTTTGTGAATGCTTGCATTGAATGAAGAATCCTGACTAAGAATTAAAAGTATAATCAGCAGCATGTAGATTTGATTAGATGTCCTCGTTGAAGCATTATAGAGTGCCTCCAAAATTGGCATCAACTGTTTATAGATTATCAAACAGAAGACAAAGTTTGAAACAGTCGTTACATAACTGCATGAAGTGGATATGGAGTCATTATACAATCTTAACACCGCATCAATATTTTGAATAAAGTCACAAACAGAAATGACTAATCCAAATGAATCCCCATCAATCGATCGAAGAATAATCTTAGTTAAAACATCACACTAGCCAAAGCGTTGCACTTGATTAATATGCATGTATGATGTACCCCAAGATATTGGAATTCGCACTCCAGCAACTTACCAATGTGTCCAAATCAGTTCGCACCAAAACATATTCCAAGAAATCAGAATTCCCTTGCAATAATGAGTAGAGCAGAAGCACAGAGCCCTCGTCAGGCAAGCACCTGCAGATACATATGCTATTAAGGGCTCAAAGCAAAAGTTTGTCTCATGTCATCAGCCTTTGCGCCGAAAAATAGTATATCAATGCAAAGATGCAAAGTATGCACGTATTCTAACTTAACCAGGTACTAGAGCACAGTAAATGATCTATGATCTGGGCAATATAATTAATCAATACTCAAAGCAACAAGAAACTGCAAGATTTTTCACTAAACTGAAATATAGTTCACCAAAATAATGGGTAGAAAAAGGCTGGGGGGTAGGGGGAGGTGAACTTGAAAATGATACTTAAAAAATTTAAAATCATGCAATTATAGAGTATAGCAACTAGAGCCCTGAATGCATAAAACATAACACGTGGATTTTAAACATTATTATCAACGTTTGTTCAAGAAGAAAGAAAATACATACATTCCAAGAGTATCAAACAGCAAAGCAAATGGCAACCGCACAAAGGGACCATTATGTCCATTACCATCTGAATCAACACGATCAACTGCAACCACAAGCATAATAAACCAGCATCAAACGTGCATAAACTGGCTAAACCATGAGAAGGAAATAGCAACGTAGAAAAGAAAACTTAATATCTTACATTCAACATCAGATGCATTTTCTAAGGCCTTGCAATACGGATTATCATAAAAGGTTGCGTTCTCTTTCAAAAGAGAATCTAAGCTAACATTATCACCACTTGCTAAAGATTCATTGCTAACAATACACTTGCGATAATGAATAAGAATGAGAAGAACGTTTAGACTGCAATCAGCCAATGGACTCTCAGAGCCTTGGGAAGTTGAACTGACAAGGTAGTTGAATGGCATTAACACGAAATTTGCTGTAGAAAGGGAAACATGTTAGCGAGAGGTTTATATCAGCAACAGGAGCTTCAAACTGTTTCCCACACTCAACAATCGCATTCACAACTAAAAATACAATAAACCACATGCCAAACCAGATAAAGAGGCTTAGTTTCTTTCTGTGACTGAAAGAAGAAAAAAACTCGTCTACTAAAGAGTTGGGACAACAAAATGACATGGCCATATGGATGTTAGAAACTTAATTCAAGAAAAAACAAGAGAAACACTAGACATAGCAATGTGATAGAGTCAATTAAACCCAATCCTGGATGTCCAGTTTCACTGTCATTAATGAAGAACCAAAAAGTAGTGAAAGATAGATCTTGAAGACGAAATATGACAAAAGCTGCCTCTTAAGAAATGACATTTTTTTAACACAACAAAATCAGAGAACTAAAACCAGTAATTGGACAAGAAATTACACCAAGCGTTGCACGTAGACTCTACAAAATCAGCTTCAAAGACACGAGTGAATGAAATTCATTAAAAATGACATTAAAGATATTCTTATCGTCTTAGTGTCTGCTGGCAAACACTCAAAAAAGTGGAAGAAAAAGTGTCGTACCTGCCACAGAACTGACTCTCTGAAAGACACCGGACTGATTTGCATCATAAAATATGGGATAAGAACTATTTAAAGGTAGGTTCGGCCGACTTATAAAATTGAGTAGTAGTTTGCGCATGACCACAATAACCAAGGCACTGTCCTGAAAATTACAATGAGAACTTAGCCACAACAAACTTCGGCATTCTGAAGTTTTGACTAAGTTAAAAATCCAGTTACCTGAGCCATGGCTGCATCAACAAACGGATTAAAATCCTTTGGTCTCGGAGATGGACCAGAGAGAAGTTGAGTTGACATGGCAATCAGCATAAAGTTGAGCAGTTCCACATGGAGGAGGTATTTCTCGTCGCTATTAAGAAAACACTATACAATCAGAATAATAGATCCTAAATATTTCACTATCAGGGGAGGGGAAGGATTAATCCAACACTTTTACCTTACATTAACCGAACCAATAAAGCTAAGAACAGAGTGCATTACAAAATCTTCAACATTTTGATCTGCAAAATATAAAAGGAGGAAGAATGAAGCCTATGGTACATCGAAGAGAACTAGAAAATACGGCTAAAACAGCTAGACGTGCTGGTTGAGCAACAGAAACAATCAATGAAAGTTCAATAATAGAAACAATCTCAAACAGATATACAAATTCAACCAACGTCATACATGCAGAATCAACCGAAACAATGAGATTGTAGTGACCTTTTCTAAGCGCATACTTGCATATAAGAGAACATTTTATGATGTGGAGAGCGATTTAGTAAAATTATCAACTCCCATTCTACAGTGTATAAATAAGAAGGTATGACACCTAAACAAGCTTTACCTCCCATGAATTCTTTTGATGCTGATTCGGTATCGTTTAAGGACAGACATAACTCTTCAATCCTGTCACTTTTCGCATTTTCAATCAAGTGCTTCAAGAACACGGATGAGACATAAACGGCGTTAATTGCCTTCTCATAAGTCAAGGATGATGCTCCGGAGTTCGTAATGCACTCTTGCAAGCACCATGCCATGTGGATTAAAATCTTTGCAAGATGCCTCGTCTTGTAGTTGTTTGTTGCTGCACAAGTAACGCAGCAAAGCCTAAGAGATGTAAAGATGCACAAGGTTGCTAAAACCTTTCACAATAATTTCACAATAATGTCCAGTGCCGCAGCCCACCCTTAAACAAAGCCAATTGCCACGAACTCTGTATTTGCTTAACTAAAACAAAAAATGTCATGCGCACTAGAATCTGTCAGTTTGAACCATAGCACATAAAAGCTCCAACATGGCACCTACGCATTAATCAAGGCCTAATGGAAACTTACGCGGCACATATCGTGTCCATTAACATAAACTATCCAACTAATTAAGAAGCTAGATCACATTCAATTTGGCATCCGGTCTTACCTCTGAGCCAGACCAATAGAACAACAGAGTTTAAGGAAGCGAAATCCTACTCTTAAAATGTTTAAAGCAATTGAAGGCAAAATACCAACCTAAAAGCTCGCAAGCTTGTTGAACGGAGTCAGTCGACCATTGCAGGCTAAGAGGAAGCTCAATCAATTTCTGCCAGAAATCAGAGGAAATGGGAAACGACTCCTCTCCGACAAAAGTTCCGATTAGATACTCCACCGTATCCTGCGGCCGTGAGTTGGTCCGACGCGGCGTAGAAGGTACAGCCCCCATCTAAACACCAAGCAACAAAATAAAAAACCCTAGATGCTCAGATTCTCGACTCACTCCTTCAGTACGGTGCCAATGCCGATCAAAATTCAAAACCAGGCAAATTCAAGCCGTAGTAAATTCACACCGACGGCATTACACATAAAGAAACTCAAGGACGCTCGATCACACTCGTTATCAACAAACGCAATAATCCTTTCCCGTTCGTTACGAACAATGAGAAATGGTAAAGAAACCGGAGGAGCTTCCAATCGAAGGCTTTCAGAACTGAACAAACAAGAAACATATAAGAAAATAAAATTAGTACTATCGGTTTTACGACGTCGATACGTCATACAAATTTACTCCATTTCCAGAATTGCCCTCGTAGTGGTTCCTTTAATTTCCCATTAATTTTATTTATCCACATATTTTCTAAATTACGCAGGATTAATTTAGAATCTGATTCCGTGGGGCCCACAAATTTGTTAAGGGGCCCACAAATAAGGACAAACTTTATACTTATAGATTTCTCTCAATTATTCATAAAAGTCAACAAACAAAAATACATCACTTTAATTTTAGTTGGGGGAGAAATAAATTAAATTTGTTTCCTTTCGAGTTTAGTCTCTAAATTTGTAATATTCTGTTTATTTGACAAGTTTTTAAATTTTCAGTTTCGAGTTTAATATTGAAAAGTCAATTATATATTAAATATAAAATAAAAAAGGAAAAAAATTGGAAGCTTATTTAGGTACTAAAATTAGAATTATACATAAATTTAATAAAATTGGTTTTGCGATTGAGCTATAATCACGTGTGTGCGTGTCTACTGCACTTATTTATGAACTTTGTAAGTGGTGGGAAATCAACGGATGAGATCTGGACAAAATGGAGGGAAGGGATATTGACGGTTTGATGGATGGTGATTAGACGAGAAAGGAAACTCGTTAATAACATGAGAAGTTGGGCCGTCGGTAGGCCCATATTAATGTGGGACGTTTGGAGGCCCATGGAGTTCGGCCCTTTGGAATATTTATATATATCTATTTAATTATAAAAATTAAAAAAATATATATTATTATTTTAAAATTTAGCTCTAAATCCCACTTCATCCTATCATCTTCATGTTTGTTTGAGGATGAAATTCTCATATCATTGATACTAATAATATTCTTTCTATTGATACGAGGCCTTTTGAAAAGTTAAAAGCAATAGAACTTAAAAGTGGACAATATTATATCATTAGTGTTAGTATTCATCACATTAGAGATAGGTCCTAAATTGAGTGGAGTTTGTTTAACCACCTTCATTAGCCTCGTTCAACAAATTCTCCCAAAACCTCTCATCCAAATCATCATCTTTCTCTAAACTCTCATCTTTTTGGTTCATTTGATCATCAATGGCTATCTGTCGTTCACGGACGGGCAGCTGTCCTTGGTCGATGTGTCTTCGCTTCCCGTTGATGGCGTCCTCTAATTCTCTGTGCTTGTGTTTTTGATGGATTAAGTGTTGGATGAAATCTGGGTTTTGAATTGCTTTTGCCAAGAAGTTCATCATTAGTTGTTGTTTTGTCTCTGTTTTTTCCAGCCAACGTTCCATTGTTCGGAGGTACGTTTTCGTGGTTTGCTGCTGTTGTCTTAGCTTCACTACCTCCACCATTAATACCTGTTTATCACGCTGCAGCCGGTTGGCCTCGCCGTCGAGCCCAAATCGTCCGACCTCGACACATGGGTCTGGAGCTTGGTGAGAAACGTTCGGTTGCAGAGCTTTTCTCCTTCGAATCAGCTTCAGAAGACGTCTCTGCCCTCGCAAGAAGCTTTCGTGAGCGAATTCCCACTTGTCTGGATCCACCTTTCTAAATCCCTACTAGAAAAAAACATAGAACTAATTTGATTTCGTTGAATTAAAACAATACCCATTTGAAATTGACTTACGTAGGTATTCAGTTGTCTAACGAAGCTTGAGAAATTGCAGTGTTTGAAGTATTTGGGAAGAAGGGTTAAGGAAAAGGATTGAAGATCCCAAACGACGAAGCTATTGTTGCCTCTGCTCCAAGACACAATATGATCGGTGGCTGCGTCTTCGATTATTTCATATGTCTTTGTCAGAAATGGCGGCGGACCCGGTTTGTGAAGCCCCTCCATCGGCTGAGGAGGAGCTGCCGTCGCCGTGGGTGGCAGAACTCCGCCGGAAAAGGGAGAACTCGACGCCGGAAACTCCTCCTTCACCTGGCGGGCAAAATTCATGATCTGGGTCGTTTTGAAATTCACTCGAGAAGGAAAAAGTGAAGAACAAAATTGGGTGGAAATGTAAACTGAATTCACTCGAGAAGGTGTTGAAAGGAGAAACGAATCAGCGCTAATTATAGAAACAGGGGAGGCCTCTCCCCTTTGAGCATGGCGTGAATTTAATTAAGGAAGGTGTGACAGATATTTTTCTCTCTCTTAAAAAAGATTTCTTACTCATTTGGGAAAGTCATAATTTTTTTTCTTTTTGGAATTTTCAATTCTGGAGAAAGGGAGACGTGGACCAATGAATCTTCATGTGGGGTATTTTTTAATATAAAAAAACATTATTATAAGAAAAATATCTGGTAGTTTGATTTGCCGACTAAACCTGTTTGATAAATACAAAAAGTTTTAAAAAAAAATCTTTAGGCCAATAGATTAAAGTCTAATTTTCATTTAATTTTTTTTTTTTTTTGTTTTTAGAACATTTCATTTTCACCTTAACTTTTATTTAGAATTTTAGTTTCAAAAATCTTTAAATTTTATGTTATATTTCTATTTGTTATTTCATCTCTACCGGTAATCTTAAATTAACTAATATCAATTTTCACTAGCGTTACTATACATTAGTTAAAATTAATTAAAAAAATCAAATGAAAATTAAACTAACAACCATTTTTTATTTAAGAATAATGAGAATCAAAAGACATTTTTTCTAAAGAAAATTAAAATAAATAATTAAGCTTTTTTTTTTTTTTAATGCAAATTTGTTCTTATAATATAATAAAATGTCATTTAAAATTTAAAAGGTAATTAAAAATTAAAATAAATAAGTTCTGTGTACGGACGTGTAGGACTGTCAAGGTAAGAGAGACACGTGGTGGCGCCTGAAGCGGCATTGTTTCTCAGCCAATGACGCGTAACTAAATACACCACTTAATACTTCTGTTTTTTCCGTTCTTTATTCTTCTACCAGCTAAGGACTCGTGTGGAACCTGCTCACACCATAGCCCCACTATTAATCTTTAATTCTTTATTGTAATAGTGCACATTAGCATATGGAGTCCTTTCTAGCCAAGCATGAATAGCGGCCATGGGAGGAGTTGTCTCACGTTTACTAATTAAAAGGAAGATCACGACACTTGAGAAAACTAAAAGAAAAGCTATAAGAGTCTATTCTCAAAGCGAACAAAGCTATAAGAGTCTATTCTCAAAGCGAACAATACTATACCATTGGACGTTCATTTTTTCTAATAGCCACAGACATCTCCAAGAAAACGAATATGCATACCAAACCATACAGATAATAACTTTTCAGAGTTCATGCTGCAGCATCAACGGCTTGCTTACCAGCTTCCTTCTCCACAAAACTTTTCAGATACTCCTTCCTGCAGGCACCAACAGAGGTTAGAGTGATGTGTGTAACAGAGACAAATTCATGGCAGGGGGCACAAGAGAAAAGCTCATGACCGAACCAACCAAGCAATGGCAATACCTTGCGGGAAGATGATCGTTGGGACGGTTGTGAGGAGTCCACACAGGATCACCAACAAAGAGTCGCATAGCCTATAAAAATTTGCTTCATCAGAAACATTGTAATTGGGTTAAAAACTTAGAAGCTTGTTCTATTGGTATACCTTGATGTAATTGCCAGAATCAAGAGTAAATCGATGATAAATTCCAGCAGGTAACACGATCATCGCTCCCTTCTTTACCCAAACGCGAATCCATTTGTCATTCAGATCCCTAACATCAAAATAACCTTCATCCACCCACGTTAAAGAACATGAAGATTATAAGCCACGTATATGAATGATTGAAGACCAGAAATATAACTAATCCTACCACTCCCAGATACACAATAACGGATCTCCTCATCGGTGTGAAGGTGTTCCTCATAAAAGCTTTTAATCTTCTCTTCATAATTAGGAAGCTTTTCTGGACAGACCTCACAAAAGTCCTGACAAAATCAATTTCAAGCCAATTTTCTCAAGCATAAGAACGTGTTCTTGTCCATCATAAGAAAGTTAAAAGGCTATCCCCACACAAGTAGAAAAAATGAACCATGTAGGAGTAATTACGATCACGACGTATCTTCATCAATTCCTCATCTGTTTCATATATGTCTGCGTCTAGTCTCCAGCTCAGAACTCCAAGTTCTAAAATGTAAACATATTTCACACGATATAAGTCTACCTAAAATCACATAGCTCTGTACAACCAGCAAGGCTTACCGTCCAGTTGTTGCAGGGACAGAAACTGCTTGGGCTCAAGGTGATGGGGAAGCCTCTGGTCTTCGTCAGTATAATCCATATACCATGCCTGAATCACTTCCTCTCTTGGATCCTGTAAATGCAAGTTTCAGTCTAGGGCAGCACCGTCTTGATATTAGGAGTTAGCAAAAGAACAAACCGCGCAAGATTTTCAAGACAGAAAACGAAACCTCAAGAAGAAATCATCCAAAAAATTTCCATAAATGCAAAGCCGATTGCCTATTGACCCTAAATCTACACCATCCCCAAGTGAGGCAGAAATGAAACCAAAACTCTCTACGGAAAAGAAGAACAGAAGAATTTCTGGCGATCAAAGACACGGAAAGAAACGATGCAAAGAATTAGAAAGAGACATTTACCTTTTCAGGAACAGCCATCGTCAACTGCGACCTTCGGCCTCTGCTTCAGAATAAAAATCCCGATCATCGCGTGAACCGAAAACATAGCACCTATATATACCGATTCATTGCACCCGAAAAAGACGATAATACCCAGGACTCGTTGGGGTCATATTTCTTGTCTAGATTCATTGGTATTTTCTTCCCACCTTTTTATTTTCTATTGGGCGATAATTAAAGGGAAAAAAAAAAAGAAAAAAAAATCGTGTATACAGTTCTTGTGCTTGAATATCATATATTTATGGACTTTTCCATAAATGAGAGTTTTTTACATTAATAAAATAAATGTGTAAAGAAAGAATATAAGAAAAGGGTATAGTTGGAAATAGAATACCAGAATATCGCAGGTCCATTTGGGGGAAGCTTGGACCGGACCGGAGAGCAGGCCGGTGGGTCCAGTTACGGGTGGCGATTTTGGGTTTTCGAATTTAAAAATTAAATTAAAACTTTAATCTAAAATTAATTTAAAGTAATTTTGGGTTTCCGCTCATTACAACGCCAAAAAAGACGTAGACAAAGTCAGATATAATAATAAAAAAATAATAATTAAATCAAATATTTTATTGCGTTATAGTATTGGGGTTTTATTTTTTGTCTTTTTATAATACCTCCCTTTATAGTATTTCGTAGGTAAGTAAAACGGTTGCATAAAAAATATAATATAGTTGGTTAGTAAATAAAATAAATTTTAAGAAAATTCAAAGATTTAAACCAAATAACAGTATCCACTAAATAATTAAAATTGTTATTACTCTTAATTAGATTACTAATTGTACTTAAAAGAATAATTAAGTTACCAAAAATGTTGCATCTCATACAAAAATAAGTTTAGAATTCTTCAAATTTGGACCAATTGTCTCACTTTCTTAGTCACTTACCATACATATGCATATAAAAACTATTAATTTCTCCAAATAAATATCCCCATAATTAATCACCTGAAATAAATTTGATTTATATTTATTAAAAAAATTACCTAAAATAAATATAATTTATATATATTAAAATTTTCTTTTCTTTTCTTTATAGAATTTTATCAAGTGACCCATATATGAGATTTGCTTTTATCAAGCCCATAATTTAATCAAATCCCAATTATTCTTCCTTCCATATTTTCCTTAATTTTTAATTCTTCTATCTATTTTAAAATTAAAATTTACATTTTTCATTTCTCGCGTCTATATAAACTCGCCATATCCATTCATTCTAAACCATCCAATTCTCTCGTATTTTCATCTTTTAACTCTCCAAATTCTTCATTTTAGCTCAGAAATGAAGCTTCTTGTTTCCTTTGTTTTCCTCTTTTCCACTGCTGTGTTAAGCTCATTGACCGAATCAACTTCATCATATTTCAATGTTCTTGATTATGGAGCAAATGGAAATGGCAAAAAAGATGATTCAGAAGTAAGTAGTTTAATTTGAATGTCGATTTTTTAAAGAGGAATTCTCTTTTTATGCTTGTAATAACTTGTTTTATTTGTCTTTCTCTATGTCAAGGCTTTTTTGAAAGCATGGAATGACGCATGTGCATCAACAGAAGACAACCCAACGTTACGTGTACCATTTGGAAAAACTTTCCTGTTGAACCCTCTCAAATTCCAGGGTCCTTGCAAGTCCGAACGAATCAATTTTGATGTAGCTTATCTAAACCCGTTTCTCAAAAAATTGAAATTGAAAAATTTATGGTATATTTATACACTATTTTGTGATTTTATATAGCTGGGTGGAATTGTAATGGCTCCAAGCAAGGATGAATGGTCCAATGATGGTGTTGATAAATGGATCCAATTTTACGACATAGATTCTCTCACCGTTAAAGGAGATGGACGATTTGATGGGCAAGGTTCTTCTTGGTGGGACAAAGATTGTCACAAACACTGCAAACGGCCAACGGTAATTTTTTTTTTTTTTTTTTTTCCTTTTAACCTTTTTACTTTTTTTAATTATTACCCATAGTTAAATTTATAATATATGATTTTGCAGGCATTATTTTTTCACAATTGCAACGGTCTTCATCTAAATAAAACGAAGCACGTTAATAGTGGCAGAAACCATATGTCTATAAATAATTGCAATGATGTAATTATTTCAGATATTCATATTACTGCTCCTGATGAGAGTCCTAATACAGATGGAATTGATATTTCTGGATCAAAAAATGTTCGTATTCAAGATTCTTTTATAGGCACAGGTAACAAATTAATGTTATGATTCTTCGTGATTATTAAGTATATAATTTTATATTTTTATTTATTGACTTCAATGTTAAATATTGTAGGTGATGATTGTGTTGCAATTAATGATGGATCTTCAAATATCGATATAATAGGTCTCACTTGTGGCCCTGGTCACGGCATAAGGTAAAAATTACATTTTTTTTTTTCCATGTTTGATATTCATTGAAATTTTCATTTTTTTTTTTTAAATATTTTGTGGTGTTTATTTGACTGAAGCATTGGGAGCTTAGGAAAAGACGGTGATTATAATGTTGTTGAAAATGTCTATGTAAGTGATTGCATCTTACAAGACACTCAAAATGGAGTTAGAATCAAGACTTGGGAGGTGATAATACGTTTTTTAATTTATTTATATATAATATTTAATATACCTTATAAAATTAGTAAACATTTTTTTAATCCTAATTACAGGGTGGATATGGATATGCAAAAAATATCACATTCGAGAAAATAACACTCGAAAATGTAAAAAATCCAATCATTATTGATCAACATTACACCGCTTATGCATATAGAAGGAAAAATAAGGTACACTACAAATCAATTTCAACTCGTTCTTATTTTATTTATTTATTTTGACATAGATTTTTATATTTGCTTTTTATGTTGGTTTGTTTGTAGGGAAGGGAAATAAAAGTGAGTGATGTGACATATCGTGACGTTCATGGAACATCAGCAAATGAAAAGGCAATTACATTGGACTGTTCTCGAGCTCGTTGCACAAATATTATTATGGAAGAAGTGAACATTACGACATCATCTTCTAATGAAGAAGCCAAATCTTTTTGTCAAAATGCTGATGGAAAATCCACATCTACCGTTCCACCAGTGCCTTGCTTATCAAAATCTCATTAAAATTTTGTCCTAATTACGCCTTGTTTATCAAAATCTCATTAAATTTTATAGATGCATTTTGATATATTATGGGTTGTAATATTGGAGAAACGGATTTAATGTTCCCTCTCCTAATTAAAGTTTATTGAGCTAAATAAGACTCAAAATATTTTCTTGCAATTTTGTTAGGTAACCTGTCCATGCAAAATGAGCCTAACATCGAGTGACTTTGTTTTGGGCTTTTCAAAATGTTAATTCTAATTGAGATAATATTTACTTACGGTGTATTTTTCCCCACAATTTTAATTTTTTGGATAACAAATAATTTTTAAAAGAAATTAATAGTAAGGATAATTTTTAAAATTTATTACATTTCAAAAAGTAAGTTTGAATACTTTTAAGGAGGTATTATATTAAAAATGTGAATCCTTCATCCACGCCTCACTAAAGGGGAAGCCTAAGTGAAACTCACTAAACCAACAAATTTGGTTCTTTTTGACTAAAACCCTAAACCCATTCAAAAAAAACCCACCACTTTTGTCACCGACCAAACAGGCGGCGTTGGCGGCGGCGGCATCTCTCAAAACCTACAAATCCTCTCAGCCGCCATTAGAAGCAGCTTGGCAACTCCCTGTGTCCACATATCATACTCTCTTTGGTTTCTGCACTCGAATTCCACCACCCCTCGCAGCAATGTCTTCACCCCAAAGTACCGCCGGTCCTCGCCGCCCTCCAGTAGGTGCCGCCCTGCCCATGCCGGAATGTCTTTTACTACACCCACCACCAAATCTGTACGAACATATTTCGTAAACAAAAACCAAAAAAGCATAAAGTTAATCGGAGTTTTATTTTATTTTATATAATTAAATTAAATATTATGTAAAATGATTCGTTCCCATTTTTTTCTAACTTTTCTGCGTCTGCTCTTTACCTTTCATCAATCCCCAAGAAAGACAATTTAATTAAATAATTAAATAAAAACTCACTCTTTTTCTTTTTGGTTATGGTTCCAGCCACGTGCCTGCTCTTCATCTTCAACACAACCTGTTCAATCATGGGAACCCATTCACTTTAACAATTTATATATATATATTTAATGAATATAATGAGAGAAAAAAAAGAAAACCTGATTGGTTCTACTCAGATAAACAGAGACGAGTTTCCAATGAAGATCGCCTGCAAATGAAAAAGCTAATTAAAAGGAAGAAAAAGAATGGAGAAATGGGATTGTGAGTATGATATTCTTCACTAAATTCATGATGATCTTCTTAAGTAACAAATGAGAGACTCACTCTCAACACTTTTCAACAAAAAGTTACCGTTACGAGTTCGTTTAAGAAGTTCGCAGCCATTGGCAAGCAATCCTCGGTAGCATACGGGTTGAATTATGTCAAGCTTTGAGTCACAGGGTTGCAGCTGATCAACACTCAACTTTTGATTTACAATGATGTTATTAATTAAGCTACCATGGCTGGAGCCCTCGCCACTGGACGATGCTCCTCCCAACCCTTTCTCCGCTGCATTCCACACGTCCTTCGTCGCCCGTGACTTCAGCGTTGCTGCTCCTCTTAGTGCTACAATATCCATTCCACAGTGTCATAATATCGAAGTATTATTAATATATATATTAAAAATCACAACTTTATATTATCAAATTTTGGGTATAATTTTTTTTGGCTCCCACAAAAAAATATAGGTTACTTATAAATTCGATCTTTCCCTAAATTAATTCAATATACTTTTCTCAACATAATATATATATTTTAAATTTAAATTTCCTCCCAACATTTATTCTTGAATTAAAAAGAAGTGAAGAATTCTTTTGAAGAAAACAAATTCAAAGAAGAAATTAGATTCAATTCTAAAAAGTTATAAAGGAATTTAAGATAAAAAAATTTGTAGGACGCAACCCTATAGCCAGAAATAAGAAAACGACAATATAACCTGTGGCAGCGGCGGCGGTGAGCGTCATAATGTCGCCGGCGGACTTGACATTGACGGCGGAGCTAATAACAGAAGCGAGGTGATCATGTTCGGCTCCCATAACTTCAGCAGCCTCCACGCATTGAGCGGCGACCAATGTAGCGGCGGAGGCCAAAGCTATATCGGTCTTATGAATATCTTCGCCGTCGTTTACTCCGTTGGAAGACGCAGAGGCGGAAGCAATGGCGGCGATGGCAGCGGCCACCCCTGCAACAGAAATAGCAGCATGAAGCTGGGCATTCTGAACTCTGTTTTCCTCTTTCCTCCTCTCCTTGCGCTCCTTCAGCCAACGCCCGACCGTCTTTCCTCCACCAACAGCGGCGGTGCCCGACCCATTCACGGTGGCCCGAAAATGGGTATTGAAAGAATAGTTGGATCGGTAAAGCTGCATGGAATGTTGGCGATTCATGATTTAGAGAAATTTAGGGGAAATGGGTTTTTTTTTTTTTCTTTTTCTTTTTCTTTTTTCCTCTGTTCTTTTGGTTAGCAATTGATCAAGAATTGACATCGCCATGGTAGAAACGAATGAAATTGATCTGAATAATGGTCGCCGGAAACTCCCTGATTCTCGGATACCCACCATTGATTTTGATGAACCTTAAATCCTAAAGACCAGGTCTCTTCAAAGTTTCCACGGTCAACTTTAATTTCCCGGAAATCCACAGTTTTAAATCATATTTAGTTAATTGAAAAACTGTTATAAAAATAATATTATTGGTTTTAATAGTTGTAATAATGTAATGTAATGAAGAAATTATATCTAAAAGTGGACTTATTTAAGTTACGACTGAGGCAGAGTGACAGGAAGAGGAACCTTGGAGTCGAGGTCGGCGATTTCAGAGGGAGAAAAAGGTGGGCTGTCGGTTAATGAACAGCCGCTGTGGGCGGCGTTGAGTGGGCCGCTGCTATGCGACAGCCGACCGGAAGTCCGAGGAGACACATCCTGCTGCACCACAAACACCCGGAGATTTTCAGAAAACGACACAAATTTCTCAATTTAGAAGAAATTAGGGGAGTACCGAATGAGACAAAATCCGGTCCATGACCATTTGGGAAGTTTCAGAAGAAGTAAACGAAAATGGGTTCATAAACACCAAGAACCCCTCCGCATCGCTGCTGGAATCTTCCAACACAATATCACCCCAATTCCCGCCGCCGTGAGTGCCTGCCGGAATCCGGGAATTGACCAAGTGGGTCGACGGCGAAACCCTCCAAGATCTCGAAAGGAACTCCAAGGAGGAATCCAGAGGGGCGAGGGAGGACGGCCGGGACATGGCGGAGATTGAGACGAAGAAGAAGAAGACAAAAAGGGAGAGAAAATAAAAGACAGGAAATTAAACGGATTGAGTGTTGGTTAAGGTTTTTGGGGAAATTTAAGGAGAAATGTTATGTTTTTGCTTGGGTGTCTTTAGTCTGTCTGTTTCTTTTGCTTTAATCTTAAGCTTCCGGAGCTTAAACCAACAAAACAATGTAACATATTCTGCACTTCCTTTTTCTTTCTCAATTTATGGAAATGGTCCCTAACTTTTCCCCTATTATCAATTTTACCCATTTATATAATAATCCTAATCTTACGAAGGACTAAATTCAAAATTTCAAAATAATTAAATGAAAAGTTACCAAAAGACTATTTTATATAATTTGCTTTCTTTAGTATTTAAAATTATAAATTATATTTTCTTTTAATTCTTTCCTTCAAACCAAACAACCCTTTTTGCCGCAAATCTAGATACTAGGGATGTTTCTTTTATTTGGGCCTTCTGGCGGAATTCTTACGGCCCAAACTGCAGCCTTCTCCATTATGGGCCTAGGCCCAATATATTTACATAATCGAGGCCCAAACTCAAAAAATAGCCGAAAATAAAAATTCAGAACTTTTTATTATTCTTTTAGGTTTTATTCATTGTATTATTTTAGTAGAAATCATTTTAAATAGTAATATTTTTATTTTTTAATTCCTAAAAATGACTATTTTAATCCATGTGTAAAACAAGAGTGAATTTAGAAGATGATCATGTGTTTATAAGTAAAAGAATAGATCTCTCCTAGTATGAGACTTTTTGAAAATCTCAAAGCAAAATCATGAGAATTTATGCTCGAAGTGGACAATATTATACTATTGGGAGAGTCGTCATTCCTAATAATTTTTTTTTTAAGATAAATATAAAAAAAAAAACTATTTTCTAAAAAATAACTGTAAAAGTAATGGCTAAAATGATATATAATAATTTATAATTTAAAAGAAATAAGTAAAGTTTAGGTGGTCGGAAACCCGTGAAAGTAAGTAAAAAATGGATGGTTGAGGTGGCGGTGGGCGGCGAGTGGGAAAAAAACACGGGAACGTGAACGACATCCGACAGGATAAAGCGTCAACAGCAATCGAATTCAATGCTGACGCGACAGTCTCCACAAAACTCCCACTCCCAATTTCCACCTATATCCTATAACAAATTAAAAAATTTAAATGTCCCCTTTTTTTAATAATAATAATTATTATTATTTTATAATATATATATATATATAAACATCAACTTCAATATTCCAAACATGTTTGAAAATTATATGTCTCAAAATGGTAAGACAACTACATATATCATGTTTCAAAATTAATCAAATTTAAATTATTAAATCCTAAATAGAAATTAATTATTCCATTTCTCTTACCAATTCAATTACTGATTGATTAGTATTCATATCTCCTAATAAAATGAATAAATAAACAAATAAAACTATTCCCTAATTAATGGCTTTAATTTAATATTGCACATGGAAAGATTTATTTGCTTAATTTTTAAATGAGCTCCATGTGGACAGCACCTAAGCATACTTAGGCAACATGTTAATCAAATCTACACCAATTATTTTTTCCTAAGTTTTACTTTTCAGATTTCTAATAAAAATTAATATTATGAATAATTACCCGAGCTTAATTTTCCATCCCTTAATAACAAAAATGTAACGCGAATTAAAAGCTTATGGTATACATTAAAAATATGGTTTGATTATTAATGAGTATTCATAAAGGAGATGAAACAAGGCAAAGTGCTTCCCAAAAGCAAAACAGGAAGTTGAAACGAAGGGAAGCACTTATTATTACAAACAGGCCATGTGAGTGCCAACTAATTACTGTTTAATCATTTAATAAATAATATTATCTATTTTTTCCTATTTTGTTTACAATTTTATTTAATTAATTTACGTAAAAATATATAATACTTTTAAACTCTTATTTTCTTGCTTTCTTATTTTTCAATTTTATATTTTAAATTTACGTGAAAAATCTTAATTTATCTTATATTTGTATGAGTTGTGTTCATATAATTGAATTTAGTATAAAATTAATTAATTACAAAAATACTAAATATATTTGTTTTTATCTTATTCTTTGAAAGCCACTAAATTATTGAAGATAATGTTAATGTAACGAGGCATGTGGAAATCTGACATTAACACAAATATAGTATAAATTAATGGATGATTAATTAGTTAATTAATTAATATTTATTATTTAATTAAAGTAGCAATATGATAAGGTAAATACAAAAAGAAGAAGGCCATCGATATATTCCAGAATCTGGGAGCTTACCACTCTGTTTCTCAACACATGTAAATTTGTGAGTACTGACAAACAACACGACATGTAACTGAAGGCCGCCATTTTCATCTCAAAAGCTGATAACAAAGCGAGAGATCTCCATTTCTAGTTGATTCACAGAACGAGAAGATATGGGCAAGGCCGGAAAATGGCTCAAGAATTTCCTCTCCGGCAAGAAGTTCGACAAGGAACATTCCCAAATCGCCAATCACATTTCTGTTGTTTCCTCTGGAAATTCAACGATTCCGGTTTCGTCTCCCAAAGAGAAGAAGCGATGGAGTTTCCGGCGACCCTCACCGGCAAAGGACGTGAACACGCTGGGATCGAATGTCGCCGTCAACCCATCTGTGAATGCCACGTTTGATATGGAGAAGGAACAGGAAAAACACGCAATGGCGATGGCTGCTGCGACGGAGGCGGCAGTCGCTGCTGCACAAGCCGCTGCCGTGGTGATTCGTTTGACTGTAGCGTCGAATGGGAAAGACAGTAGAATTGAAGAAGCTGCTGCGATTAAAATCCAATCCGTTTTCAGATCTTATCTGGTAAATGCACAAAACTCGAATTGAGGACCGACCAAATCTAAATCTGAGGAAATTATGTTTGTGGTTGAAAATGCAGGCGAGAAAGGCGCTGTGTGCTTTGAAAGGGTTGGTGAAATTACAGGCGATGGTGAGAGGCCATTTGGTGAGGCGAAGAGCCACTGAAACTCTGCGGTGTATGCAAGCTTTAGTGACGGCGCAGGCCAGAGCACGAACACAGAGGATCAAAATGGCGGAAGATTCACAGCCCACCGCCCATTCATGGCACTCATCCCATCGAAAATCTTTCCAAGAAAGCCGTCAAAGACATACCCATCAAGTAATTTTCAAATCCCATCAAAATTTGATCTTGTTTTCTTCATTTATGTAACGATTTGGTACAACTCTGTTTTTTCCCCCTTTTTTGCAGGAGATCGACAGAGAAATGGAAGAGAACATAAAGATCGTGGAGATGGATTTAGGTGGAAGCCTAAAGAATCGCAATAGCTACAGCCATAACACCTATTCGAATCAAGAAAATTACCGTCTCTCGCCGGCGCCGTCAGCGATGACCGACATGAGCCCGAGAACATTCAGCGGCCATTTCGAAGATTACGCCTACGGAACAGCTCAAAGTAGTCCCCAATGCTTCTCCGCCATGGCGAAATCCGACCCAAATCGCATCCCATTCGAATTTCCCAGATCGGAATATGCAGAATCTTTGTCTTACGATTACCCTTTGTTCCCAAATTACATGGCGAACACCGAATCATCGAAGGCGAAAGTGCGGTCGCAGAGCGCACCGAAGGCTAGGCCAGAGTCGCTTGAGAGACAGCCGAGCCGAAGGCGGGCGTCAGTGGAGGGGAGGAACATTCCAAGGGCAGTGAGAATGCAGCGGTCGTCGTCACATTTGGGGTCCGCCGCGAAGAACTACGGGTATCCTCCATGGGCGGTGAAGCTGGACCGGTCGACAGTGTCGCTGAAGGACAGCGAATGTGGGTCGACGTGCTCGGTGCTGACAAATCTGAACTATTGTCGATCGGTGGCATCGCAGGAAGTGAGTATTGAAGCAAATTTAAATTGGTACGTTTTTTTCTTAACCCCATTTTGAAGGAATTTTGCTTGTTTCTTCTTGTTTGTTGCAGGTTTATGGGAACAGGCACTAACAGAGAAGATGATGAAATAATAACAATAATAATAAATTTAAATAAAAATAAATAAAAAAACAAAACTTTCCAATTTCTGACCTTTCTTTGATTCTTTTGTTTTCCCTTTGACGTGTGTGTGGGTGTTTTGTTTTAGTTTTCAATGGAATGTAATTATAATTTGTAATGTTTTTGAAAGTTTGAGAATATTTTGTGTCGGTTAAGGATATTAAGTAATAAATTATAGTTTATTGTATATATCCTATTTGATATTTTATTAGGACGTAAATATCTAAATATTTGTATCTTACTATAGTATCTCTCTATTTATTGTTATGATTTAAGTGGAGCGGATTCACAAACATTCTTGTGTCTATTTAATTTTTTTTCTTCTTGGGATCGGAACAAGATTCTAGCTGGAAATTTATATGGATCAGATTATACACGGGTCGAATGACGGATCAAGTCAGGCTCCCGTAAGACTTAAATGAACTGGGCTTCAAATTTGATTTAGTGTTTATTAGAGGATTCACCGGAAAACACACAACTAAACCCAATATTATATTTCTTAACGAGTTTTGAGAGATTAATTTATTAATTAAGATTCTAGTATAAATTAGCCGATTTTAGTAGATAAGTGTACAGATGTCGGTGGGGTACGGACGAGGAAGTCATCTCCATCCCCATCACGACTACCTATTTCATTTCTCGTCCCTACAAAAATTTTCGTTCGGAGATTACTCGTGATAATTTTTTTTTTATTTTTTTTTTTAAATTTACATACTAATTTTAATCTTGAATAAGTCTGTAAGGTAACAATCTTACCAATGTGGTAACAAATTTTGATGCGACATTGACAACTAATTTTATTTTTAAATAAACATTCATGTTAATAATATTCTTAATATAGTAATAAAATAATATTGATGCAATTTATAAATAATTGGTTATTCATTTTCTATACGCCATGCCAAATCACCCTTTGTTAATCTTATCAACAATGATGATTTAAGCAATCATTATTTATTATGAATTAAAACAAAAAAAAAATATACCAAAATGTGAGAAATTAATTAAATTTTTCATTTTTAAAAATATTTTTCCATTTTCACATTTTAGAGAACAATTAATTGAAAAAAAAAAAACAGATTGGATTTATTTTGTACATAAAAATTATAAATATATGCCTCTGACAAAAAAAAAAAAAAAAAAAAAAAACAAACAAACAAAGAAACAAAGTTTGTTAGAACTATTTAAGAGGTTAATTTGTTTAAAAAAAACAAAAACAAAAATTATTTCATAATTAATTTTTTACATTTATGTTATTTTTATCAAAATTATCCATTTCTGACTCAGATCTGGTGCCTCATCGATTTCCAATGGTCAAACAGCAGTTGACTTGCCACGTGTCCACAAAAAATGGGTCCACGAATCCACTCTGGAGAAGATCCCCCAGGCCCTACTGTTTAATCAGCACATTATATATCCGACGCACAAACCCAAATCTCCCAGTGAAACTCATCCATTAAAGTTGGAATTATGGGTAATGAAGAGATTGAAAGCCCTCGCCGTGTGGCCATTCCTCCGACCAAGCCGTTCTTGGTGTCCTTAGGCGCCAACCTCAAAGAAACCTTCTTCCCCGATGACCCTTTCAAACAGTTCAAAAACCAGCCTTTCGGAGCCCAGATTCTTCTCTGGCTTAAATACTTCATTCCCTTCCTCGAATGGGCTCCTCGCTACACCTTCAATTTCTTCAAAGCCGACCTCGTTGCCGGCATCACCATCGCCAGTTTGGCCGTCCCTCAGGGCATCAGCTATGCCAATCTTGCCACCATCCCCCCCATCATTGGCCTTTGTAAGTTCGTGCACGACGCCTTTTAGTTTAAGGCCATCTTAGTTATTAACCGTTTTTAATGCAGATTCCAGCTTCGTGCCGCCATTGATATACGCCATGCTTGGAAGCTCCAAAGATTTGGCGGTGGGGACTGTGGCGGTCGTGTCACTTCTCATGTCCGCCCTATTGGGGAAGGAAGTCAGCCCGGTGGAGCATCCGAAGGAATACGTGCAATTGGTTTTCACTGCCACATTCTTCGCCGGAGCTTTTCAGGCCTCTCTCGGTTTTGTCAGGTAAATCATTTCGATTCTGATACTCACTTAGGAATCACGACTTTTCATGATGATATTATATTGTCTACTTTAATCATAAGCTCGTGTGGCGTTGCTTTTGGTTTTCCAAAAGACTTCCTATGAAATGTATTCCTTACTTGCTTATAAACCCATTATCATTTTTTTGACGTGGACTCCCTCCTAACAATGATCAACAATCTTCTCCTTGAACAAAGTAAACATATAGCCTACCCTGAAGTCTATCGTGCCCTCAAACGGTTTCTCCTCAATCAATGCTTGACTCCTTCTCTAGAGCCCTCAAACAAAGTACATTATTTGTCTCAACAATCATCAATAATTCTCCTCTCGAACAAAGTACAACATAAAGCCTCTCTTGAGGCCTACAGTGCCCTCGAACGACCTCTCTTTAATTGAGGCTCGACTCGTTCTCTGAAGCCCTCGAACAAAATACATAATTTTTCTCAACAATCATCAATAATTCTCCTCTCAAATAAAGTACAACATAGAGCCTCTCTTGAGGCCTATAATGCCCTCGAATGACTTCTCTTTAATCAAGGTTCAACTTCTTTTATGGAGCCCTCGACCAATTACACTATTTGTTCGACACTTTAGAGTCACTTTTAACTACACTTTTAACTCACAATCTTTGTTCGACATTTGAGGATTCTATTGACATGGCTACATTTAAGGCATAACTCTAATATCAATTTTTTATTCAACCTTTGAGGATTTAATTGACATAGCTAAGTTTCTTTGAATGGTTTTGTTTCGAACTTCCCACGATGCCTTGTACAAATGAAATATAATTCATACTTATAAATTCATTATCATTTCCAAAGTTAGTCAAAATCGGACTTCGTTCCAACGAACCTCAACCATTGACTTGTATATTTAACGATTTGATGTTGGAAAAGTGCAGACTAGGGGTTATTGTGGACTTTCTGTCGCATGCAGCGATTGTGGGGTTCATGGGTGGTGCGGCGACGGTGGTTTGTCTTCAGCAGCTAAAAGGCATAATGGGATTGGTTCATTTCACGCATGAGACTGATGTCGTATCCGTCACGCGCTCTCTTTTCTCCCAAATTCATCAGGTTTACTTTCTTCCTCACCGCCGCCGCCGCCGCCGCCATTTTTGTGTCACTTCAAAGCTTTCTCTCTCTTCTGCTAGTTTTCATTTTTGTGTCTCCCTTTGACAGTGGAGATGGCAAAGTGTAGTGTTGGGTTGCAGTTTTCTCTCCTTTCTCCTCCTCACCAGATACTTGGTAAGCTTCTCAATTTTATTTTTTAAATTATGTTTACTAAGATTAAATTCTAAACCCAATTTTCAAAATTGAAAATGAAAAATAATAAATTATGTTGTTATCTCTTGTTCAATTATTCATTATTAGTAGCTTTGATACCATGATAGCACAAATTTTAACGAATTGCAGATCAAGAAGAAACCAATCTTCTTTTGGATAAATGCATTGGCGCCTTTGCTTTCCATCATCTTGGGAAGTCTTCTCGTCTACTTCACCCACGCTGAACGCCATGGAGTTCAAGTGGTAACTCACTGAATCCCCATTGCCGTCTCTGTTTCTTTTGCTTTTAAGATCAAACACATGTCTGAATCTTTATTGGGTCTCTCTGCTTTTGTTTCAATTTAGATTGGGATTTTGAAGAAAGGGTTGAATCCCTTATCTGTATCTGATTTAGTATTTGGGCCCCCTCATCTTCCCATTGCCATCAAAACAGGGATCATCATCGGAATCATAGGGCTCGCTGTAAGTTTCTTCTGTTATATGGGTGTGCTTAGAAATATGACTACCAGGTGTTTGATGAAATGTCCCAAAGAAAAAAAATAATGAACTGTGTAATCTACAATTGAACCATCATCTTCATTTCGTTGAATTCATTGTATAATGTAGGAAGGAGTTGCCGTGGGGAGAAGTTTTGCTACACTTAAGAACTACCACATTGATGGAAACAAGGAAATGATTGCATTTGGGATGATGAATATTGTTGGTTCTTGCACTTCTTGCTACCTTACCGCAGGTAAGCTGCGAAGTCAATGGAGGAGCTTAAGTTTTGGTCCATAAATTATTAGATATCCGCGAGGCCCATATGATGATATAATCATTTGATTTTTGAAAATTGCAGGGCCATTTTCGAGGACTGCAGTGAATTTCAATGCAGGATGTAAAACTGCAGTCTCCAATATTGTCATGGCAATGTCTTTGATGATCACTCTGTTGTTTTTGACGCCATTTTTTCGTTACACACCCCTTGCGGTGCTTTCCTCCATAATCATCACGGCTGTGATTGGCCTAATCAACTATGAAGAGGTTGTCCACCTTTGGAAAATCGACAAATTCGACTTTGTCGTCTGCGTCGGTGCATACATCGGTGTCGTATTTGGCAGTATTGAAACAGGCTTGATCATTGCAGTGAGAAAATTGATAGAATAAATTCATGTTTATATTATAAGTCAAATCCACGTTTATGTTTCTCATTTGTATCAATTGGCATTGTTATTCAGATTACAATCTCTTTGTTAAGGGTGCTTCTCGTCACCGCAAGGCCAAGAACTTCAGTATTAGGCAACATTCCCAACTCCACAATTTACAGAAGCATTGATCAATACCCAACAGCCAACCGTGTGCCTGGAGCTCTCATCCTTCAATTGGAGGCCCCAATCTATTTTGCCAACTCAAACTACGTGAGAGAGAGGTAACATTCCTGCACCTAGTATTTAACCGCTCAAGTCTACCGCTAAATATTGTCCTCCTTGGATTTTTCCTTTCGGACTTTCCCTCAAAGTTTTTAAAACGTGTCCACACCCTTATAAATAATGTTTTATTCTCATTCTCAATCGATGTGAGATCTCACAATCCATCCTTCTTCGAGGCCATCTCACAATCCACCTCCCTTCGGGCTCAGCGAAAGAATGTTTTGTTCTCCTCCCCAACCGATGTGAGATCTCACAATCCATCCTTCTTCGAGGCCATCTCACTATCTACCTCCCTTCGGGGCTCAACGTCCTCGCTGGTTCTTGCTAGCACTCGTTCTCTTCTTCAATCGATGTGGAACCCTCCAAATTCGCCCCCTTATGGGCCCAGCGTCCTTGTTGGCACACCGTCTCGTGTTCACCTCCTTTGGTGTTCAGCCTCCTCTCTGACACATTGCCCGGAACTTAGATTTGATATCATTTGTAACAGTCCATGCCCACCGCTAGCAGATATTGTCCTCTTTGGACTTTTCCATCCGGGATTCCCCTATTGATGTTTCAACACCCTTATAAAAAATGTTTTGTTCTCCTCCCCTATCGACGTAGGATCTTACACAGTATACCATAATATTGCCATCTGCAGATGCTATCCTCATTTGTATTTCTCTTCTGTCCCAGGCTTTCAAGGTGGATCACAGACGAAGAAAAAAGGATAAAATCATCGGGCCTAACCAGCTTGCAGTACATAATTCTAGACGTTTCCGGCAAGTACTTAAACGAACAAACGACCTGATCTCTCTTTTATCTTATATGCTGATTTGAAATTTATACACAGGCGTAAGCAGCATTGACTCAAGTGGGATCAGCATGCTTGAAGAGGTTAACAAGAGTACTGAAAAAAGGGGTCTCATAGTACGTATTCCCAACTCATTATTCATCTTAAACTCCCTAGAAATAGAATGCTGTTTGATCTCCAGTACCAAAAACCCAAAATGGCACGCTATGATAGTATTCTTTTCAGTGATGTCATGTGATTGTTGTAGCTTTTGCTTGCAAATCCAAGAAGCGAAGTGATCAAAAAATTAAACGTGTCGAAGTTCATCGAGGCGATCGGACATGAACGGTTCTATCTCACGGTGGGAGAGGCTGTAACAGCCTGCAATCTCAAGCTCCACACCTGCAAGCCAAATCCTGTTGGTGCTGAATTAGACTCAACTGTGTAGCCTGCAAAATTACTCCAAGCAGAAGGAGATCAATTTGGGTGATGGGGTCCGCCCACCAAGTCCCATGGTCAAATTGCTTTTGGTAAGGCTTTTGAAGTGTTACCCCATCCTTCTAGAAAAGAAACCGATCATAAACCATATACTATGTGAATTATTGTACAATATACTCTTCAAGATTTATAAATAATTCAAATCGTGAGACTTTTTTTTGTTGTTGTTTTGAATGTTTCTTTCTCCATAAGCAAAATGTCTGCCTTTTTGACTTTTTGTTAAATATGAACATAACTCTGTCTAGCATGTTTGAGGCTGCAAGTGGTAAGGTAACCCAAAATTCCACATCACAAGCAAACAACAGCCTTTGACAAAGACCATGCAACTCTGTTCCTCTCTCCTGTCTCTGTTCTAATCTATTTATGCCTTTTTCATTGGTTTATCTGTAGGTTGAGCTAACACTTCGTTTCAGCTCAACTTTTAACTCTCATTTTGTTTGTTTGGTGAGACCATTTCACTTTCCCTCTTCAATGTCCTTCAAACTACTCTTGTTAGTATTAGTATTCTTTTCATCAAGCTTGAGATGTTTGAGTGTTGAGATGGTAGTCGGTGTCTGATCCACTGAGTGATGTTCAGGCTGGCGGAATTTTTATTATTAGCTGAAGGGATCACATTTGTCACATTTTTTTTTTTTTTTTTTTTTTTTTTT